>NC_091953.1:119645607-119950607 GCF_031021105.1 Erythrolamprus reginae
TCGTGTAAAATTAAAATGTGTTAACGTGGCAACCAGACTTCTTCAGTTTCCCTTTTTAAGTTATTTTTCTGACCTGTTTTTAGATGCAAATTTTATGAGGCACAAATCTTTTGCCACTGTGTTTATTTCTAGAGAATTGTAAATGTAACCCAGCCTTCAACAGATACCATTTCAGTGTCATAAATTAGATGAGCTGAAAGCTATGCTTAAAATCTGAAGATTAAGAATCAAGCTTTGATTTGAGCAAGCCCCAATTTTCTCTCCCTTGCTCTCTTCCTCCCCCTCTCTCATTCCCTCTTCTACTTTTGCTGCATTTATTAGAATTTCATTCTACTGTTAAGTAGTATTTTTAAATTTACTTCAAGATGACAACCAATCTGTTAGGGCTGAAGCTCTTTGATACCTGTTAATTCATCGCTCAAGAGTCTCCTTATCTACCAACACTTCTGGTCTGAAAAGTCTAATGGTTAAAGTTTTGGCCTCATTTTTTTCTTTGCATTTAAGAAAATACAAGACCATACATTGTTCATGCCAAATAGGACTCTCACTTTCTCTCTCACACACAAGGTCATCTCATAAGTATGGTAAATATAAAAATCTCTACTCCACTTACATTTTCTTTGAAATGTTCTTTTTTCATTATTGAAATATGTTCCTACATGACAATGGTGTTGACTGTTTGAAAATGCAACATTTGTTTTCATCACAACATTGGTAAGGTAGAATCTCCAGATAGACCAGAAGACATGTTTATTTATTATTATTATTTATTTATTCGATTTTTATGCCGCCCTTCTCCTTAGACTCAGGGCGGCTTACCACATGTTAGCAATAGCACTTTTAAAAAAGAGCTAGGCTATTGCCCCCAAAATCCAGGTCCTCATTTTACCCACCTCGGAAGGATGGAAGGCTGAGTCAACCTTGAGCCGGTGATGAGATTTGAACCGCTGACCTTCAGATCTACAAGTCAGCTTCAGTGGCCTGCAGTACAGCACTCTACCTGCTGTGCCACCCCGGCTCAGTTTAGAGTCTTCGCACTACAGGAAGTGACAGAGAAATGTCCTCCCCAAAACTCTGTGAAAGCAATCAGTCTAAGAAGATTCTTACAACGTAGGTGACTAACAATAAAGCTTTTGTTTCAGACTACAGATAGTCCTGAACTTATGACCATTCATTGAGTGACTATTTGGAGCAATAACGTTATTGCAAAATGTGACTTAATGACGGTTTTTTCACACAACCATTATAGCATCCCCATAGTCACCTAAACAAAATTCAGATGGTTGGCAACAGACATATATTTATCATGGTTGTTGCGTCATGTGATCAACTGTTGTATCCTTCTGACAAGCATAGTCAATAGGAAACCAGATTCACTTAACATCTGTGCTACTAACTAGTGTTGGGCGAACCCAACGAAGTTCGGGTTCGGCGAACTCACCCGAACTTTGCCATGAAGTTCGGGTGAGTTCGCCGAACCCAAACCCAAACCCGAGCAGCAGCAGCACCGCTGCGGGTCCTTTTCTGTAAAAATAAACAAGGAGGTGGGGAATTCCCCACCTCCTTTTGCTTCCTTTTATTTTTACAGAAAAGGATGCCACAGCAGCTCTGCAAGCAAAAGGAGGTAGGAAATCCCACGTTGGGATTCTGGGGGTGGCGCTTTGACGTCACGGAGACTCCTTCCTCCCCGTTTTGGCCGGCCAGGAAGTAGTCTCTGTGACGTCAAAGCCCCGCCCCCGGAATCCCATCGTGGGATTCCCCACCTCCTTTTGCTTGCGGCTCTGCACGCAAAAGGAGGTGGGAAATCCCACGATGGAATTGTCCACTCTCCTCATGGGCAGCAGTGTTTCGTGATGTTTGAGCAAATGCTGAATGCCGAACCCAAACTTTACCTGAACTTTTAAAAAAGTTTGGGTTCGGGTTCGGCATGCCGAACACTGCAAAGTTCAGCACAAGTCCGAACTTTGCAAGTTCGGTTCGCCCAACACTACTACTAACTTAACCACTGTGACAAGAAAGGTTGTAAAATGGGGAAAGATTCATTTACTAACTGTCTTGCTTAGCAAAGGAAATTTTTGGGCTCAACTGTGACCATAAATTGAGGGCTAACTCTATTTGTGAGTGTTTCTGATTTCTTGTACCTGACAAATTGGCTTGTGCATAGGAGATGTCAAATGTTTAGATTTTTATTTTATTTTTTTACTTTTGCAGAGCACATTGTCCTACCCACATGCCATATATTTTATGCCTCAAGATCTTTCAGCCTACATTAGTGGCCTAATGAACTGGTGAAAGAGGCAATGAGAAAAATTGAGGTGAAGAAAAGGTTCTCAGTCTTTGAGATTGGAATTAACAATTTGGCATAGTTTTTCCAGCACCATCTTGCTTCCTCAAACAGCAGGACTAATGGATTGAAATAATATTGGCTACTAGCAATTGTTGGCTGAATCTGGGACCTTACATATTTATATTTCCCTTAATGTCCCCATCATAGCTTATTTGAGGTGGATTTATGAGCTAAACTGGTGGTTGATGATCCATCTTCTCTAATTTTACAAGAAATCTAGAGAAATATCACAAATGAAGCCTGCTAAAATATTGAGGATCTAATTAGTGCCAATTTTAAAAAGGGGAAAATCTGAATGATACTGCTGATAACATAGAATTCAATTCTCTTTAAAAATCTTTTTGTACTTTAATATGATGCCTGGGCGGATGCTTGCAAACATTAACAATATGTTAAAATTTTGCTTTAATCTATAAAAAGGCAAATCAATATAACTTTTCATGACAAATTAAGATCAATTATGTACTTCCTATAAAAGAAAAGGTGGTTTAATTAAAAGTAAATGTTATACAAGGAGATGACACATGCAATGACATTTTTGAATTTCACTCACATTCTGTTCAAAAGCATTTGATTTAGGCAATGAATCATTGATTACAGTACCCAATGTTTAAAAAGGGTTTTTTTGCACCCACAGGATGAATATTTGTCTTGGAAGGAATATATTGGATCAGAAATCATATCAATTAAGGGACAGAACTGCAGAGAATTATGGTTGCTAGGAAGAAATCCCAGAAATTGTTTTTACCAATTTAGCCAGAAAAAGGATTTAGTTGTTCTTTCTTTGGGAGGAATCATGCTGCACAAACCCAATACAACTTTGTTGAGTAGAGAGAAATCAATGAAAGGAACAAGGAGCAAGGACTAGACTAAAATAAGATCTCACAAAAAGGTCATTTTGATTCTTCATCATCTGTCCAATGGTTGCTGACTATTTTTGATGGGGTCATGAAGAAGTATGAATGGTAAGTTAATTGCACATTCATACAGGACTGCCAATTATAATAAGTTTCAGTGTGAACCATAATCACAAGAGCAAAATACAGCATAGAATGAAATGAAGTTTCTCGATGAATCCTTTAAATTGATCTTTCTTTCTCCCCATCTCTCTTTCTCTTGATCTCTCTCAACTTTCGGCACAGATTGGATGAATTCCAGTTGCATCAGGTGTGGAATGAACACACGGACAAAGAAGCTAGGTAATAAGGATCACTTTTATTAACATATATAAAAAAGAGACCTGCAGAGGTTACTAAATGGGGTGGAAATTCCTAGATACAACATACTTGGGCAACTATGGGCTTAACTCCTTGCCTGGGCAGTGCGAGGCTATCACCAGCCTTCGCCCTGCCGTGGATGCCACACCTCAGGCATGTGGGAGGGCTCACCCTCATAACCTGACACCCCCAGAAATGACATGTGAGCTCCAAGGGCACCCCCTCTCCACCACCCTGGCCAGGTAGGCAGCTTGAGTTGTGTAAAGGAGCAGCCCATCATCTTCCAAAATGTGCCCAAGGGAGAACACACAGTTGCTACTGATACCCTTTTCCACCCCATTTCTGCCACCAAGTGACTAGGATTAAGCGGCCAATTATCGAATGAAAGACCTATTTGATAACAGGTGCACCCCTTAATCAAATCCCTTCGCCATCCCCCAGGGTGAAGTAGGCGAAAAACAACCTAGACCTAATTGTGCTGCGATTGCAAAAATTCCTACTCAGGCCCCAGTTGGGCGACCCTTTAAGCACCCTGGAATGAGCGGAGGGCACTTCTGGAGGCAGCCAAAGGGAGGCGCGGGCAACAGGTAGGCCCTTAACTAGGGCAATAGCTCTGGCCACGCCTCCTCTTGCCTGACACTGCTGCGCAAGGGCTTCTGGGTGCTTTCACGCAGTCGTGTGAGACCGCCCAGAACCCAGAAGTTGGATGCCATGCTCCTCTGGCCATGACGCAAATGTCGGCCCGGCGCTAAGGGTCCTGGTCTTTCAATTCTGTCCAGTTTACTTACCATATATTAATAATGTTCAAAAGGTTGAACAACTCTTACTTCCTATGTATACATGCACGTGTTTAGATAGGCAGACAGATGGTAGATATACAGACATACCTTGAGTTCAAGACAATTTCCCATAATTAAATGACAATAAAAGAAATAAAATATTTTGTAGGGTTTTTTCAGTGGTTTTCACCAACAAACATAGCTGCTAACAAGAATGCATGCATTTGTTTGTTTGTTTGTTTGTTTGTTTGTTCATTTATTGTCACCCAGCTCAACCTTAGGCCTTGGTGGTGAGCAGTAGTAAAAATAACAATAACTCCATAATAAATTCATAATACATGCAGCCAAGGTAAAAATCACCACAACCATTCACATATTGCTTTAAATTATGCTTTAAGAAAAATGAATGAATTAGGATTTACAAAGAAAGTTCAGGTTGTTTTTATCACTACAGTGTTCCCTTGATTTTCGCAGGTTCGAACTTCGCGAAAAGTCTATACCACGGTTTTTCAAAAATATTAATTAAAAAACACTTCGCTGTTTTTCCCCTATACCACGGTTTTTCCCACCCGATGATGTCATATGTCATCACCAAACTTTCATTCACCTTTAATAAATATTTTTTTAAAATAAACTTTAATAAACATGGTGAGTAATAATCTAAATGGTTGCTAAGGGAATGGGAAATTGTAATTTAGGGGTTTAAAGTGTTAAGGGAAGGCTTGTGATACTGTTCATAGCCAAAAATAGTGTATTTACTTCCGCATCTGTACATTGCGGAAATTCGACTTTCGCGGGCGGTCTCGGAACACATCCCCCCCGAAAATCGAGGGAACACTGTAATATTTGTAGCTCAGGGTTGATATATGGGGTCCTTGGTGTTTTCTGAGCTTGACTGTTTTGTATTGCATTGGGGATGTCTAAATCTCCATCATGTTTTTGCTTTCATTATGTTTGCCTAACTGTGTATATGTGCCTATATGTCTGTATGCGAGAAAGAGGAGGGGAGGCAGGGAGGAGAGAGGGGGGAGATGGGAAAACCATAGACAATGGAACTGTCTAATTAAGAATGGTTTTTCTGAAAGCAGTTATACTACCAAACAATGATAATGAAAGATATTCCCATGACTTAAATACTTTTTAAAACTTGTACAGAAAAGAGCCGTAATTACTTGCTTAAATTGGAACTAATCCTTTGAATAATTATTCCTAAATGTCTAAATTCTCCTGAGCAAATATGACGTCCAGTAGCTTCCTGAAGCACTGTCTGTATTTATTTAAGTTTAAAGTTTAAATAACAATGAATATGTCAAAATTAACTTCTAAGCCTGCTACTGCATAAAATGTATTAAATTGAAATGCAGTTATTCTACTACTATGGTTTAAAAGAAATAAGAATCGCAATAACAACAGCTTTGTTAGATGATGCTCACTTTTTATATTGCTATTTTTCTTTATTTTCCTAACTTTCTGTGCTAATACTGTAACTGTCAAACAAAATAGGAGAAAGAGAACGTATTTGGCTTAATGGCTTTATTTATTTGGAGAAAATGGATTCATTAATGCTAAACATTACTTGTGCATGTGAATAGTCAATTAGAGTTCCCGTTTTTTTCCCCAAACAAAAAGTACAGCTAAAAGTAATTCTGGTTTTGCCTGCCCTTTATCTTTCTTCAAATTCGGTTTGGTTTTATTCCATACTTTGAATTTTTTTTAACATCAGCTTATGAACCATAGCTCACAATAACAATACCCAATATTCTATATTTTTTTTAAGAACAATTGACAATTGTTGTTAATTTGTTAAGTGTGTTCATTAGGTTAGCAAGGTCACCATAGTATGGATGTACTGTCATGTTTCTGACCCAGTGTTTGGTCAGATACGCATGTGCACGCATGCACATTACAGTTGGTCAGCATTAGATTTGGCACTTTTGACCACATTTGGAGCAGGCTTGGGTTCTGCTTACTTTCCCCACTGGGCTCACACAGCTTGAAAGCAAAGGAGGAATCTTCATGCTGATATTTCAAATCAATCTCTTTATATAGAAAGTCTCATTTATACAAGCCAAATTCATGTACAGTGATCCCTCGATTTTCGCGATCTCGATCTTCGCGAAACGCTATATCGCGATTTTTCCCACCCGATGACGTCACTCTCTTCCTTTCTCATCTTTCTTTCTCTCTCTCTTTCTCTATCTTGCTTCTTCCTCTCTCACACTCTCTTCCTCCCTCTCTCATCTCTTTCTTTCCTTCTCTCTCTTTCTCTATCTCTCCCCCTCTTGCTCTCGAGCGGCGGGCGGCGGGCGGGCGGGCGAGCGGCGGGCGGGCAGCAGCGAGGAGCCGAAGATCGGGGTTTCCCCTTTCCGTGGGCGGCGGGGAAACCCCGATCTTCGGCCCCTCGCTGCTGCGGCGCTGCCAAGCAGATCAGCTGCTGGGCGGCCGAAGAAACCTTCCCTGGGTCTTCCCCGCTGCCCACGCAAAGGGGAAACCCCGATCTTCGGCTCCTCGCTGCTGCGGCGCTGCCGAGCAGATCATCTGCTGGGCGGCCGAAGAAACCTTCCCTGGGTCTTCCCCGCCACCCACGCAAACTCCACCATCTGCGCATGCGCGGCCATGGAAAAAGGGCGCGCATGTGCAGATGGTGTTTTTACTTCTGCACCACTATATTGCATAAAATCGAGTATCGCGAGGGGTCTTGGAACGTAACCCTCGCGATACTCGAGGGATCAATGTATGTGATTTCATCTTGGCAGCTTCTCAGTGAGAGTAATTAAAAAATAACAGTTCCGCAGCTAGGCTGCTGCCAAAGATCAAAGCTAATTGCAAATTCCTTCATGAGATAAGGAGTCTCCAGTTTCACAGTTTTACTTTTACAGCTTCCCAGCATCTTCACCGACAGGGCACTTTTACTCCAAGGATTTTAGCAGGAAAATAACAGTTGGCTAGTGTAACATGGCTAAAACCTCAAACATCATCCAACTACATTACAAAATGTTGAAAGTCCACACCGAATCACCCATATGCCACCCTTAAAATATCTATGGGGAGTGTCCAACAATTCCCTAGAGTTACAAACTACAGACTACTTCCTCTTCCCATGAAAGCATACTTGTCTTCTAAAGCGGGCATCTAGCAAATGCTCCTGATCTTCCTCCTTCTCCTTTAAGTCAGACTGTACTGTCATTGGCATATGTGCCACCTCTGGTGGTCCTTCAGGTTCGTCCAGGTCTATTTTCCCCTCACTCTCACCCTCTGCATCAGCTGGCAACACCACTGGTCCAGGGTACCAAGTATCTTCATGATACTAGTTCAATGCATCTTTTTCATGTTCTTCAAATATTTTTCCAACAACCACTTTTTTCTTATTCAGCTGTCTGGTGTACTTCTAACATTCCATACATACCTATGCTCCCTCCTAAGTTGGGATAGTCAACATCACTCTGTGAATGTCTGGCAAGAAAAAACAAATAAACAGATGAACTATGTGAATGAAGGACACAATTCATTAAGATTCTTATTTGATCTTCCAATTCAGAGCTTTTAGCTCTGCTTAAGTCCAGTCCAGCTGTGAATCTAATGTATGGAACTATCCAGGTGTTAATTGCCTTGATGGCATTTCCTCCACTGAGTTGGACTTTAAGATCTTCTTCACTCCCACGATCCATTTAGTACCAACCTTTCTTGATTTCAGTGTGTTTGATATTGACAACTTGAAGGATGCCTGGATTTTGTAATGATCTTCTTCATCCAAGTTACTTTCAGTGATTATTGTTGTTAATATAATGCTAAGTACGCAGACTGCAATATAAGCGATTTTCACTCCTAAATCAATATGTTTTGGTGGACTTACTTTAAAGAAACCATAGCATAAACACTTTGTTTCTATAAATATTTCAGTATACAACAAATGACAGAAAATAAACAACAAATCAATTAAACTGCGATCTGATTCTCTAAAAAAAGGTATTTCTAGTACAACATTTTTTCAGATGGCAAATAAATCAAAAAAAGAAATAAGAGACAACCTTAGCAGTTTATCCAAAAATAAAAGATGTGAATGTAAACTTTTATCTTAACATTCCCTCATCACCTCGAGGTTCGATTACTGCAACGCTCTCTACATGGGGCTATCTTTGAAAAGTGTTCAGAAACTTCAGATCTTTCAGAATGCGGCCGCGAGAGCTATCGTGGGGCTTCACAGATTCGCCCATGTTTCTACAACACTCCGTGACCTGCATTGGCTGCCGATCAGTTTCCTGTCACAATTCAAAGTGTTGGTAATGACCTTTAAAGCCCTTCATGGCATTGGACCAGAATACCTCCAGAACCGCCTTCTACCGCACGAATCCCAGCAGCCGATAAGGTCCCACAGAGTTGGCCTTCTCCAGGTCCCGTCGACTAAACAGTGTTGTTTGGTGGGCCTTCTCTGTGGTGGTCCCGGCCCTCTGGAATCAACTCCCCCCCGAGATTAGAACGGCCCCCACCCTCCTTGTCTTTTGCCTATTACTCAAGACCCACCTATATCACCAGGCATGGGGGAACTCAGATACCTCCCCCAGGCTTTTATATTTTATGTTTGGTATGTATGTGTTGTATGGTTTTAAATGATGGGCTTTTATATGTCTTCTCTCTTTTAATATTAGATTTGTTCCATTGTTATATTGTTTTTTATTATTGTTGTAAGCCGCCCCGAGTCTTCAGAGAGGGGTGGCATACAAATCTAATAAATTATTAGTAGTATTATTAAATTATTATTTTTATTTAGACTTATGTATCACTTCACAGTGTTTTACAGCCCTCTCTTAGCAGTTTACAGAGAATAAGCATATTGCCCCCAACAGTCTGGGTCCTCATTTTACTGACCTTGGAAGGATGGAAGGCTGAGTCAACCTTGAGCCTACTGAGATTCAATCTGCCAAACTGCTGGCAGCCCTTGATCAGCAGATGTAGATTGCAGTACTGCACTCTAACCACTGTGCCACTGAGGCTCTTTTGGGAGAAAATATTCTGAAACAGAATAAAAATTATAACTTTGATATATCTGCACTGCCTGTGTGGCTTCCCAGATTCGCCCACGTTTCTTCAACACTCCGTGGCTTGCATTGGCTGCCAATCAGTTTCCAGTCACAATTCAAAGTGTTGGTCATGACCTTTAAAGCCCTACATGGCATTGGACCAGATTACCTCCGGAACCGCCTGCTACCGCACGAATCCCAGCAACCGGGTCCCGTCGACTAAACAATGTCGTTTGACGGGCCCCAGGGGAAGAGCCTTCTCTGTGGCGGCCCCGGCCCTCTGGAACCAACTCCCCCCAGAGATCAGAACTGCCTCCACCCTCCCTGTCTTTCGTAAACTATTCAAGACTCATTTACACCACCAGGCATGGGGGAGTTGAGATATTCCTTCCCCCTAGGCCATTACAAGTTATGCATGGTATGTTTGTGTGTATGTTTGGTTTTATAATAGGGGTTTTTAGTTGTTTTTATTATTGGATTGTACATGTTGTTTTTATTATTGTTGTTAGCCACCCCAAGTCTATGGAGAGGGGCGGCATGCAAATCCAATAAATAATAATTATTATAATTATTATTATAATTATTATTATTATTATTATTATTATTATTATTATTATTATTATTATTATTATTATTATTATTATTACATGTTAAGGCACTGACTGCATAATATTGGTGTTTAGAGCAAAAATGCCAAAGAACTAGTCTGTCGTGTTAGTCACATACGCATTGGAGACTATAGTAGAAGTGCTATCTTAGTTCCCAGCATTTCCATTTTGTGACAAAAATAAATCTGAAGGTGGTTTGAACTGGATCAGAAAGGTCAGAGGTCTTTGTACCGTGTTCCAATCCAATTCATTGCCAAGACTACTATTAACTGTGGAGAGAGAGATTTACTGATGAAATGGAGAATTGCAACTTCCTATATCATAGCTCTAACCCCACACTGACCCCCTTTTTTGTACTCACCTGCTTTTGCACAGATGAAGACACTGAACCTGGAACAGAAAAAAAATCCCATATCTTCTCTTGTTTGACCTCCATTAACTGAAAGAAAACCTAAGCCTCAAAAATGTGCTGCAATAAGAGGTAATAGTACTAAACTTTGTTGCAGGGTTGATGTAAAGACTGCTGAGACCATTAGAGTTATTCCCACTGAACGTTAAACAAATATTAACTGCTATTGTAAAAGTGTTAAAAGGAGAAATAGTGTGACTCTCACCTGATTTTTTTGAAATGTGATTGATCTGCACTCTACATGTACTCTATGAATAATTTTGAAAACATAGTTGAAAAGTTTCATCTCTTTTGATTGGAAGAACTGCCAACTATTTAAATTACACTGAAGGTGAAATGGGAAGTCCCACAGAATAATAAAATTGGGAAAAAATATTGGAGATTATTATTATTATTATTATTATTATTATTATTATTATTATTATTATTAATTAGATTTGTATGCCACCCCTCTCGGGGTGGCTCACAACAATAATAGAAACAATATAACAGTGAAACAAATCTAATATTAAAAATAAAACATATCTAAAACCCCAGCAATTAAAACCATACAACACATACATACCAAACGTAAAATATAGAAGCCTGTTGGAGGATGTCTCAATTCTTCCAATCCTGGCGATAAAGGTGGGTCTTGAGTAATTTGTGAAAGACAAGGAGGGTGGGGGCCGTTCTAATCTCTGGGGGGAGTTGATTCCAGAGGGCCGGGGCCGCCACAGAGAAGGCTCTTCCCCTGGGGCCCACCAAACGACATTGTTTGGTCGACGGGACCTGGAGAAAGCCAACTCTGTGGGACCTTATTGGCTGCTGGGATTCATGGGGTAGAAGGCGGTTCCAGAGATGATCCAATCCAACCCCCTGCTGAAGCAGGAGAACCTGTGATGGATGTCGATGATAACAATAACAATAACAACAACAACAATAATAATTTTATTAGCTTTGTATGCCGCCCCTCTCCAAAGACTCGGGGCAAACTGGAAGTCTGTTTTTCCGAACATCCAGTTTGCCCGTTGGACCATTTTCCGCACTCAGGAGGCTTCAGGAAAGCCTGGGGGTAAAAACCAGTGGGGCACATGTGCAGAAATGAACCTATGCACAGTGTTGCGTGCATGGGGGAGTTGTGTGCCAGCACACACATGCCCTAGCACATTCACACACTCCCATTTTTGGCATGCAAAAAGAAAAAGGTTTGCCATCACTGCCCTATATCATTCCAGATAAATGGCTGTCCAGTCTCTTCTTAAAAGCTTCGAGTGTTGGAGCACCCTCAACCTCCGAAGGCAATCCATTCACTGGTTGATTGTTCTCACTGTCAGGAAATTTCCCCTTTGTAGCTTCTCTCCTTGGTTAGATTCCATCCATTGATTCTCGTCTTACCTTCTAGTGCTTTGGAAAATAGGTTGGCTTCTTTTTATTTATTTAGTTTTTATTTATTTATTCATTTGTCCAATACATAAATACATAGGAAGAAAATAGACATGTGATAATATAAAAATAGGGTGAAGGTGAACTTAGAGGAGAGGATATATGAAAGGAAGAGAATATATAAGATAGGTGAAAAAAAAGGAAAGACAATTGGACAGGGGACGAAAGGCACACCAGTGCACTTATGTACGCCCCTTACTGGCCTCTTAGGAACCTGGAGAAGTCAATCATGGAGAGTCTAAGGGAGAAGTGTTGGGGGTTAGGGGTTGACACAATTGAGTCCGGTAGTGAGTTCCAAGCTTCGATAACTCGATTGTTGAAATCATATTTTTTACAGTCAAGTTTGGAGCTTGAGTATTAAGTTTGAATCTGTTGCGTGCTGTTGTGTTACTGCGGTTGAAGCTGAAGTAGTCATTGACTGGTAAGACATTGCAGCATATGATCTTGTAGGCAATGCTCAGATCGTGTTTTAGGTGTCGTAGTTCTAGGCTTTCTAGGCCTAGGATTGTTAGTCTATTTTCGTAGGATATTCTGTTTCGAGTGGAGGAGTGAAGGGCTCTTCTGGTGAAATATCTTTGGACATTTTCAAAGGTGTTGATGTTTGAGATGTGGTATGGGTTCCAGACAGATGAGCAGTAGTCTAGGATGGGTCTGGTAAAAGTTTTGTAGGCTCTTGTGAGTAGGGTGAGGTTGCCTGAGCAGAAGCTGCGTAGGATCAGGTTGACAACTCTAGAGGTTTTTTTGGCAATATTGTTGCAGTGGGCTTTAGCACTTAGGTCATTCAATATTAGTATTAGTATTAGTATTTTCTGTGGCAGCAGTCAAATATTGGAACACTGCTATAATGTTGCCCCTAGTAATTGGTTTTCACTAGATATCTGAGTGTTGTAAACATCTTAATGCATGTTTCTCTGTCTAATAAAAGAATTGAAAGCATTTACATAAAAATATAGCAGAAATTATCAAATCTATTAAAAAAATCAAACACTAATCCATATTAAGTGATAATTGAGATAAAAGAGAGTACACATCTAGAAAAGCATCCCTAAAATAATTCATAATGACATGACTAATGTCTTATATTGTACTTTATCCTTAATTACTCATAATTTATCAAATAAAATAACTAGAATAATATTGCAAGGAAATATCCTATAGCCCATGGCAATGAAAATATTCCAACACCTTTAGCAAATGTAGTTTAAATTATATTTATTCTATTTCATTAAATATTTCACAACAAAGAATAGTTAATTTTGTTTCTATACAAAGAGGTGTTTTTGTACACATAGCATTTATTTGGAAATGAACAAGAGAGGTTGTTTTAAAGCATAGAAAAACAAATTAAATATATAGATAAATAAAATAAGAATATGAAATGCAGCAAAAATATGGGATGGTAAAATAAGAATTATGAATTCATCTTCTTTGACATAGCTTTTGTAGGATTTATCTTTTGAAACAAAATCTTGAATATTGAAGACATATAATGTATAGCTGTGCTTTTAGCTACATTCTGTTGAATGAAATAGTCATTTTTAGAAATGAATATACATATAACAAAAGAGGGAAAATGTCTGAAACCATTCTTCCCAGGGCAGTTTTAAAGATTTTTCGTAGCAAAAGGTGATAAAAGCTTACTGACCTTTTCTGACAATGGAACTGGAGGGAATTATTAAATATTAATAAAGAAACTGCTTTGGAGATATATATTTATATGTGTATGTGCCCCCTTCACTTTTGCCAGTTTTGTTATGCTGTAGCCTGATTCTATAGTTATTGAAATTCTTTTTTTTCCTCATTAATCTACACTAAGGACCCCATAATGGCAAAGTGAAAACAGAATTTTAAAAATGTCTATAAATTTTATACACACACACACACACATACACACAAAAATATACACATATATACATTTACAAACATATACATTCTGATCTTTCCCCCAACTAACCTCAGATTGTGCCCCCTTGTTCTTGGGTTCACTTTCCTATTAAAAACACTTCCCTCCTGAACCTTATTTAACCCTTTAACATGTTTAAATGTTTCGATCATGTCCCCACTTTCCCTTCTGTCCTCCCGACTATACAGATTGAGTTCATGAAGTCTTTCCTGCTAAGTTTTATGCTTAAGACCTTCCACCATTTTTGTTGCCCGTCTTTGGACCCGTTCAATTTTATCAATATAGTTTTTGTAGGTGAGGTCTCCAGAACTGAGCACAGTATTCCAAATGGTGTCTCACCAGCGCTCTATACAGCGGGACCACAATCTCCCTCTTATTTATTTTATTATTTATTACTTGGATTTGTATGCCGCGCCTCTCCGAAGACTCTTCCTGCTTGTTATACTTCTACATATGCAGCCAAGCATTCTACTCGCTTTCCCTACAGCTTGATCGCACTGTTCACCCATTTTGAGACTGTCAGAAATCACTACCCCTCAATCCTTCTCTTCTGAAGTTTTTGCTAACACAGAACTGCCAATACAATACTTACATATGAAAATCCAGAGAACCCATGTGGACTAGGGCCAGAGACTACTTTCTCCATCTTAGATTTATCTCAGTCGCAACAGAAGTATCCAAGAGCAGAAAGCTAATTCCAAAAGCAGAGCTACATTTCCTACATCACTTCTTTAGAGGTTGCCTAGGGTGACTGTAGGGGCAGGGGGGGGGAGATTTCCCATAACACTACAGCACAGAGATTACATCAGGAACAAGTAATTTTTAAAACCTGGCTTGACAACAAGTTTGGTAGCAGATGGCAACTTTGAACCCACTAAACCTTGAAATAAAGTAGCAAATACAAGCAGCTGCCAAGCCTCAATTGTACTGTACTAAGGGGAAATCAAGTTTTTATTGATAGGTTCACATAAACAAATGCATTACTTGATTGCAATGCATTTGATGACTGCAGATTTTTCTTTTGCCCCCTAATTGAAAACCCAATTCCACCAAATTATTAAAAAGGCAACATTTTCCTTGAGTCAAACTCAACCCTTGAGGCCATAGAGATCATGTAGTTGTCTTGGTAACAATATAAAAATATTGCTTTCCTTCATGTAATTTCCCCCCTCTGGATCTAGCCCTAGTATTTCCTGGTGATTTCCCATTCAAGCACTATATGGAGCAGTTATGATAAGCTTGTCAAAATTAGCCAAGATCAGCTGCCCTGTAGCCCAATCCTATCGGAGACCCAAAATTGAAAACCTTCCCCTCAAGTCCTCATGCCTGCTATGTGACATGGGGTGAAGGTGTTGTTACTGGAAGGGGTGTGTATACCTAAGTGTTGTGGTTAGCTCTGGCCCAGCTCCTGCCCCAAGGACTGTGGACGTGGGGGAGACATCCACATTCTGCAAGCCTGTTTTGCCCCGGTGGAATCTGCTGATGAAGGCTCCTCTGACCAAGAAGACATGAGTGACAGGGAGGAGGAGAGTGTGGCAGACAGCTCAGAAGGAGATCAATTATCTAGCTCCTCCTTGGATTCAGAACAAGAGTTAATGATACAGCCACCCATGCGGAGAGCGATGCATAGGCAACAACAACTGAGAGATTATTATCAAAGAAAATGAGGCCACCTGTGGTTGGGTGGGGCTGTGGTAATTAGTGAGGCTGCTATAAAGAGCAGCCTGTGGGTTTGGCCATTGTGGAGGATTATCTGATTGTTGTGTTTCGTGACTGCTTTACTGACTTTGATCTTTTGTGTGCTGATTTTTCCCCGTTTTGAAACTAAACCAGAGCAAAGTGTGTTTCACTTTGTGAAAGAGGAAGGACTGTGAATTGCCTCACAGCTGCAAGCTAAGTATCACAGAACTGATAAGGACTTGTACAAATTACCAGTTTGGTTGGAGACAAGTGCTCTTTGCTGTACCAAAAGAGGGCTTGGTTTAAGTGAATTTTCATTATAAAGAACATTGTTTTGAATTTTCAAATTTTGTACCTGTGAATTTTTGGGAGAAGTTTACCAGAGAGCCCGGCAGAACATCTATGAAGAGTATGCCAAGAATAACAGTCCCATAAGGGTCTTACAAAGTATGAAGAACAGGCATTTAGAAGCATCCACTTGGTGTCCAGTCAGTGAAGCAGTGGATGTAATGTGCTGATATCTGGAAGCTGTCAGGCTCCGGATGGGTGTTAATAGGCTCAGATTCAACCTCGACAAGACAGAGTGTCTATGGGTTTTGCCTGCCAGGGAAAATTCCATCTGTCCATCCATTAGTCTGGGGGGGGTCTTTACCCCCCTTGGAGAGGGTCTACAACTTGGGCGTCCTCCTTGATCCACAGCTGAGCTTAGAATACCATCTCTCAGCTGTGGTGAGGGGGAGACATTTGCACCACTACGTCTTGTGCACCAGTTGCGGCCCTATCTGGACAGGGAGTCACTTCGCACAGTCACTCGTGCCCTTATCACCTCGAGGTTCAATTATTGCAATGCTCTCCACATGAAGCTGCCTCTGAAGAGTGTTGGAGACTGCAAATAGTGCAAAATGCAGCCGCACGAGCTATTGTGGGGCTCCCAAGATCTGCCCACATTTCAACAACACTCCTTGAGCTGCATTGGTTGCCAATTGGTCTCCGGGCACAATTCAAAGTGATGGTTATGACCTATAAAGCCCTACAAGTCTACATGACCAGAATACCAACGGGACTGTCTTCTGTCTCATACAGCCTAGTGGCCAATTAGGTCTCACAGAGTTGGCCTTTTCCGGGCCCTGTCGGCCAGAAAATATCATCTGGCGGGGCCTAGGGGAAGAGCCTTCTCTGTGGCAGCCCTGGCCCTCTGGAATGAACTCCCTCTGGAGATATGTACTGCCCCCTCTCTCCTGGTCTGTTGTAAAACTTTGAAGACCTACCTCTTCCGGCGGGCATGGAGACCATGAGTTACAAGATTGTCCCCGGACGACATGAATGACTAAATTGAATGAATATGGATGATTGTATAAGGGCTGCTTAGATTTTTCACTATTTTCGCATATGTTTTTAAATAATTAGATTTCTCATATATATTGCTGTATTCACAATGTTGTATGCCTCCCTGAGTCGTTTCGAGAAGGGCGGCATAGAAATCTAATAAATAAAAAAAATAATAAAAAATTTATATAGGGCAGCCCAAACATAAAACAATTCTTCCCCCCTCCCCCGGCCGTAATGGCAAGCAGCAGCAAGCATTTCTTACTATCCCCCTACCGGTCTCCCGAGAGAGAACCGTGGCCGGCAAGTGAATGAGGGGGGTGGGGCCAAACATGGACCCCCTCACAATAGCTCGACCGGTGAACGAGGGACAGGCGTAGGACTGTGGCTGTGCCGTCCCTCAGGGTTTATCACTCCTCCATCCCCTCCTCAGCATGGGCTTACCGTACTTATGCCGCGTTGGGAGCACGAGGGGAGGAGAGACCCTGCCGACTCTCAAGGCCCTGCCAGACCGATCGGCTTGGTGCTGCTGCTGTTTATGCCTGATGTCCAGAATCCTCTGATCCAATGGTAGCCAGTTCAAATGAAATGTTGAGAGAGTAATGCGAAAGTTAGGCCTAAGCCTGTAGTCCAATGAAAGAGAAACCATGCGTCCTAAGTCATGGACTGAATCAAAAAGAGGGGTTGGTCTTGGGGGGTCTTCCCTTTTAAGTGATTGATTCAGTCCTATCACGTCACAAGACCGTCATAACCCAATCTATTAGAGGATAGCTCCGCCCACTGGAGAAACAAAACATCACTTTAATAACGATGGAAAATGGATAATTCCAAAGTCCTCGATTCAGGTCTGCAATTTTAGTCGTAAGACAGAGAAGTTATTAAATGGATCACCATGTAGCCCAACTCAATTTTACAACCATTTTACAAGGGTTATAAAGTGAGCCATTAAGCAAACCATGTAGTTATTTATTGAGTCAAGCATATCCAGAATTGCTTCCCTCCCCCTCCCAATTACAAATCATAATTACATGACAACAAGATTCTTCAACTGGCTATAAATCTGAGTGCGTTGCCAAGCACTCAAAATGTGATCAAGTGGCAGGGGACAGGTATGACATTTTTATGATGGTCCAAAGGGTTTTGTGGGCTGTAAAGCATCTTTTTCCAATGCCATTTTTTAAAATAGCCATTAAGCAACCAATCATTAAGGGGACTAATGTACTGCAAGGGAAAAGGCAGTTATTATTTGGAATATCTGTGAAAAATGCCATTTGCCTGCAAGCAAGAACTGACGGCACCACAAAATAGAGTCTTCGGAGAGGGGCGGCATACAAATCCAAGTAATAAATAAATAAATAAATAGAATATAGAAAAGGAAGACGTTGAAATACTCTGGGATTTTAGAATTTAAACAGACAAGCACCTGCCACATAATAACCCGGACTTAAAAAATATCAATAGAAAAGTTTTCAAAAATCTGGTTAGTAGATATGGCAGTAGCTGGAAATAGCAGAAAAGAAGAGAAAGAACAGGAGATAATAATAATAATAATAATAATAATAATAATAATAATAATAATAATAATACGAAATCCAGCATAGTGATCTCGTTTGCTTTGTTGTACTGACATAATAATAATAATAATAATAATAATAATAATAATAATAATAATAATATTAATAATAAAAGATCTGCAAATAGAAGTAGAACAATTGGCAAAACAAGTCAAAAGTGATAGGCACTTTGACTGCTGGCTCAATCTGGAAAAAACACACAAACAATATTGGCATTGACAAAATCACCATTAGCCAATTGCAAAAGGCAGCTTCATGTGGAACAGCTTACATCCTGTGACAACATCTTTAACACCATCAAACAGCAACATCTCCCTATCCCAGTTCTTTGGGAAAGAAGACTCCATGGACATATAAAAATTCCAAATCTACTCTAAAGATCAGATTGACTATGGGATGAATCATAATTGTTGTGGTTAACTCTGGCCCAGCTCCTGCCCCAAGGACTGTGGATGTGGGGGAGACATCCACATGCTGCAGGCCTGTTTTGCCCCCGGTGGAATCTGCTGATGAAGGCTCCTCTGACCAAGAAGACATGAGTGACAGGGAGGAGGAGAGTGGGGCAGACAGCTCAGAAGGAGATCAATTATCTAGTTCCTCCTTGGATTCAGAACAAGAGTTAATGATACAGCCACGCATGCGGAGAGCGATGCATAGGCAACAACAACTGAGAGATTATTATCAAAGAAAATGAGGCCACCTGTAGTTGGGTGGGGCTGTGGTAATTAGTGAGGCTGCTATAAATAGCAGCCTGTGGGTTTGGCCATTGTGGAGGATTATCTGATCGTTGTGTTTCGCGACTGCTTTACTGACTTTGACCTTTTGTGTGCTGATTTTCCCCCGCTTTGAAATTAAACCAGAGCAAAGTGTTTCACCTTGTGAAAGAAGAAGGACTGTGAATTGCCTCACAGCTGCAAGCTAAGTATCACAGAACTGATAAGGGACTTGTACAAATTACCAGTTTGTTTGGAGATGAGTGCTCTTTGCTATACCAAAAGAGGGCTTAGTTTAAGTGACTTTTCATTATAAAGAACATTGTTTTGATTTTTCAAACGTGCGGGTGTCTAAAATTTGTACCTGTGAATTTTTGGGAGGGGTCTACCAGAGAGCCCGACAGAACACATAATAACAATAGTAAGTCAATAAGTGCTTCATTGATTATAAAACAGCTTTTGGTTGTGATAGTGATGTTATACTCCAGAATGTGCTTAGCAAAAAACCTCATTGTCCCCATGCCAAACCTATATACAGGTCAGTAAGCCACAAGCAGGACAGAACATGGTGAAACAGTCTGTCTCCAGGTAGATGCAGTGCAATGAAACAGTGACTCATGATAGTCCTTCATGAGAGCAGATAACTCATGATAGCAGATAATGCAAGCAGCCTTAGAACTGACAACGACAATATTGAAGTGCTGGAGAGCCTCTATCTTTTGATTGACTATCGGTAGTAAAGGGATCACAAGTGAAAAAATATACTACACATGAGCTCTTACTAAATTAGCTATTAAATCCTTGGAACAGATATTCAGATACTAAGATGCGTCTATGCCTACAAAGAAGAGAAAACTACAAGGAATGGTTTTCCCTGAGACAGTCTATAGGGGTGGGACTGTCAGTGAGACAATGGGGAACAATCTGACAATGAGAACAATCAACCAATGGAACAGAAGTTCTCGGACGTTGTGGGAGCTTCATCACTTGAGTCTTTCAAGAAGAGATTGGAATGCCATTTGTCAGAAATGATGTAGAGTTTCCTGCTTGAGCAGGGGGTTTGACTAGATCAGTGATGGGGAACTCATGGCACAGGTGGCACACGGAGCCATATCTGCTGGCACACTAGCCATTGCTATAGCTCAGCTCCAATGTGCATGTGTGTACCAGCCAGCTGATTTTTGGCTCATACATGTTCTGTCGGGCTCTCTGGTAGACTCCTCCCAAAAATTCACAGGTACAAATTTCAGACACACACACGTGTGAAAATTCAAAACAATGTTCTTTATAATGAAAATTCACTTAAACCAAGCCCTCTTTTGGTATAGCAAAGAGCACTCGTCTCCAAACAAACTGGTCATTTGTACAAGTCCCTTATCAGTTCTGTGATACTTAGCTTGCAGCTGTGAGGCAATTCACAGTCCTTCTTTCACAAAGTGAAACACACTTTGCCCTGGTTTAGTTTCAAAGCGGGGGGAAATCAGCACACAAAAGGTCAAAGTCAGTAAAGCAGTCACGAAACATAACGATCAGATAATCCTCCACAATGGCCAAACCCACAGGCTGCTATTTATAGCAGCCTCACTAATTACCACAGCCCCACTCAACCACAGGTGGCCTCATTTTCTTTGATAATAATCTCTCAGTTGTTGCTGCCTATGCATCGCTCTCCGCATGCGTGGCTGTATCATTAACTCTTGTTCTGAATCCAAGGAGGAGCTAGATAATTGATCTCCTTCTGAGCTGTCTGCCACACTCTCCTCCTCCCTGTCACTCATGTCTTCTTGGTCAGAAGAGCCTTCATCAGCAGATTCCACTGGGAGCAAAACAGGCCTGTGGCATGTGGATGTCTCCCCCATATCCACAGTCCTTGGAGCAGGAGCTGGGCCAGAGCTAACCACAACAATACAGAGGGCATTTTTGGCTTCCAGAGAGCCTCCAAGGTGATGGGGGAGGTCTTTTTACCCTCCCCTGGCTTCAGGGAAGCCTTTGGAGCCTGGGGAGAGCAAAACAGGAGCCTATGGGGTCCACCAGAAGTTGGAAAACAGACCATTTCTGGCCTCCAGAGTGCCTCCGGAGGATGGGGTAAGCTGTATTTGCCCTCCCCAGGCATTGATTTATGGGTGTGGGCACTCACGCATGCACAATAGTACATACTCACTCTCTTTTGGCACCCGAGGGAAAAAAGGTTCGCCATCACTGGACTAGATGATCTACAAGGTCCCTTCCAACTTTGTTAATCTGTATCTGAGGAAAGTGAGACCTTGAAGGAATATTCTCGGAAGAGCATGGATAGCCAAGGAAGAAAGAAATTAATCTTTGAAGAAATTAATCCAGAGTTCTCATGATAGATACAGAAATGAATTCAAGGAAAATTGAAAGGACCAGTTTGAGAAAACGTATTTATGTGGTCACCAAGAGTTGACATCAAAAGAATGGCATTCATTCAATCAATCTAACCATAACAGAAATGAAATCAATAGACAACAGAGTCCGCTAAAACTTGTCCCACTACTTGAACGCAAAATTCAAAATTTGCTTTAATTTTCGGTTATGTATGTTTATCCATTCAATATTTGTCAAACTGGTGGCTTATGGGCCGGATGCATCACATGCAGGGCACGTCTACTCCAGCTCTGTAAGTGGGGAAAATATCATGAAATGTCACATGACAGCAATGTGACTCTGTGAGTTTGACATCTATGCTTTATAGCAAATTATAGCAAAACAGACACCTCCCAACAGAATAGGGTCAATTATAATTCTGGCTTACCTATACCTTGAGAGGTAGCTCAAGGGGAACTCATTCCAAAGACCAGGTGCGTCAACTTCTTCACCCTTTTTGTCATTTCCTATGCCATTCTCACTATCATGATCACATCATGTGTAAAGTAAGTTCTCAATATTCCTTTAGTATAACAGATTTGTTACATGACTCTTGGGATTCTTGGGATGACACGAATGCCCTGCCTAGACCTAATTTGCAACATTGGATTCATAAATACAAAAGTTGAACTACAAGTAATAAGCACTGAGTAAAAGAACTCTAAGAAATGATAATGGAAATTGCTTACACTTATGGGGAGGGGGGGAATTAGTGCAATAACTTTCCTAAATATTAATTGGACATTGCAGAGATTATTTCTTCCCTGGTTCAGAAATAATCTTTTAAACAATATCTGTGTTTGTATAATTCTTTCCAATTGAAACATATTCAATATTTAAGAGATTAATAGTGATGAGCTGAATGGTGCTCTTCTGATATAGTAGATTACAATTTCTATAAATCTCATCAAGTATGATTAATACAGGGATTAGATTAATACCAGGAATTATGTGAGAAGCAATCCAAAAATATGTTGATGTTAATCAGTTGCCTAATTCTTCCATATTGCATAGTCCTCAATTCGTTGTTTATTATCCTCTGCTTATTCCACTTGAATATATATCATGTATAAAACATTGGGATTTCTTTTAGGTCTTTGACCTAACAGTTCAGCTGCAGCTACTTTATCTTGGCTGAAGAAGTCTGGAAGACCAGTTGATAGCAGCAACAACCAAAAAAGGTTGTAATGTTTGCTACTACCTTTGGCCATCAGGATTTTGACAGTCTAGATATGGTAGTTCTAAGATAAAATCAAGATGGTAATGGTGATGACTATTGTAAGTTACTTACTCATTGGATTTCTACTGGTTTATATAGTGGGCTACGAGCCGGAACGCTAAATTGCACTCGCCGCCGCAGATCGTAAGTTCTTGCGGGACCAGCGCGATTTTGCTGCTGCACCTGTAAAGGTAACAAAATCGTGCACGGAGCCACAGGTAAAACTTCACTGAGACACACGTGCAATTTTGCTACCTCCACAGGTGCAGCAGCAAAATCACGCTGGTCCTGCAAGAACTTATGAGCCGTTGCGGCTAGTGCAATTTAGCGTTCCGGCTCGTAGCCCATCACTGGGTTAATACCACTATATAATGCCTTGGTAAGGCCACTCTTGGAATACTGCATTCAGTTTTGGTCACCGGGATGTAAAAAGGATGTCGAGACTCCAGAAAGAGTGCAGAGAAGAACAACAAAGATGATTAGGGGACTGGAGGCTAAAACGTATGGAGAACGGTTGCAGGAACTGGGTATGTCTAGTTTAATGAAAAGAAGGACTCGGGGAGATATGATAGCAGTGCTTCAATATCTCAGGGGTTGCCACAAAGAATAGGGAGTCATGCTGTTCTCCAAAGCACCTGAGGGTAGGATAAGAAGCAGTGGGTAGAACTGGAAACTAATCAAGGAGAGAAGCAACTTAGAATTAAGGAGAACATTCCTGACAGAACAATTATTAATAATAATAACTTATTAGATTTGTATGCCGCCCCTCTCTGAGGACTCGGAGCGGCTCACAACAATAATACACAATGTACAAATGCTAAAAACAATTAAAAATCCTTATTATAAAAAAAAAACAATCACACAACCTAACAGACCATACCATAGTAGCTAAGGGGTATATCAGTTTCCCTATGCCTGGCGACATAGGTGGGTTTCCAGGAGCTTTCGAAAGGCAAGGAGGGTGGGGGCAGTCCTAATCTCTGGGGGGAGTTGATTCCAGAGAGCCGGGGCCGCCACAGAGAAGGCTCTTCCCCTGGGTCCCGCCAGATGGCATTGTTTAGTTGACGGGATCTGGAGAAAGCCAACTCTGTGGAACCTAATCAGTCACTGGGATTCGTGTGGCAGAATGCGGTCCCGAAGATATTCTGGTCCGATTCCATGTAGGGCTTTATAGGTCGTAACCAATTGATCAACTGGCCTCCAGAAGTTGTGAATGCTCTAACACAGAAAGTTTTTTAAAGAGATGTTAGATAACAATTTGTCTGAAGTAGTGTAGGGTCTTCCTGTTCAAGGAGGGGGGTTGGACTAAAAGACCTCCAAGGTCCCTTCCAACTCTGTTGTTTTTTATTATTATACACATATACACATTCATCTAGCAGTTGGAATTAGTTGCAGCTGTGTTCTCTTGGCAATAGGCCCAGATTTGCTACTGTGTAATGTGTGAAGCAAACCTAAAGAAGTAAAGAAAACTACTTAGTTGAAGTACTTAAAAATCTCTTCACTGTTTGGTACAAAATGTTGGATGGAATGATTTTTTGTTCATCTGTTCATTGCACAGGCCTTCAGAAGGAATAGTTCACAGGAGTAAATAAGAATAATCCGTCACCTGAACTATATTATACATTTCCCTTGTCTAATTAATCGGTTTTCAGTTTAGAGGAGATTATGTGAAGATGCAGATTGATAGAGACCAAATGTATAATGTATTAATGGCTGTTTGGAATAATGAACTATAAAGGCTTATGTCATTGATTTTTTTTGTTTTGTTTTATCTTTCTGAGAAATAGATGAATGTATGGCTGAATGGATATATAGTGGATATATAGTTTAAGCATCACCTTTAACTCCCCAGAATAAAAATTCATCAAGCTCTTGTTACAGTGAAACATCTTAATATGATGAATGTTCTTGTCAGCATTCAGTTAATCACTGAATCTAATCAATACCTCCCATTCTTTAAATGAATTTTAACAGTTTATCTCACAGGAAGCATGATGATAAGGAGCGTTGAAAAATCCATTATACATTCATGAACAAGTGGCTCCCAGTGAAGTTTAATTGCAGCAGCTGTATTCTTATTACATTAATAATGGTGTCCCTGCACAGTTGACCTTAGATTACCTGCACACCATATAACTATGTCTCAGTAAATCAAATGACAGCTGGACTCCTGCTTCTGTTCAGTCCTTGATTGTTCAGCCTGCTGTAATATTTTCAAGGAGATCTCATGGACTGCCATGAATAATTCAGGCAGGTATGTTGCTTATAAGTCCATTTAGCAGCCAATCAACTGCCAGGTTGATCATCCTTCTGTTCCCTCTGATGGTCAAGCATAGAGGTGTCCTCAGGAAAGCAAATAAGCCTAGAGCTGATAGTTTACATTTAAGTTTTGATGTTGGATAGACTTTAGTGAAGACACAAGTATCTGCTTATTAAATGAGGTCATACTTACTCAAGCCTTAATTAGTATCTCAATTTTCACATGCTTATGCTAATTGTTTGGGTGCATATCTCCCAGGCACTAATTAAAGAAGGTAACTGTTGTGAGAATTTTCAGTTATTAGGAATGTGGCAAGTTGCTGCTGCTGTTGTTGTTGATATTATTATTATATCTTTTATTCATTACACATTAAAATCAGTCAACTGAATATTTTAAAAAGTGTCACAAATACCACTGACTGTGCTAATAGTTGATACAGGTTTCTGCCAGCATCCTAGGTATCAACTAAGTATCTTCTTAAAATATATGATATTCCAAATAACACAGTTTTTTTGTAGTTCTGCTAGTGTTATTTTAGGAAGCTGCAATTTCTTGATGCGTTTTACAAAATTTTTGGACATGATACCATATGCCCCAATGGCAATGGCTATCACTGTCACATGTTTCATCCATAACCATATAATTTCGATGGCCAGGTCATAATATTTTGTAATTTTTCCCAGTTCTTTTTCTTCAACTCTGTTCTGCCTGACTGGCTCAGGCAATGCGTAATAGTCCAAGGAAAAGAAATCAAACACACACGTGCTCTGCTAATCAGCAAACTTGTATTAAATAAACAAAAAAGGGTTACTCAAAACAGTTCTTAGTGTCCAAAAACAATGATAGTGCAAGGCTTACTTCAGCCGCATACAAAAACACAGGAAAAAACAAACAAAGACAACCTGGAAGGAGCAAAGACGTTTCAGGAGTCCTTTTGAATCTTTGAAGCAAACAGCAAGTCCCAGAGTTTTCACCTCCCACTTGTCTGAAAAAGCTGGGTTGAAAACTCCAACGGCATGGAACAGAAACTTCAGAGCAGGAACCACAAAATAACACAGATAAACAGCCACAGTTTGCCTTGGGCCTCTGTTCCCTTTTATCCCTTTAGCCCTCATTAAGGAAATCACACCCAGCCCTCAGTATAAGAATCACACCCAGCCCGGGTGCTACTATGATGACTTGTAATACTCCTTCAGCTGATCCCTTCTCTGCATAGCTCTTCTGCTACACAGATCAATATATTGATCTGCAGAAGAATCCAGAGACGAAAGGCTGTCTGAGGGACTGTATGCCAAATCCCCTGGGCTGTCTGCTGAATCCTGCGTACCAGTGGCCTCGTCCTCCTGGCTGTCTGCCACGTCTTCCTGGCTGTCTGCCACATCTTCCTGGCTGTCAGCCAGGCTTTCGCATTCAGTGTGTGCCGCGTCTCTCCCATCTGTGGGAGCAATGGCTGGCCCAGGCCCAAACACAACAAACTCTGGCATATCCTGGTACAATGATATCCATAAACTGTATGCTTCAACCCCCAACAACTGTGATATCTGTCGTGTTGTGTTCCAAATGACCATTTGTCTGTATTTAAAAGTCCCGCAAGATCTTCATCATCTCATTTCCAGTAACTTTTTCTATTATTGTTGTTGTTATTGTTAGAAAGTCTTGGTATGCAGCCATTTGAGAGAAAAATGAGTTGTTTTCCTTCACAATTGTTCGGGGAAATTGTGTTTATTAAAAACAAAACAGGAAAAAAAAACCAGAAGTATGCTATTGAAGATGATGCAAAAGCTTCAACTTTACTTGTACCAATTTTTTCTGCTATGTGACTGTCAGCAGGTTTAAACCTTGCAGTTAAATTCATGATATTTAGCAAGCTCATTTGCCACTACTGTAATCTTACTTCTTTTTCCAGAATAATTTCAGTTCAAGTGAAGTTCATGCTGTACTCATAAAGTCGGGATTCCTTAATAGTTCTAACTTAAGGTGTGATTCACCATAACATACAGAATGTGACATCATGCAGATGTCTGCAATATTAATATATAAGCACCTCTCTAATTGGGAGTTTAAAAAAAAACAGTCTGATTTTTACATCGACTGTTATCGAGCCAAATGTTTCTGAAATTAACAGGCCAACATGAAAGCAATCATTCTTCCGATTAGCCTGTATCAACTTTCAGGTCGCCCATTTCAGCTTTCAAATCTTCATGGTGCTGTCTTGCTTCTTCTTCTTCTTATTATTATTATTTATTATTTATTGGATTTGTATGCCGCCCCTCTCCGTAGACTCGGGGTGGCTAACAACAATGATGAAAACAGCATGTAACAATCCAATACTAAAACAACTAAAAAAACCCTTATTATAAAACCAAACATACACGCAAACATACCAGGCATAAATTGTAAGACCTAGGGGGAAGGAATATTTCAGTTCCCCCATGCCTGACGGCAGAGGTGGGTTTTAAGGAGCTTATGAAAGGCGAGGAGGGTGGGGGCAATTCTAATCTCTGGGGGGAGCTGGTTCCAGAGGGCCGGGGCCGCCACAGAGAAGGCTCTTCCCCTGGGTCCCGCCAAATGACATTGACGGGACTCAGAGAAGGCCCACTCTGTGGGACCTAACTGGTCTCTGGGATTCGTGCGGCAGAAGGCAGGTGCTGGAGATAATCTGATAATATTTTCTATTGATGTCGATAGAAATCTGAGTTTTCTGCATAAAATCTTGCATAACTGCTAATGTGTCTTGAATTGTTTGCAGAGTTGGGTGTGTTTGGGCTTTTTCCTTTTCTTTCTCTTTCTCTTTTGCCAACATACTTGTTATCATTTTTTGTTGAACTGGTGATGCCAGTGGAGATGCTTGTGGTGCTAAATATGTTGTTGAAGTCTGTTTTTTAGATGTTTTTATGTTGGTGGATGTACTTGACATCCTGTGTATGTTTGTAGACTTTTTAGTATCTAAGGTAAGCCTGATTTTTTTCCAAAATGGCATTCACTTATTTACTTACACTTTTTATGTAAAAAGTGGGCACGCCTCCTGGGTGTGTGCAAGCTTTGTGCATGCACACATGTGCAGTGCTGAAATTTTTTTTTTTTTTTTGGGGGGGGGGAGCCAAAAACAAGATGGCGACAAAATGCATAGTGCCGGAAACACATCTTCTGTGCATGTTCAAAAGAATATTTTTTTTAAAAAAAATTAAAAGATGGCAACGCCCATGGACCG
This sequence comes from Erythrolamprus reginae, assembly GCF_031021105.1. NCBI lineage: Eukaryota > Metazoa > Chordata > Lepidosauria > Squamata > Dipsadidae > Erythrolamprus > Erythrolamprus reginae. The sequence goes on from NC_091953.1 coordinate 119,673,682, forward strand.
GCACTGATCAAATTGGGTCGGTGATGGCATTGTTACCTCACCAGCAAGTTGCTACCAGTTTGGGTGAACTGGTCCAAATTGGGAAGAATCCACCCCTGCTTCTGATGTTTGAACCATTGCCTCTATGTATATTCTCTTTACTAATCCTATCAACTGTTGATAGACTTGCCATTTGCAGATTAGATGAATCATTTATAAATGCCAGTGATGAATTGCTTTAGTATATGATCAGTACAAATGAACAAACCATAATTGAATTCCATTCAATAAATGCATATCCAATAGATACTGGATACAAATAAGAACCCATCAAGATGGCAATATAGTTTGATATATGCAGGAAAGGAATTCATTGAGAGAAAGGGTGAGTAAGATCTATTTTTCCAGTGAAAAACTGACAAAGTGACATTGTTTAAGGCAAAGATTTAAATTACTGAATAGTTTTAGGATATGATTTATTTTCTTGGTTTAGCCTGCTCATTAATAATCCACAGAAATGTAGCTACAAAGCAAAACATCCCTTATAATAACTTCTCAAATTCAGTGAATTATGGAGATTAATGTGAACCATTAATTGATGGCAAGAGTGTTTTCTTGTTTAGCAAAGCATTAATTTGCTAAAATGATTTAAAATGCTGTCATAAACGAGAGCCAAAACCACATTGTACCAAATTAATCCAGCATTTATACATATGTTGCTGCTACTTTTGGAATTATCTTACATGAAAGGAAAATATAAAAAAGAAGTACTTCTGGAGATTTGCATTCTTCGTCAAGCCAATTTTTTTTTTTTTTAAATCACACACCCACAATTTTATTCTTAAACTCTCTAAAGTCTAGTAATTTACAGGTTCTATTTTAATGCACTGTAACAGTCTGAAATCATGTTTTCTGGCTCAAAATATCTCAGCATATTATCTATTACCCCTATAATCCATTTAAATATATATTGGCTCAATATCACTACAGCTAATGCAACTCTTAGTACTCAAATGGGAAGACAAGGCTTAGAAGTTCACTAGAGAGTCACAGGGAGTGGTGAATATATGGACCTCAGCAATGAGATATACAAGGTCACTGGAAATAAGTAATAATTTAATAGCAAAATAAATAAATTAATAATACGAATCCCAGGGGCCGATTAGGTCCCACAGAGTTGGCCTTCTCCAGGTCCCGTCGACTAAACAATGCCATCTGGGGGGACCCAGGGGAAGAGCCTTCTCTGTGGCGGCCCCGGCCGTCTGGAATCAACTTCCCCCCAGAGATTAGAACTGTCCCTCCCCTCCTCGCCTTCTGCAAAATGCTAAAGACCCATCTCTGACACTAGGTGTGGGGGGATTAATCTCCCCCCTTCTTCTCCAACCTCTATATTTATTAGTTGGACCGAGTGTGTGTGATTGTGTAGTTGATGGGTTTTTATGACAATGTATTTTAATTTACTTTTAAATTTTAACGTTAGATTTGTATTGTACTGCATTGCTGCTTTGTTGTGAGCTGCCCTGAGTCTTCGGAGAGGAGCGGCATACAAATCTAATAAATTTAATAATAATAATAATAATAATTGAATAAATAATTGAATAAATTGAATAATTGAATAAATAAATAATTGACAAAATTGAACGGGTCCAAAGACGGGCTACAAGAATGGTGGAAGGTCTTAAGTATAAAACGTATCAGGAAAGACTTAATGAACTCAATCTGTATAGTCTGGAGGACAGAAGGAAAAGGGGGGACATGATCGAAACATTTAAATATATTAAAGGGTTAAATAAGGTCCAGGAGGGAAGTGTTTTTAATAGGAAAGTGAACACAAGAACAAGGGGACACAATCTGAGGTTAGTCGGGGGAAAGATCAAAAGCAACATGAGAAAATATTATTTTACTGAAAGAGTAGTAGATCCTTGGAACAAACTTCCAGCAGACGTGGTAGATAAATCCACAGTAACTGAATTTAAACATGCCTGGGATAAACATATATCCATCCTAAGATAAAATACAGAAAATAGTATAAGGGCAGACTAGATGGACCATGGGGTCTTTTTCTGCCGTCAGACTTCTATGTTCTATGTTTCTATAATAATAATAATAATAATAATAATAATAATAATAATAATAATAATAATAATAATAATATAGAATTGGAGATTCCAGCCCAGTTCTAAAAACATTAAGGAGAAGCCTACAGCCTCAGAGCTTCAGGGATTGCACATTTGGGAAACATTTTTCTTGAAAACTGCTGCAGAGAACCTTCTTAAAAATCTTTGGTGTTGGTGCCTGCACTTGAATTATAAGAATTATAAGTGCAAGAATTGCGGTTAGTAGAAGGAGTAAAGCTATAGAGTTAATTATGATTGCTCTTCCTGACCTTATTCCCTGTTTTTTGTAGAATACTTCCACAAAATTCACATGATAACGAGTATTTCCTGCCAACCTGTCATTAGAAAACCATATGACAATAAGCAACAAAAGTGTTATTAAACTTCAATAACACTTAACCAAGCTTAGCTGCTTAAGAAGCTTTGTTGAATGGGAAACTAATAAAATATAGGGCAGACTGAGAAGTTAAAGCAAAATCAAAGAAAAAGGTTATGACAAACAATAGAAACATAGAAACATAGAAGTCTGACGGCAGAAAAAGACCTCATGGTCCATCTAGTCTGCCCTTATACTATTTTCTGTATTTTATTTTAGGATGGATATATGTTTATCCCAGGCATGTTTAAATTCAGTTACTGTGGATTTATCTACCATGTCTGCTGGAAGTTTGTTCCAAGGATCTACTACTCTTTCAGTAAAATAATATTTTCTCATGTTGCTTTTGATCTTTCCCCCAACTAACTTCAGATTGTGTCCCCTTGTTCTTGTGTTCACTTTCCTATTAAAAACACTTCCCTCCTGAACCTTATTTAACCCTTTAACATATTTAAATGTTTCGATCATGTCCCCCCTTTTCCTTCTGTCCTCCAGACTATACAGATTGAGTTCATTAAGTCTTTCCTGATACGTTTTATGCTTAAGACCTTCCACCATTCTTGTAGCCCGTCTTTGGACCCGTTCAATTTTGTGATATTGCTATCGAAAGGATTACCAGGCCCTGTCTATGAAGTTCTCAGATCTCAAGCTTGATTCACTGGATATTTCTATTTTATTTTATTTTATTTCATTTCATTTCATTTCATTTCATTTCATTTCATTTCATTTCATTTTATTTTATTTTATTTTATTTTATTTTATTTTATTTATTTATTCATTCATTCATTCATTCATTCATTCATTCATTCGTTCAATACACAAATACATAGGAAGAAAAATAGACATGTAGTAATATATATAAGGGTAAAGTGAACTTAGAGGAGAGGATATATGAAAGGAAGAAAATATATATGATAAGTGAGAGAAAGGAAAGACAATTGGACAGGGGACGAAAGGCACACCAGTGCACTTATGTACGCTCCTTACTGGCCTCTTAGGAACCTGGAGAGGTCAATCGTGGAGAGTCTAAGGGAGAAATGTTGGGGGTTAGGGGTTGACATAATTGAGTCCGGCAATGAGTTCCACGCTGCGATAACTCGATTGTTGAAATCATATTTTTTACAGTCAAGTTTGGAGCAGCTCGTATTAAGTTTGAATCTGTTGCATGCTCTTGTGCTGTTGCGGTTGAAGCTGAAGTAGTCATTGACCGGTAGGACGTTGCTACGTCCTACTGGTCAATTTTGCTTGCTACCCTAATTCACTTTGTTAATGTATATGATGTGCCTGCAAAACAGGCTCTTTTTCTTATTTGCTGGGGTTTTGATGGAGCTTTGGATCAGCGTTTCACTTAAAAGGTGCTTGAAGCCAACAATAAATACAAATAGTGAACAAGAAAAAAATTAATAGGCATCATCCAGGAACAATAAAAGTCTTCAAAGTCACATAATTGTAGTAGTTGTGATAATAAATTTAATGCAGAATTCAGTAAAGACTCATTGCTTAGTTAGATTATCTACATTCTTTGAACCTAGCAGTACTGTTTGTGTTTGCTCTTCTAGTGATCAGTTTGCTTTACATTACTTGTGTTACAAATTCTGCTGGCTGAGCTTGTAATTTATTTGCTGGAGTAGCTAAATGAAACACACATTCAATTTATTTAAAAATTGTATTATCTTCTAAGAGAGTAGAGATTTAAGTTATCTATTTTGAAATCTTCTATTTAAAAACTTTTAACTTACAAGGTGGAATAAATGATATTGCTTGTTTAATTTATTATTAGATTTGTATGCCGCCCCTCTCCGAAAACTCGGGGCAGCTCACAACACAATACACAATATACAAATCCAATATTAAAAACAGATAAAAACCCTTATCATAAAAAAGTTCATCACACACCCCAAACAAAACCATACATAACTCGTATTAGCTAAGGGGCATATCAACTTCCCCAAGCCTGGCGACATAGGTGGGTTTTTAGGAGCTTGTGAAAGGCAAGGAAAGTGGGGGCAGTTCTAATCTCCAGGGGGAGTTGATTCCAGAGGGCCGGGGCCGCCACAGAGAAGGCTCTTCCCCTTGGTCCTGCCAGACGACATTACTTAGTCGACGGGACCTGGAGAAGGCCAACTCTGTGGGACCTAACCCGTTACTGGGATTCGTGCAGCAGAAGGTGGTCCCGAAGGTATTCCGGTCCAATGCCATGTAGGGCTTTTATGCTTGTTATAAGCAATATCAAAGCACCATACTAGCCTTGAACCATATTCTGCATTTAGTGCACATTCCTATTTAGTCCAGCTCCATCTCCTGCAATTTTTCTGTGTTAAAAATGACCAGAAGCTAGTCTAGGACATTGAATCCTACACAACTAATTCACAATCGTCACATTTCTTTATATTTACTAAACAGTTAATGTACATACAAACAGATCCAATACTTAGATATGTCTCACCTTTGAAATATACTTCCTTGCTATTCTTTATTTGTATAATACTTTGTTTGTAAAAGTTATTTGCCATGTTCAAGGGCACAGGGGACAGCAAAGGATTCAGAACGACATACATGCTCTGGTGGTCATTGATTGAGCAATAAATCCAAACCAAGAATTTTATGTTACAAAACTATTTTTAAAATAGTTGGAGTAAAGGCCTAATGTTCCCAAAAGACTTTTTCAGACAACTATTTGGATAGCAAAAGTACATCAGAATAACTAGATGGATGTCCTAGCAAGATTTTAGAAGAATATGAAGACCTGAATTACATCTGCATATTTAATTTTACAAATCTATTTTGCAGTTAAATATATACAAACAGATGTGCATAATATATCTGCATGAAAAAATGCTTATATGAGAAAACGTATTCAAAATATTTTTCCGTGAAGAAAATAAAACAATATGCAGGAGATGAAACATAGAAACATAGAAACATAGAAGTCTGACAGCAGAAAAAGACCTCCTGGTCCATCTAGTCTGCCCTTATACTAGTTTCTGTATTTTATCTTAGGATGGATATATGTTTATCCCAGGCATGTTTAAATTCAGTTACTGTGGATTTGTCTACCACGTCTGCTGGAAGTTTGTTCCAAGGATCTACTACTCTTTCAGTAAAATAATATTTTCTCATGTTGCTTTTGATCTTTCAAAACAAAACAAAACAAAACAAAGAAAACAAAACTGGCTAACTTTATCTGGACCCAGAAGGTAAGTTGGGCTGATCAGCATTCATTTGGGAGATCATCATAGCATCTTAGTTGGGCTTGGGTTGCAAATAAAGCTATGAGATCCAGGGACTGTGAGGTAGGTTGAGAAGTTGCAACAAGCAAACTCTCATGGAAAAATGCAATACTAAATTATTTCTGTACAGATGCCTAGAAAATAGCAAAAATGCAACCATGATATCTCTGGACGTCAAGCATAATCAAAGAGAGTTTAAAGTGCATTTGTGGAGCCAAGAAAGTTTTCAAAACAAAATTGCCAGAACTGATAGCTTAGAAATATTTACACTGTATATAGTTGGTAATGACCTTTAAAGCCCTACATGGCATTGGGCCAGAATACATCCGGAACCGCCTTCTACCACACGAATCCCAGCGGCTGATAAGGTCCCACAGAGTTGGCCTTCTCCGGGTCCCATCGACCAAACAATGTCGTTTGGCGGGCCCCAGGGGAAGAGCCCTCTCTGTGGCGGCCCCGACGCTCTGGAATCAACTCCCCCCAGAGATTAGAATGGCCCCCACCCTCCTTGTCTTTCGCAAATTACTCAAGACCCACCTTTGTCGCCAGGCATGGGGGAGTTAGGATATTCCTTCCCCTAGGCCATTACAAGTTATGTATGGTATGTTTGTGTGTATGTTTGGTTTTTATAATAAGGGTTTTTAGTTGTTTTATTAAATTGGATTGTTACATGTTGTTTTTTATCATTGTTGTTAGCCGCCCCGAGTCTGCGGAGAGGGGCGGCATACAAATCCAATTAAAATAATAATAATAATAATAATAATAATAATAATAATAATAATAATAATATAGGCAAATATAAAGGTTCCCCTTGTACATATGTGCTAGTGATTCCCAACAGTAGGGTGTGGTGCTCATCTCTGTTTCTATGCTGAACAGCCAGCGCTGTCAGATGACAATTCTGTGGTCATTGACCGACATGCAGTAATGGGCAGCCAAACCTTTTACTGCCATGCTGTGGGTGTGGCTTATTTTGTGGGTGTGGCTTAATGGTCATGTGACTGGGTAGGAGTGGCTTGCCCGCCATGTGACCTGGTGGGAGTGGCTTGGACGATCATCATTGTTCAAGTGAACTGTTAAGTTCTCGACTTACAACCTTACCAGTGTCGCTCGCTGGGGTGACAATTTGCTTTGTGTTTCCCGCGCTCTGCTTCCTGGGTCACACACACACATCGCCTCAGGTTGGGTAGCTAAGTGGACGAGTGCTGTCAGAAGCATAAATGCTGCCAGCGCCGCATCCACCTATGCCTTCTGCTTGCACCTCAGGTGGGAGGTGGCCATGTGAGGCTGGAGGGGAGCTGGGCAGAAGAGAGGGAAGCTCGTCCAAGGCCAGGAAGGAGGAAAGAGGAAAAAAGCAAGGAGCACAGATACAGCTGCAGTAGGGGGAAAAAAGAAGAGCCGAGCTGAGACCAGTAATCCAGGAAATGACCGCCGCCAATCATCTGGAGCTGCGCATGCCTCTTCATTTCCACCGGTGGAACTGTGTTCCACCCCGTCCTTACCTTCCCGCAACAGTGGTCCCAATTTTTCTACTTGCATTTTTACATGCTTTTAAACTGCTAGGTTGGCAGAAGCTTGGGTAAGTAACAGGAGCTTATTCCATTATGCAGCTCTAGGGATTCGAACCACCAAACTGCCGACCTTTCTGATCAATAAGTTCTACATCTTAGCCAATGAGCCACCATGTCCCCTTCACTTTGACTTCATGTACAGTTAAAATAAACTTTTTCCCTCTATTTTCTCCAGGAAATACAGAAAAACAATGTGAAGTTGGCAGGATATTTTGTATGCTTTCAAACTGCTATGTTGGCAGAAGACTTGCACTATATGCTATACACTATATCTCTAAAATTACTGGGACATGAATAATGTGTACCACAAACTGGTTAAAATGAATGATAACTAAATCACATTGGAAGCCTAAACCATTTTTAATTGAGGGATGTAGCTGTAACTGTTCAAGGCTTTATAATACATAACCAAAGGAGTCCTGAGCATTTCAGCAAGACAAATGCAAAGTGATTTAGAGAATGTACTATATATACACATTGGAAGGAACTGAACAAATGAAGGGCATTCCATTAGAGAACAGAACATTGAAAGTAGTTCACGCATCATATAATGAAAAAAATACATCACAATAATGTTTATTTAAGCACAGCCACAATATTTCAAGTTGTGGAATCGGTCAAAAAAAGTCCATGTATTGCAGTCACTCCAAAATTATACTCAAACAAATAAGATGTTCCTATATTCTTAACTGAGCCATGAAGGGGATCCATTCTCCTATATCCACAACAGTGTTCCCTCTAATTTTTTGGGGGGGTGGGCGGAAAAGTATAGTGTCTGAGCAGCAGTCCCTTCGGGACTGGGCGGCATAGAAATATTAAATAAATAAACAAACAAAAAACCCACCCTGTTTTGCCTCAGAGAATTTCAAAATAAAATACTGTACTGTGTGTCTATAACAGTGAGCTCATAATAGGGCAACTCTATCAATATCAAAATGCCACTTAAATAGTTGAGCTAGTTTCAAACTAGATTTTGATTTTCTTTCTCTCTTCCTTACTCCCATTCTTTTTTCTTTCTCTTTTCCTTCCTCTCTTTTTTCTATCTGTTTCTCTCTCTTCCTCTCTCTCTCCTTCCCTCTCACTCTTTCCCTCTCGGCTTCTGGGCAGGTTTGAAAAACTCTGAGTTGATGATGATTTTTAAGTGAGCGATTGCTCACTGCTCAGCTTAGAGGGAACTATGATCCACAATATATATTTCAGAAAATGGCAGGGCACACACAACCATATTTTTGACTGAAAAGGTCATTCTTTAATGAATTTAGGGAGTTCCTATGCAATGGATTTGTAGAGGTTCTAAAACCACCCGCAGCTGATTCAACACCTATATGTTTGATACTGCAATAAAAGTAATCTGTTTCTTTCCTTGTTCAAGAATTTAGCAAGCGTTCTTTTTTGGGTGGGAATTCAGCTGCTCTCTTAAAAACTTCTAAGAGGTGATGGAGATGGATGGATAATAGACTCACTTTATGCAATACAAAGAAAAAACATGTATGAAGGAAGAAGTATGTGCATTGTTTTTTAAAAAAAAATCATTTCTTTTATCTAAAATGGAGATAAAGTTTTTTAATTTTAATCTTTACTTTTTGTTCCAGTACCTACAGAAGCTTGAAAAAGGTGATTTGCTTTTCTTGGTGTTTAGAGATTAAAGCAGAAAGTGATTGTGTCTTATCCTTAAACTATTTTTGATGGAGTAGAAATGAGATAGCATGTACTGTCTTGACCTCCTGAGAAAAAGGAAGCTATACAATGGATAATAAATAAATGAATGATCAAGGGTCAGAGAAAGGGAAAGGAAAAAAGAACCCACAGACAGGAATGGGACACATACAATACAGCTAAAATATACTTCACAAAAATCTTGGTCTCTAAAAAACTAGAGAAGGCAGAAGCCACAGGTGAGCTATTATTGTAGTTGCTGATTTTATCTGTGGTGCCTGTTCTGTTGGGCTCTCTGGTAGAATCCTCCCAAAAAATGCACAGATACAAATTTCAGACACACACATGTTTGAAAATTCAAAACAATGTTCTTTATAATGAAAATCCACTTAAACCAAGCCCTCTTTTGGTATAGCAAAGAGCACTCGTCTCCAAACAAACTGGTAATTTGTACAAGTCCCTTATCAGTTCTGTGATACTTAGCTTGCAGCTGTGAGGCAATCCACAGTCCTCCTTCTTTCACAAAGTGAAACACACTTTGCCCTGGTTTAGTTTCAAAGCGGGGGGAAATCAGCACACAGAAGGTCAAAGTCAATAAAGCAGTCACGAAACACAACGATCAATGGCCAAACCCACAGGCTGCTATTTATAGCAGCCTCACTAATTACCACAGCCCCACCCAACCACAGGTGGCCTCATTTTCTTTGATAATAATCTCTCAGTTGTTGTTGCCTATGCATCGCTCTCCACATGCGTGGCTGTATCATTAACTCTTTTTCAGAATCCAAGGAAGAGCTAGATAATTGATCTCCTTCTGAACTGTCTGCCCCACTCTCCTCCTCCTTGTCACTCATGTCTTCTTGGTCAGAGGAGCCTTCATCATCATATTCCACTGGGGGCAAAACAGGTCTGCAGCATGTGGATGTCTCCCCCACATCCACAGTCCTTGGGGCAGGAGCTGGGCCAGAGCTAACCACAACAAGTGCCTTTAATGTAAGGGAGGAGGGCAATGCCATTGCCCTGTTCTCCCTAGGACACCCCATCTACCAGAAGAAAACACACACTAACCGCTAACTAAACACTCAATCCCACTACCATCCTGCACAGATCAACTCTGTAGCCAAGACCCTGATCTCCAGAACCAAACGCCTAGCCGACAAAGACCGTCTAGAAACTGAATTAGACAGTCTCACAAACGTATTAATTTCCAACAGATTCCAAAGAAAAACAATCACCAACCTAATTAGAAAGGAGACACTTCCCAAGAACCGAGGCACAGAACAGGACAACGGCATTGCCCTCCTCCCTTACATCAAAGGCATCACAGATAAAATCAGCAAAAATCTCCACAAACACAATATCAAGACAGCCTTGATAAATATGTGATTACATTAAGACATTAAATAGAATGAAATAATGTATTAATAAACCTGAAACTGATACAGACCAGTTTCATTTATTTTCATTTCCCCATATCATCTGTTTCCTATTTTACTTTAAAAATCCCAACTATTTTCCTTGGCATTACTTTTGATATAGAAGAGCCTGATATAAACTTAAAGTATCTATCATTCAATTCAGAACTGGATAGTTTTTACTTTTCTTGTGTTTAACAGCTATAAATTACCTTGGACAGTCTTGATGTTAAATATTACCAATCAAAATATACCACTCAATTGCTTTTAATAATATTTGCTTTTAGTATCAATCATATTTTCTAAGTGCTTTCTCCTTGAAATGTTGCCTTAATTACTGAACTGCACCCTTGCTCTCAAAATACAGCTTGATAATCTATTATAACTTTATAAAAATAAATTAAGCACCATTCCCCTCTTTTCTGTTAGATACTGCTACTACAGGCTGAATTGTTTCTCCCTGTAAGATAATCGGAGGAAATGTTAATTTTGGCAAACTATACTTGTAAAACAAAAATCAATGTTTCAAAACCTTTAGATTTGCTTTGCTTCCCCCCCCCCCTGTAATTGTCCTTCAGAAGCTGTTTATTATCTCATCTCATCTTTCACCAAGAGTATTATCTCTTTGGTAAATCATCTAGTCTAATCATTAAAAGACAGAATTATAATCAGCAGTACCACTAATTCATTCATCTGCTTCATTTTATGACATTTCTCTGGTTTTTGAATGGATGTTCCTGGGGATCAGCTTTATATCTTCATAAATTGTTTATGTAGAGAGTATATTATGGGCTGGTTTTGGATGCATATCTTTCTTTGTAGGCTCAAAGCTTTCCATTTCCCTAAAGTTCAAATGAATAGCATTTTGAAATGTTATCAGGATACGCCAATCAGCATTTGCTTATTAAAAATGCAACCATTTTATTAATAATTATAATTACATCAGCATATTACATACAAAATTAACATTTGAAATCCCTCTTCTATTGATTAACAGCAAAATGCAAATTAATTAGCTAAAATGGATATATAAGGAGCATCTTCAAACTGCAAAAATCATTTCATTCACATTTCAGATCTTGGAAAATTAGCTGGTATGTTCAGGATGGAATAGAAAAAAACAACTAAATAATTCCTTCCTTCCTTCCTTCCTTCCTTCCTTCCTTCCTTCCTTCCTTCCTTCCTTCCTAAATGTATATGCCACCTGTGTCCCTGTCTAAGTGATTATGGGCATCTTACAGTATAATAAAAGCATAAATATAAAAAGGATTAGGGACAAAGGTTAAGCAGAGATTTTAAACCAAGAGGATGAATAGTATGTGGTTGAAATCTTCTTTCTTATACCATCAACCATGTCTAGTGTAGAATTTTCCTATTGGGCCCCCAAGCCAATGAGCAGAACTAATTTGTAAGGTCCTTCCAGAAGGCCAAAAGGGTAGGAGGCAGATCTCACTTCCAGCAGCAAAATGTTCCAAAGTGGGCGTGTGGGCGTGTGTCACACACTAAAAGTGTCTTCTCCTAGACTCTGTAAGTCAAACTTTCTTTGCAGTCTGCAGAACTAGCCCTATCTGCTAGTTCTAGTGGAATGGGCCAGTCCCATTGGTCTCTCAGACATCCTGGTTCCCTGCCAATATCTTGAACTGGTCCCAGAAGCATAGAGGCAATCAATGGAGCTTACATAATGAAGGTATTACATGTGCTACTCTAGGGGCCTATATTATATAGAAGGGCTTTCAAAAGATGTCTTTATATAATAACATTTTAAATAGAGCATTAGGCTGTAGCATTAGGCGGTAGCTGAATTAACCCTAATCGTCTAATCCTCTAATTTCAAATTTAGATTTAGATCGCCTTTTCCAAGGATAGAAAGAGAGGTTTGCCATCAGAAGGCAAAACTAAACCTAGATTACCATCTACATCTAAATGTTAATGAAAACTTCATATCTGACGTATTTTTAATATTATTCTGAAGGTATAGCAGCAGTTATAGCAAAGACAAAAAATATCTACAATTTTACCAGTCCTCAGATTGCCAACGAGTGATTTATCAATCACTCATCCACCACAATTTATCTTCCTCTTTACCCTAACTATATAATAAGTTAGATCCAAAAAGTTCACATAGATATTTCTTTCTGGCAGCCCCTTAGATATTGGAACACTGCTATCATGTCATCTCTACCCGTTCTTTTCATTGAACTGGACATCATCATCATCATCATCATTATAACTCAAACAATCCAATCAACACAAATGCATATCAGTACAATTTGGCCATGACAAATGTCAACTTCATGGCCTCCAGGCCTGCCAGCAAAGCCAGGCCTTTGTAGCCTTTCGGAAGGCCAGTAGGGGGGAGCAGTATGGACATTGGTGGGGGGAGTTGGTTCCATAGAGCTGGGGCGGCCACCTAGAAGACCCTCCCTCACAGCCCTGCCAACCTGCATTGTTTAGTCGATGGGACCTGGAAGAGGCCAATCCTGTGGGATCTTATTGGTCTCTGGGAGGTATGGTGCAGGAGACAGTCTCGTAGATATACCCATTTCTGAACTGACAAATAGAAAAATTGTGAATTTATCTGAAATGGTACAGGGTTCCTACTTGAGCCGAGGGCTGGTCCAAAAAAACTCCAAGGCCCCTTCCAACTTTGTTATTCTGTGTTTCTGTTATTCTGTTACATTAATTCTTTTAATTGAAGCCAACGGGATGAATATTTTAGAATCTATTAAGAAAAGAGGGAAAAAATTAAAATTCCATTGCTCCACTTTCAATTTATCCTTATGCTTGCTCCCCCCATAGAAAAACAATATCCCCTATTAAACTATATCCTGGGGATATCTCAACATCTTTATAATTATCCTGTATTAAGTACAGGAGTGAAAGAGAGATGATAATCACCTTATCCTGATATAAAAGGTCACTATCAAAGCAATACCTCCACACCTTTGTTGTCTCTTTTATATCTTTTGTGTCTTTACCTAGAATAGACTATCCTTCACTATTTAGATCAAATATATTGTATAAATTGCAGTTTTACTGAGCAATAAGCAAAATTCATGGAATCATAAGATCTGTGCAGTATGTGTAACTCTTTTCACTACTTCCTATCTCTTCTAAATAAGAGTCAATAGTGACTAAAATAATTAGGATTTTAAAAAATAATATATAGAGAGATTGAAACTGATTGCCTGGATCTTCTTAAACTCATTCAGATCAGAACTGATCCGAAAAGTGAAACAATTTCAGAGTGGAAATGGTAGGATTATATAAGGATGACCTAGAATGGAAGTAGATAGAGAAAAGCAAAATTAATAGGTCAATTTAGGACACACTTGACAATTATTTTAATAGGGCAATAGTTTCTGAAAGATTAAACATTTCTTCAGGAACTTTTGAGTCCTGTGCTACTTGTAGGCAGTCAATAGCCCTAACAAGATGGTCCTACAGCTACATCCAGCTGTTATCTCATTTGCTTTCCTTTCTGGCAAATGTATTTAATCGTTTAGATTATTGTAACACATTCCATTTGGATCTGCTTTTGAAAGTTTTGGAAAGCCCAATTCTGTATTTCTGACATTTAATGTAGGGTGAATGTATTATGATATCTGCAAATTTCAAAGCCACTTTGAAACTTATAAAGTTTTTCAAAGCACTTTACTATCCTGCCAGCTATTAAATATGACTGTTTAAAAGAGAGGATAATCAGCAGCAAGATGGAAGGACTCAAATGTAGCTTCAATGGTTTCACCACTGAAAGATTTGAAGGATAAAATCGGGATAAATCATAAAATCGATATAGTTTTCAATAGTGGATATACAGTAGTCCCTCGCTATACCGCGCTTCACCTACTGCGGGTGATATTAATATTTCAAGAAATATTAATGAGAAAAATCATTCGCGGATCTTCGCGGGTTCACGGGTTTCTGAGGAAGTCAATCGGCAGATTTAAACAGCCCGCGGAACTCGATCAGCAGGTTTTTCAAAAAATATATATCTAAAATTGTAAATACTGTATTTAAATACTGTATCTAAAATAAATACTGTGTGGGAAGGGTTTATAAACACTTAAAACAATGAAAACTTACCAAACAATTACAATATAAATACTTAAATAAGTACTATCAGTCGGTAAATTCCCCATCACGGATTTCACCTATCGCGGCCGGGTCTGGAACGTAACACCAGCGATAGGTGAGGTCTTACTGTACAGTATTTCCTCCCTCCCTCCTTCTCTTTATCTCATAAATTACAAACTTCAACTTTAGCTCTGACAATAAATTGAGCTTATGAAGTCTGCTATTGGACAGTCTTTGACTCAATAGTGTATGAAATTATTAAATAATATTTCCAAGTAGTTGTAACAATTGTACAAGTAGACCATCAGCACAATGGTGTCAAGTGGATTCTTCTTATTCAGAGTTTTGCATAACTTGTCAGCCATATACAATATGCCTATTTCTGATGTGTTATTTCTTCCAAATATTTTGTTCACTCTCCACTCCTTGTGAGTGATCAGTTACAGTTCTATTACTCACTGAAAATATCTCATTTTTATTTATTATACCTTGAACCTATAAAAGAACTGAATATTTCTGAAAATCTATGGGAGTTCCAGAACTCATCAATACACCCATTTCTATAATAATGAGAAAAAAAAGGTTCATCACCAACAATATTTAAATAATTTTATCTGAATAGAACATACTTGCAGGGGATGTACAGTAATTCCCTTCTCAATAAATTAATTTCAAGTTTGAAATTACTGTGATGAAAAGAACATAATCAGGAATTGAGAGGCCGTCGAACTAACGCCCGGCCGACATTTGCAGCAGGTGGGAAGCAACTCGGCTCCGCCTACAAGTCGGGGTGATCTCGCGTAGCAGTGTGAGAGCACCCAAGAGAATACCGGCTGCTCGGGAATTCTGGGAAGTGGGGGAGGGGCTAGCTCCCTATAACAGAGCCTGCTTGTCCCCCTTTGTTTCCCTTGCCCTTTGAGCTCGATGCCCTGCAGATCTGATTTCTGGGTCGGGCACGATTTGAAGAGGACGCCACTTTGCAGCCCCTTGGATCGATACGATCACCAGGGGCAACACAGCTTGGGTGGGGTTTGAGCGGCACACAGGCGATGGCAGCGGTGGGTGCTGGCGATAGCGGCAGCGGTGTGCTTGGGTGGAAGGGGGGATGGACGGATAGGCTGGGCCGCCTCTCCTCCCTCCTTTCTTTCTATGGGGCTAAGCAGAGATGCAGAGGGTTAACCTGGAGGGACGACCAGGGCGACCCCGTAGTAAAGGCAACAGCAGAGAAGCCTTTTGGTGTCCAGAGGACTGCGGTGTAATTCCTGTCGAGGAGGGGCAGACAGACATGCTGGGCCACCACCCCTTCCTCCTTTTTCCTTTGTGGTGGTGGCGGCCAGTGGCCGGTGGAGAGAGAATGAGAAAATGAATGAGAAAAAAAAGGTTCATCCCCAACAATGTTTAAATAATTTTATCTGAATAGAACATACTGGGGGGGGGGTGTGTACAGTAGTTCCCTTCTCAATAAATTAATTTCAAGTTTGAAATTACTGTGATGAAAAGAAAATAATCAGGAATTAAGTAACATGCTTGAGAACAACAAACATAGTTCTTTGTGTGACTTATATTTTCAATAACAATTGTAATATGACAGGACGGTATGGGGAAAATAAGAAAAATAAATATGAAATGGATTGCCTGGATTTCTGCTGAAATGATTATCAAATCTTTGATGAGAAATCAGAGCCTTAGTATCCTGTCATATGCAATGAGAGCATTGAACCAAGATTAATTTTGGTTTTATATATTCTCATGGGGACTACAGCAGTTCTTATTCTTGAGGCTATAACTTTTATGATTAATTTCAGCAGTCAATCAACCTAGCTAGCTACTGCTCCAGATAAAATGCAGAGAAGGTAGATTTGCTACCTTTCCTCTGTATCTGCAGGAAAGTACCTTTTTTGCCCCTGTGACTTCTCCCATTGCAAAATGAAGATGCCATGGTGTTCTGCTCATTTATTTATTTATTTTGCTCTGTATGGAATAGCCCTTGCTCGCAGTGACTGATTGTTCTTTGAATGTATATGTCTGCTCCCTCCCTGTGAAAAGCAAGCAAAATATGGGAGGAACACAAGACATTGTGAGATGTTAGATTCCTATTTAGTCAGCTGTGAGAAAGAATGACAATTCAGACAAGGTGGAAATAACATTTTGGTAGAGAGAGGTTTCCTGAGGATGGGCTCTAGCAGAAGTCCAAAGGTTTAGAAGACTAAACCTCTGATCCCGGTGATCAACTCAGATTGGATCCAAACATTATCCTTGAACACATATATTTGTCATCATTCTTAAGGTGAAAATTATTACTGAATAACAGCTGAAAAATGTTTTTGGATAAAAGCCAAAAGAGCAATGATGAAAGAAATTTACTTACCTAAACTTTACAAAAACAATATTTAGAGGAAACATTCAAGGAGCTTCAATGGAACAACAAGAATTTGCATTGCGGAATTTGGGGAATGGATTCTGTACATCTTTGAATGCAAATAGGAAACTCTTTTAGGTATACTTCCTATTCATTGGGACAGAAGGGCAGTGTCAAGCTTTGCTGTGGCAGAGAGAAGGTGACAGTACAGTGATGGTTACATGATTATTCATGTAAAATGCTGCTGCTGGCAATATATCGGTTGTTGTCTTGGCTCCCTTATAATATTAAAAGCATGCCAGGAGTCATCGCTGCCAACCATTCATGATTTAATTATAAATTGATTTCTGACCAATGACCATGAACCTTAACCTATTTAATTTGGGCTAGTTTTGTCACCATAAATTTGACAATGAATTATATGTTGTTTGCACATTTATCAGAAGCTTGCTTTCTTTGTTATTATATATAATGGAAACCAGATTGAAAATTTGAGGCTGTTAATTTCAATAAGCATGCATGAGTGGATGTACCATTTTATTTTTATGCAATATTTTTTGCCTCGTGGCATTTAACTTAAAAATTAGACCATTAAAGTTTCTAGATTTAATCTGCTTGTCAATGTGCTTTCTATTGCACTTCAAGAATCAATAAGGATTAAGAATAACTTTCTTTACTCTTTTTTATACATGTGTATTTTTTTCTCATTTCCTTAGCATAGCATCACCAGAAGAACCCTTCACTCCTCCACTCGAAATATAATACCCTATGAGACTAGACTTTCAATCTTGGGCCTAGAAAGTTTAGAACTAAGATGCCTTAAACAAGATCTAAGTATTGCCCATAAGATCATATGCTGCAACGTCCTGCCTGTCGGCGACTACTTCAGCTTCAACCACAACAACACAAGAGCACACAACACATGTAAACTTAATATTAACCGCTCCAAACTTGACTGTAAAAAATATGACTTCAGTAACCGAGTTGTCGAAGCGTGGAACTCATTACCGGACTCCATAGTGTCATCCCCAAACCCCCATCAATTTACCCTTAGATTATCTACGGTTGACCTATCCAGATTCCTAAGAGGTCAGTAAGGGGCGAGTACAAGTGCACTAGAGTGCCTTCTGTCCCCTGTCCTATTGCTCTCCTATATCTGCTATACCTTTCTTCTATTCCTATATCTCTTCTTCTATTCTTTCCTTGATATGTTCTATTACCTTATCTTCTTTTCTATTATTTCTTAGATATATTTTACTATGAGTATCTCCTCCATAACCTTCATCATGTATTTTACTATGTGTATATAGATATATACCCACTAAAACCCTCATTGCGTATTGGACAAAATAAATAAATAAATAAAATAAATAAATGTACTACAAAGGTAAGCAGAAAATGAATGTGACATGTGTCCATAACATCTGAGCAAACATGCTATCAGAATGAATGATCAATATGAATATATAGGTTCCTCTGTTACAAATCTTATAGTCTCCTTTGAGTTAAGCCCTAAATGAGATCAAAATGAAGGCTTGATTCATACCTACATAAGTTACAATTCCTTCTTTTTGTCCAAGGAGAATGCATCACTGAATGACCATTATTAGAGTTGCCAGAGCAACACTGAAAAATGGCTATTGACCTTAGGATCTGTTATAAAGAGCCTTATGGCACAGTGATTAGAATGCAGTATTGCAGGCTAACTCTCCCAACTGCCAGCAGTTCAATCCTGACTGGCACAAGCTTGACTGAGCCTTCCATCCTTCTGAGGTCAATAAAATGAAGACCCAGATTTTGGGGGGCAATATGCTGACTAATGTAAATCATTTAGAGAGGGCTGTAAAGTACCATGAAGCGATATATATAAATCTAAGTGCTATTGCTATTGCTATTATTGAGCATCCCAAATTATCTTGTGGAATGGAATTCTTTATTGGCCAAGTGTGATTAGATACACAAGGAATTTGTCTTTGGACACTACATCTTGTGTAAGAAAAATTCCCCAGACCAAGAGAATAAAAACTAAAAATCTTTATTAACAACATTATTCTATGCGACGTTTCGGTGAAATCACATTCACCATCATCAGGCTGAAGTTTTAAGCTTCGTGTTGCTGTAAATATGACCATATTTACAGCAACACGAAGCTTAAAACTTCAGCCTGATGATGGTGAAATATATATACAAAATATAGTTTGTCGGCTATAAATATATTACTGCCTTGCAGTGGCCCTAGGTTGGGCCTATAGGCAAAAAAAAAGGAGCTGTGACGTTCCTTAAAAATATACCAGGGTGATCCGACATAAGAAAAAAAAAAAAAAAACAACATATACCCCTCCCTGGTACAGAGCTGAGAGGATTCAGATCGGATGGGTCTAATTGCTAGCTCTCTGCTTTACAATGCAGAAGCTTCCCAGATCGAATCCCAGTAAAAGAGTGGGTGTGGCCAGCTGATGAGGCCTAATAAGGCCGAAATAGATCTATCCTGGTCTCCCTTAATTTTAAAATTCCAGCTATAAACATTTAACACATATATATATATATATATATATATATATATATATATATATATATATATATATATATATATATATATAATAGAAACATATATCAAACATAACATAAAGATAACATAACACAAACATAAGATAAAGATTACAGCATGATCATACAGTATCATACAGCGACCAAGAGAAGTCACGGGAAGAATACCCGTGAACCTCAGAAGGTAAAGTACCTAACTACAAGAATCATCTTATATAGAATTTTTATGTCTGGTTTACCCCCACTTCTTCCTGTCCACTTATTTGTCCATATATGGGTTTGTCTTACATCCAATTTCATCATAGTTCCTCGGAACTCTCTAGATTAATCCATCAAGTTGTTGTTCTGCCTTTATGAATGTTTCTTGGCCTAAAAAATAGGATTTCTTCATCTCTGATGCAGGATGTAAACATGTTTTTGTACTTTTTGCATTTTCTGGTAAGGTCCACTGTCCAAAAGGTCGGAAGTTTAGTACTCTAATAAGAGTGTTTTGTATCTATCTAGGCCTTAGATGCCTAGATTCTATAGATAATTCTCACAATCCCCCCTCTTTTAATTTTTTTCTAGGAATTTTCTAGGAACATCTCTATGTCCTGCATCATAATGCAGACCTCCCTGTTCGTGGGCTTTACAAAATAATATTTCTATGTAAATTTTGGCTTATCCTCACATTTCATTTATACAACTCCCCCCCAACCATTTTAAAGTGCCAAATCTTCAATACACTGTATATCGAACACTTCTGCATATTCCTTGGACAGCAAAGGGAACTAACAGGCAAGTACTGGAATGCATGATTATTCTTGTTAGAATAACCAGACATATCACTGGAAGGCAAAATCACAAAACTACATCTCATTTATTTCAGCCATGTCATGCAGGGAAATTCATTGGAGAAAGCAATTATGTTTGAAGTTAGCAGTCAAAGGAAAACAATCCATCAAACAATACATAGATTGGACAACATCAAAGCTGATATCAGACAAAACATAGAATAAATCAAAGACTTTACCGTTTATGGTGGACATGTGATAAAGCAGAAAAATGTTGAAGTAAGAGTCATGTTATAATACAGAAAATTCTTTAAATGAAATTTAAAATGAAACCAGAAACTTTTCTTTTAGGTTTAATGGAAAAAGACTTGGAGAAAAACTTTTCTCTCCCCCTCATCCCCCCAACTATGTCTTCGTATTTACTTTTGTATTTTATCTTATAGCCTAATAAAAATGTTAAACTGAAAAAAGAAAATAAAAGAAAAACTCAAAGAAGAAATACAAGATTGGAAGATATGGCCCATAAAATTGGCACCACCACCACTAACATCTTCAATGCATCATAACCATCTTATTTCAAGCCCACTGGAAGCTCCAGGTTTTAGTTTTCTTCAGTTGTTTCACTACTGAAACATTCCTCTTTTTTCCCCTTCGTGACAGAAGTCTTACAATATTATCATCCATCCATCAGGTCTGGAGACTAATGTTAGAATAATAGAATAGAATTTTATTGGCCAAGTGTAATAGGACACACAAGGAATTTGTCTTGGTGCATTTGTTCTCAGCGTACATAAAATAAAATATATATTTGTCAAGAATCATGTGGTACGACACTTAATGATTGTCATAGGGGTCAAATAAGCAATGAAGAAGCAATATTAATAAAAATATTAGGATATAAGCAACAAGTTACAGTCATACAGTCAACATGGGAGGAAATGGGTGATAAGAATGATGAGAAAAACTAGTAGAATAGAAGTGCAGATTTAGTAGGAAGTCTGACAGTATTGAGGGAATTATTTGTTTAGTAGAGTGATGGTGTTCAGAAAAAAACTGTTCTTGTGTCTAGTTGTCTTGGTGTACAGTGCTCTGTAGCGACGTTTTGAGGGTAGGAGTTGAAACAGTTTGTGTCCAGGATGTGAGGGGTCAGTAAATATTTTCCCCGCCCTCTTTTTGACTCGTGCAGTATACAGGTCCTCAATGGAAGGCAGGTTGGCAGCAATTGCTTTTTCTGCAGTTCTGATTGTCCTCTGACGTCTGTGTCGGTCCTGTTGGGTTGCAGCACCAAACCAGATAGTTAAAGAGGTGCAGATGACAGACTCGATGATTCCTCTGTAGAACTGTATCAGCAGCTCCTTGGGCAGTTTGAGCTTCCTGAGCTGGCACAGAAAGAACATTCTTTGTTGTGCTTTTTTGATGATCTTTTTGATGTCAGGTGACCATTTTAGGTCTTGAGATATGATAGAACCTAGAAATTTGAAGGTCTCTACTGTTGATACTGTGTTATCTAGTATTGTGAGTGGTGGAAGGGTGGAAGGGTTTCTCCTAAAGTCTACAACCATTTCTACGGTTTTGAGTGTGTTCAGTTCTAGATTGTTCTTGTCACATCACAAGGATAGTTGTTCAACTTCCCGTCTGTGTGTGGATTCATCATTGTCTCGAATGAGTCTGATCACTGTTGTATCATCTGCAAACTTCAGTTGTTTAACAGCATTTAATAATGTTTAAGAACTCCTATCCTACATTTTTAAGACAGTTGTAATAGTCTTACAGTTTGGGGACATCTATTTACCTTACATGGATTACATAATATTTTTTTTATTTTTTAAAAAATATCAAATCTATTGGACTTGGGGGGGGGATAATAAATTGAAATAAATAAATAAAATCCATACAGACAGCACGCCAAGAAACTGCATTACTCATTTAGTTATTACGGCATCCATCAATCATTATGACATCCATGAAATCAAAAACAGTCTCATTAGGCTGATTTTTGTAGGGATTCTGAAATTCCTTATGGCAAGTAACATTTAACTTTTCCATACTTTAATAAAGTGAACTTGGATGAGAGATGTATAGGCAAGGACCAAACACCATACCCTCCAAATCCATATTTTGCCTCTATGATGTAATGCTACGTAAGAAACTTCAAGCCCGAGTAGATAGACCCATTGGTGACAAAGAAGCCAACTATAACTGTTCGCCTACAGTAAGTGAACAAATTGGAATACCTACATTTATTTCATTTAATTAACCGTGTTTAATATCCATTCGAGTATAGATAAAAAATATGCATCACATGCATAAATCTGCCTAAGTCTTGGTAATACATGGCAAATTGGCACTCATGCATGATTTTATCATATAAGCTGATGTACTCATTACAATTTCTTACAAATCAACTGGGCAACTAGTACCAAAAGGGAGCAGGTTAATAGAGAATCCCAAATCTGCTTTTATCTACGGTAATAACCAAGGTAGTCTGGGCATTATGAAGGACATATTTACAATTCAGCTGCATGGATTTAGACAATATTTGATTCCATACTAACAGGAGAAATTGTCCATTTTCTAGCTGCTATCCTAGAGCAAGCAATATGCTGTTGAAACAAGAGTTTTACATTAAAAATTGATAGAGTCCAATTTAAAGAGTAAGGTAGTTGAATGTCCTGGAGCTGTTGACAGAATAAGGATTTGAAGGTAATGGCTCCAACTTAGATTTTGAATGTTGATCTGAAATGGTTATCAATTCTAATTATGAACAAATGGAACCAAGCCAAAGAAAATTAAATATCCATTGAGATATTTTATATGCAATGATATAGAATACAGGTAGGCATTTCAAATGGTCCTGCTATAAAATCTTCTTCTTTACATGTTGCTTATTAGTTGTACTATATCTATTGCTATTGAATTCCTGCCTGAAAAAATATTCTAATATACCATAATAGGTAAAGGATCTTAACTGAATATCTCTCTTATTTTGTCACTGTTTGGTTCATATTGTTGTTTTGTTTGCATGTTTGTGAATGTGTGTGTGCATATATAGGTTCACCATAGAGTAGAAAAGCTATAATTGGCCTTTTCTTTGCATTTAAAAAAAACAATGTAAGCTCTTCTCATTTTTATTCAAATATGTTATGCAGTAAGAATGTTTAATTTTCAAAGATTGTTCCCCTAGGGATATATCTGTAATTATGAGCCCTAAAACACAATGGGGATTGCTTTCTATGGGTCATTCCTTTGCTGATTTCTTTTAACCTTTTCATTCATTTGTCATTAGATAAGAAAAGCTTCTCATGAATATTAAATTTATCTCATTTTTCCCCTAAAGAAAAGCCATTGACTTTATAATATGTGTCTTAGATTAGCTACCCCCCCTTCACTTATAGTTGAAAAGATATCCAGCACAATTATGCACACAGATAATTCAAAGCTTACACTGTACTTCTGCTCTCTATAAGTTGGCATAATTGCTTTCAATCTTAAAATGCTGAGAGCCAATTAAATTTGAACATTATAGGCATACTATTAATTTGGAAAGCTATGCCAAGTGTGATATACCTAAACTGTCCAAGAACTTAAAATGCCTGAGGGCAGTTTTTGCAATTCTCACCCTACTTTGGGAATTGGTATTCCTGTCTCTGGCAAGATAAATATTAATTATAACATTCAGAAGACAAGATCTTTATTAAAAAAATAGTTGCTGCAGTCCCGAGGTCAGAAAATAGTTTTTGGGTGGCCAACTCAAGTATGTATGAAGTACCTTTTATTTTTACTGAATTTTATGTAAGTAAATAATTATCATTTGCTCCTATTAAAAACAAAGTATATGAGACTGGATGTTTCGATATAAATTGGCTACAAAAAGACAGAGCCAGTTTGGTGCAGTGGTTAAGGTATTAAGGTGGAAACTGGGAGATATGAGTTCTAGTCCTACCTAAGGCACAAATCCAAGTGGGTGACTTTGCCCTAGGAAGGAGGCAATAGCAAACCACATCTGAAATCTTGCCAAGAAAAAAGAAAGGACTTGATAGAATAGAATAGAATAGAATTTTTATTGGCCAAATGTGATTGGACACACAAGGAATTTGTCTTGGTGCATATGCTCTCAGCGTACATAAAATAAAATATACATTTGTCAAGAATCATGTGGTACAACACTTAATGATTGTCATAGGGGTCAAATAAGCAATGAAGAAGCAATATTAATTAAAATCTTAGGATATAAGCAACAAGTTATAGTCATACAGTCAACATGGGAGGAAATGGGTGAAAGGAATGATGAGAAAAACTAGTAGAATAGAAGTGCAGATTTAGTAGAAAGTCTGACAGTGTTGAGGGAATTATTTGTTTATTAGAGTGATGGCATTCGGAAAAAAAACTGTTCTTGTGTCTAATTGTCTTGGTGTGCAGTGCTCTGTGGCGACGTTTTGAGGGTAGGAGTTGAAACAATTTGTGTCCAGGATGTGAGGGGTTCAGTAAATATTTTCCCCGCCCTCTTTTTGATCAGGCAATCATTAGGAGTCAATACTCCCTTGAAAGCATGAGAAAGAAAAACAAAATCACATAGTGACTACTGGTAGCAGGAGGGGGAAAATATCTAAAATAATTGCAGACTGTTATTTGTTTTGAAATTTTACCGGAGGCCCCAGGTTCCTTTGTAGTATTCTGATGGATACTCCTCTCCTCAGCCTGGCCTAAGTCTGGCTAAGATTTTATCTAGTTTATGATGAGAATACAATTTCCTATATGTTGGGCTAGGGTTGGGACCTTAGGTTCTCTACATGAAGGAGAACAATGGATAGGCTTGTTTCTTTGCAAGAATGACTTCAGAGTTCAGAACAGTGTATTCCAACACATTCTTAATTCAGAAGAAACACTTCCTGTAACCTAGTAAATCTGTATAAACTTACAACTCTAACTCTACAAATCTTGCTTCAACATATGCAAATTACTGAGCAAAGTGTCTCTCTCTTTGTCTTTCTCTTTATCTCTCTCCTTCTCACTTTCCCATATTCACTTAAGTATTAAAACTACCATTAACAAATTATATAAATCAGCAGACTAACTCCAGTCTGAACTCGGCAAACTTCATTTAGGTTAGAAATAAAATAGACTGAATAGATTTAATGCACCAAAAAAAGGCAGTGTTACAAATGATACCAACAATATATAGTTAGTATATATTATGTATACACACACACACACACACACACACACACACACACACACATGTTTTTGTAGATATATACATACATACATACAATACATACATACATACATACATACATACATACATACATACATACATAATATATATATAGGGCACGCTGTAGACAGTTTATAGCTACAAAATGTTCTATCTGGGTCCCCCCAGACGCCAACACCAACCAAAAAGAGTAACCAGACACACTGGTAAAAAGCAAAGGCAGTTTATATAATTCAAAGCAAACACAGGTTACAGACAGGAACACTATGAAGCTTCACAGAGGTTTCACGAAGGCCAGGCAATAAAACAGGATTCTTGCTGGCAAAAGCAACTCTGGAGATAATAAAACCCACGCCTCCCCCAAGTCTTCCAGACTTCTAGGCCACAAGCCAAGATCAGAGACGCCGAGAATCGAAGCAAGGTCACAGGACTCCTAATTGATAACTCTCCACAAGACTGTAAGGGTGGGCCTGCCTTTTCAACCCTGCTGAGGAGAACCACACCCAAACCCAGCTGTTGCCAATTCAGGGATGGAAATACCTTTCTAATTGGCCCCATCTTTGAGCTGCTCATCGCTGCCTCATGTCTATTATAGCCTGTGCGTCTTCATCCAATGAATCCAAGCTACTAGCTGGGAGAGCGCCCCCCTTGGGGGGTCTCAGGCTGCTCTCCCTCCTCCTCTTCCTGACATTCCTCTCCCCCGTCTGCCTGGTCCTCCCTCTCCTGTTCACTGTCCTCCTCCTCTGGGCATGGATCCGGCAGAGATCCAGCCGGTCCCTGAGGAGCTTCAGGCTGAATCACAACACAAAAGAGGCCTAATATTAATTGGGTTAACATTACTCGATTGTCAGGCAGGATGAAAAATAGAATTTCTATGTAGGCAATCTGATACTGCATTATTTTTTAAAAACTCTAAATGGAAATTAGCTTGCTTTTAGGTATGATACTCTTTTCCAGTAATGGATTCTTTGCTGTTCCATCTACAATGAATAAAATTTATGTATTTATGTTCATGGAATAAATACCAACACCTGGAACTTTCCTGTAAACACTTGTATTAAGAACAGGACTTTTTAAAAGGAGTTTGTGACCTGGATCCTACAACAACACAGTCACACATCACCTAAAATAGCAGGTAGAATTATCACATCTCACATCACCTTGAGCTCATAGCTGAGAGGAAATGGAAACAGGTCAAATCTTTAGCTGCCAATCACGGCTGGCAACCAATCCAACCTCTGTGCCAAGGCTCAGCTTGTGTTATGCAAATAAAATATGCAAATATGCCCACATTCTGGTATTAGTTCTAGCTTCCTATGCTGGTTATTTTCAGCAACTATGCTAATTTCCCCAAACTGGAAAATTTCTTGTTTTTCCAGAAACACCTGCTGCTCATAACAAAGTTATTTACCTCTACGTTTGTAATATAATTTTAGCTATTTTAATCCATCCTAAATAGCAATCCCTCTAACTAAGAAGTATGACATCCCCGTGACCTTACAATCTTTTCTGTCATTGATCATTTCTGTGTAATTTGCTATGGCTTGAATTTCATTATTCTACTAAATAGCTTAGTTTATTTCACACAAGTTTTAAACTTATTTTAAGCTGCACATTTATTTTCAGCATGAAATGTTTGCCGATTTCAATTATGCCACCCAAGGTCAGGGAGGAAGGAAGAATTGTTTCTCTCTCTCTTTCTTACTCATCCCACAATTTTTCATTTAGCGTAGATGCTCTCTTCCTTATTGCTGGGAAATATTTCTTCTTCCTGGAATAACGTCAGCCAATAAAGCTCAGCAATAGTCCCTAGAGTGGTGTCATGAAATGTAATAGCCAGTTCAAGGTTGGCTGCTCCCAAACATTACCAAAATATAGTTATCAGATATCATGAAACCATGTCATTCAAATGACAGGATAATTACTAATACAAGGCATACAGACCCAATTCATTTCAAAAGGGAAAGAAGAAGGAGGAGGAGGAGGGAGAGGAGGAGGAAGAAGAAGAGGGGAAGGGGGTTAATAAAATATATATTTGCAATACTGTGGAACTTTTTACACTAACTTTATTTTCACAGAAGTAAATGATATCACAGAGGTTGATTTTTTTTCAGTTGTTGTTAGTTGTGAAGTTGTGTCCAACCCATGCAACCTCATGGACAACATTCCTCCTAGTTTTCCTGTTCTCTACTATCCTCTGGAGTCCATTTAAACTGATAGCTACTGCTTCAGTGACTACATTCAGCTAGCTCATTCTCTGTCGTCCCTTTCTTCTTTTGCCCTCAATCTTTCCCAGCATTAGGCTCTTCTCTGTAATTCTGTATTCAATTGGGTGTGTATTCCTCTTTCTTACCTTTCGCTTCTTTTCTTTCCTCAGTTATTTATAAAGATTCCTCAGACAGCTATTTTGTTTTCTTGCGTTTCCTTTTCTTTAGAAGGGTTTTAATTGCTACCTCTTGTAGCAATCTCCATCCATAGTTCTTCAGGCACACTGTCTATCAGATCTAATTCCTTAAATCTATTTGTTCACCTCTACTATATATTCATCAGGGATATAGTTTAGTTCATACCTGAGTGGCCTAGTGCTTTCCCCTACTTTCTTGAATTGAAGACTAAATTTTGCAATGAGAAGCTCTTGATCTGAGTCAAAGTCGGTCCTGGTCTTGTGTTTAGTCCTGGTCTTGTGTTTACTGACTGTATAGAGCTTCTCCATCTTTGGCTGCAAAGCACATAGTCAATCTGATTTCTGTATTGACCGTCTGGTGATGTTCATGATAATAGAGTCATCTCTTGGGTTGTTGGAAAAGAGTGTTTGCTATGACCACCATATTCTCTTGACAAAATTCTACCAGTCTGTGCCCTGCTTCCTTTAATACTCCAAAGCCAAACTTGCCTGCTATTCCGGTTATCTTTTACTTTAGCATTCCAATCCGCAACGATGTTGGTATTAATTCTAGAAGATGCTGTAGGGCTTCATAGAACCAGTCAACATCATCCTCTTCAGCACCAGTGGTTGGGGTATAGACATGGTCTACTGTGATGTTGAATGGTTTGCTTTCAATTCAAACAGAGATCTTTCTGTCATTTGGGGGATTGTATCCCTATTTTTTTAAAAAAAATTCGCTATTTTTATTGACTTTTATTTTTTATTTTCCTATTTTTTATTGACCATGAAGGCTACTCCCTTTCTTCTGAGGGATTCTTGTCTGCAGTAGTATACTTGGTCAACTGGTATATGGTCAACTGAATTAAATTCACCCATTCCTGTCGATTATAGTTCACTGATTCCTAAGATGCCGATGTTCAGTCTTGTCTTCTCTTGTTTGACCATATCCAGCTTGCCTTGATTCACGGATCTTACATTCCAGGTTCCCTTGGAGCATAGATCTTTACAACAAGGAATTTATAATAAATTTCTTCAGCTTGGAGGGAACAGAGAAAAAAGTAATGTTAGAAAGCAGATGGGCTAGATGACCATTTGATTTTTTTTTAAAAAAAAATTCTGCATGATTCATAGCTCACTAAAGCCTTAAAAATGCAATTAGACCAGCATCTGTGTAGTGTTCCCATGGAATATTTGTTTACATTGCGAGTCAAAAGGATTTTGCATGCCTTTTCTAACTTAAAAATCCCACCAATGATTATTTTAATTCCCCTCCTCCTGCCTTAATCAATTTTTAATCCTCACTAGCTAATTATGCTTTACTTGGTCTTATAAACCAATTATAGATTGGTTATGCTAAAGGTAAGAGACATCATAACTTGATATATTTGGTACATTTCTGTATCTGGATGGGTAACATTTATGGAGATTCAGGCACATGGCCTGTACTTTAGCTTCCCATTGTTGTGTTAGCTCTGGCCCAGCTCCTGCCCCAAGGACTGTGGATGTGGGGGAGACATCCACAGGCCGCAGGCCTGTTTTGCTCCCGGTGGAATCTGATGATGAAGGCTCCTCTGACCAAGAAGACATGAGGGACAGGGAGGAGGAGAGTGTGGCAGACAGCTCAGAAGGAGATCAATTATCTAGCTCATCCTTGGATTCAGAACAAGAGTTAATGATACAGCCATGCATGTGGAGAGCGATGCATAGGCAGCAACAACTGAGAGATTATTATCAAAGAAAATGAGGCCACCTGTGGTTGGGTGGGGCTGTGGTCATTAGTGAGGCTGCTATAAAGAGCAGCCTGTGGGTTTGGCCATTGTGGAGGATTATCTGATCGTTGTGTTTCCTGCCTGCTTTGCTGACTTTGACCTTTTGTGTGCTGATTTTTCCCCACTTTGAAACTAAACCAGAGCAAAGTGTGTTTCACTTTGTGAAAGAAGAAGGATTGTGAATTGCCTCACAGCTGCAATCTAAGTATCACAGAACTGATAAGGGACTTGTACAAATTACCAGTTTGTTTGGAGACTAGTGCTCTTTGCTCTACAAAAAGAGGGCTTAGTTTAAGTGAATTTTCATTATAAAGAACATTGTTTTGAATTTTCAGACGTGTGTATGTCTGAAATTTGTTTCTGTGAATTTTCGGGTGGAGTCTACCAGAAAACCTGACAGAACACCCATAAACCATTACAACTAGTCAATACTAACTATCCACCAACATCTGCTCTACTTTAAGTAAAACATACACAATAGCACATCACATCTTCAACTTAGCAGGAGCTTTTTAGTGCTGTAAAAGTCATCTGGATAAAAACCTTTCCAGATATTCACAGGAAAGAAGAAACACCTTAATTGACTTGCCTTCAAAGGTAGTTAAAATTGTTCTATTTTTAAAAAGGCGCAAAACTTCCAGTCAAGCTTGAATTCCATTTACAATGTGACACTTCAGTGTAGTTTTCTTGTCAGTAGCATGGAGGTGACATCTTATGGCCTTGTCTTCTCTAGGATTTGATATGGGTACTAGCAAATCTTTCAAAATTATTTGGCTTTCATTTCAATATAGTATTTTGTTACAATGTGATAGATAGATCTATTTCGGCCTTATTTTGGCCTCATCAGCTAGCCATACCCACTGGGACTTGAACCTGCAACCTTTGCCTTGTAAGGCAGAGAATTATCCTCTAGGCTACAGTATCCAATCCCTTCAGCTCTGTAGATCTATCCTAGTCTCCCTTAATTTTCAAATTCAGCTTAAACATGTGACACATACAGATAGAATTGTCGGCTATCAATAAAATTAACTGCCTTTGAAATGGCCCTGGGTTGGGCCGAGAGGCAAAACAGGAGCTGTGATGTTCCTTCAATATACCAGGGTGATTCGACACAAAATGTAACCCTTCCCTGGTACAGAGCTGAAGGGATTGGATACTGTAGCCTAGAGGATAATTCTCTGCCTTACAAGGCAAAGGTTGCAGGTTCAAGTCCCAGTGGGTATGGCTAGCTGATGAGGCCAAAATAAGGCCGAAATAGATCTATCCTAGTCTCCCTTAATTTTCAAATTCAGCTTAAACATATGACACATACAGATAGAATTGTCGGCTATCAATAAAATTAACTGCCTTGGAAATGGCCCTGGGTTGGGCCAAGAGGCAAAAAAGGAGCTGTGATGTTCCTTCAATATACCAGGGTGATTCGACACAAAATGTAACCCTTCCCTGGTACAGAGCTGAAGGGATTGGATACTGTAGCCTAGAGGATAATTCTCTGCCTTACAAGGCAAAGGTTTCAGGTTCAAGTCCCAGTGGGTATGGCTAGCTGATGAGGCCAAAATAAGGCCGAAATAGATCTATCCTAGTCTCCCTTAATTTTCAAATTCAGCTTAAACATGTGACACATACAGATAGAATTGTCGGCTATCAATAAAATTAACTGCCTTGGAAATGGCTCTGGGTTGGGCCGAGAGGCAAAACAGGAGCTGTGATGTTCCTTCAATATACCAGGGTGATTCGACACAAAATGTAACCCTTCCCTGGTACAGAGCTGAAGGGATTGGATACTGTAGCCTAGAGGATAATTCTCTGCCTTACAAGGCAAAGGTTGCAGGTTCAAGTCCCAGTGGGTATGGCTAGCTGATGAGGCCAAAATAAGGCCGAAATAGATCACTCACCCTTTAGCCTAGCCTTGCTTCTTCCACCCGCCCCCTTTAGCTGCTGCTCCCTGCCCTCTGTTCGCCTCCCTTTTAAAGTTTTGGATTTTCCTGAAGGATTTGCACGCATTATTTGCTTTTACATTGATTCCTATGGGAAACATTGTTTCGTCTTACGAACTTTTCCCCTTACAAACCTCCTCCTGGAACCAATTAAGTTTGTATCATGAAGTACCACTGTATGAGAAAAATATTTCAATCAACATTTGATTGGTTAGTGTATTGCTGCGATATTTGGAAAATATAAAAAATGTTAAGTGGAAAATAGTAAGATTCAATCTCTGTAGGCCCTTGGGAAAAATACATGCTTGCCTCAGTCCTTTTATGAGATTGTGAAGTTGTTGTGACAATGGAATGGTAAGAGGAATTTATATCTGGACCCTGAATCAGAGTTTTCTCTCCTAATAGCTACATTAAAAAAGTGGAATTGAGACAAAACTAAATTGAGGATGTGTTTTTTCTAATGACCTTGAATCCATGCACACTTTAAGACATATTTATGGACAAACGCTGACAATCATGGATAAATAAAATAAGCTAATATCATAATATATACATTGCCACTACAGCTGCTACTACCTATGGCTATTATTATTAATGCTTCCTTTTTTCTTTTTCTTTTTTGGTCAGAGGAAACATAATTGGAATTTCCAATATTTCCATTATATGTATTTCAGACTTTATTTTCCGACACAAAGTCAGAAGAAAAATCCAAAACCCATTGTCAGCAGCAGCAGCAGTATTTTGGGGAGGTAGGGATTTAAGAAGGATCTGATAGAAATTGCTGCACATATTTATTTATTTATTTAGATTTGTATGCCGCCCCTCTCCGCAGACTCGGGAGGGGCGGCATATACTCATGAACAATCACAATTTGAGTCACCAGAAAACTACGGTACCTGAAAATATTTAGAGTCAAATACAGTCAAGTGGATATAAATAAGAAGAAAAGTGCACTTACAACTGTCTGTAACTGCTTTAAATATTAATCTAGGTTAATTTTTGAGAAGTGTCCTACATTTTGGAAATATTCTCATATCTCAATATTTTCAAGTACAACTTTCTATGACCCATACAAAGGACAATCTTTGTTCACTGACTTTTCCTTTTTCTTCTTTTTTAATTTTTTCCCCTCCTGCTACAAATGTTCTACATCTAAGAGAATATTCCTCTTCATTTTTAATGCAACATGACACTAGTGTCATGGAAAGTTAATGACAATGGAGTACGACTTTGAAGAAAGTTCAAAGACTAGCAAAGATTGGAAAAGATTAGATGTCTATTTTTGTGGTTTGAAAGGTGGGAAGGAAAATATGTTTCATGGTGCAGTAGAATATTTAACTGGCATACAGTAAACAACAACAACAACAACAAAAAAAGACTTTCAAATCTGTGTACAGTGGTATCTCTACTTAAGAACTTAATTTATTCCGTGACCAGGTTCTTAATTAAAAATGTTCTTAAGTAGAAGCAATTTTTCCCATAGGAATCAATGTAAAAGCAAATAATGCGTGCAAACCCATTATGAAAGAAATAAAAGCTCGGAATTTGGGAGGGAGAAGGAGGAGGAAGAAGAGGAGGAGGACAGTCGCTACCGAAAGTAGAAGGTGAGGTGAGGGGAATAAAAAAAAAATCCAAAACCTTAAGGCTTAAAAAAAAAGAGGGACTCTGAGGCAGCGAGAAGGAGCATGCGCCTCCAATACACCTGGCACGAGGCTGCCTCCCATACACTGCCTCCCATACACTGTCTGCTGGTGCTGCTACCTGCTGCCTCTTCCTTCCCATGCTGAAGGGCTACCCTCTCCTCTCGCTCACTCGCTTTGTAGCCGGCGCCTTTCCTTCGCTGTGGTGACTCCTTGGCTGCCCAGAGCGAAGGGAGCATTTCTTTTCTCTGGGCACTGGCAGAGGTTTATTCCCTGTCCAAGCACCCAGAGAAAGGAAAATGCTTTGTTCGCTCTGGACTGCCAAAGCCTCCTTAAGCGCCACCAAAAGCCTCCTCTGGCAGCCCAGATGGCCAGGATTAAAGGGGGAATGGCAGGAAACTGGCTGGACCTTCGTGTCGCTCTCAAATTTCCTGGGAAATTTTTCTGGGCTCGGTTTCTTAAGTAGAAAATTGTTCTTAAGTAGAGGCAAAAAAATCTTGAACACCCGGTTCTTATCTAGAAAAGTTATTAAGTAGAGGCATTCTTAAGTAGAGGTACCACTGTGCTGTCTAATATAATGGAAACTCCAGTTACATTATTTCCCCAATGTAATTGAGCTTTTTAGTTAATGCTTCATTAGTACATTTTTCATCACTAATTTCTTCTAGAACGTCAATTATCTGAACATTTAGACATTATCTTGACAAGTAATATACCGGTAACCTTTAAATGAATATAGAATGCAGTAAAAGTTCTCATAGATTGGCTGAGTATACTGTATCTCCTGAATTATGTATAATAACGAAATATTAGTATCCTTAGAAATAGATTCTGAAATGCATGGGATTATATACAAATGTAAGCAAACACACAAATACAGTTTTAGCTTTGAGCTACTATGAGCTCCAGTTCAGACTAAGACTCCTGAAATTCAAACTGCAACTAGGAATTCTAAAGCTTGCCATGGATATTAAAGGAAAATCCTCCAATAATTCTATCTCAGGACTGCCATCTCCTGGTAGCTTGCTCCTCTGTGCTAAAAGAAGACAACTTTTAGAATGATGAGACCACAGATTGTTGGGAGACATCACTCAAAGGGTGATTGTAGCAGAATTCCCAGACACTATATTCACCCAGAGGCATTTGTGTAAATATGTACCCATTTCATTAAATGATCATCTTTTTTGTTTCGGCTGGTGAACATTCCTCCAATTTTACAAAAGCAATTTAATGATTTTCCACATATTGCAGGTTTCAGGAATACAGTGTTCCCTCGATTTTCACGGGGGATGCGTTCCGAGACTGACCGCAAAAGTCGAATTTCCGCGAAGTAGAGATGTGGAAGTAAATACACCATTTTTGGCTATGGACAGTATCACAAGCCATCCCTTACCACTTTAAACCCCTAAATTACCATTTCCCATTCCCTTAACAACCATTTACTCACCATTATTACTGGTACTCGCCGTTGAACAAGACACTTAGTGATCCTGATATTTATAAACATAATTATTTATTAACAATAATTTTTTTTTGTTATTTATTTGCAAAAATTATTAGTTTGGCGATGACGTATGATGTCATTGGGCAGGAAAAAACGTGGTATAGAAAAAAAACCGCAAGTATTTTTAAAATTAATATTTTTTGAAAAACCGTGGTATAGGCTATTCGCGAAGTTTGAACCCACAAAAATCGAGGGAACACTGTAGTACATACATCGAGATTTCTGTCCATAAAGAGATGCATGCACATTTTAAAACACTACAAGAGAACTTTGTTTATTGGAGGGTGGGTGAATGTAGGTGTGTATGTATTCACGTACGCAAATTTGAGTCAATGTTGACTCCAGTAGAAGGCTGAGAGCCTTCAGGGAAAGAAGGAATTGCTGATACCAAGAGAAGGATCAGATGAAATGGTTCCCTGGTTCACACAAAAATAAAGGCAGAGAGAGGGGAAACACATTCATGTGTGCAAGATTCAATTACTATAGCTTTACAATGAAAATAGTATTGGTCTACATGGAATTGGTTTCCTACCCTTATTGATCTTAAATAACTGAGAACTCCTGGCAGCTACCTGGAGAAACCCCTGAAGTTTAGCATTTTTTGGGGAAGGGGTGAAAAGATTTTATAACTGGTTTGTTATTGCCTTCTTCCTGGCTCCATCACACAAGCTGGCTCTGAACACACACCTATTACAATATGTGACATCGAGCTATATATTATCCATACTTTTTATTTTGTATTCAGGAAAAAAACACCCAGTCCATCTGATAAATGGAATTAAAGAATTCACAATGAAATTCTGAGAAAGTATGGTGGCTCAACAAGATATTCTATATGCTGTAGTGCTTAAGGTACCAAGCTAGAAATGGGGAGCCCACGAGTTCTAGTTCTGTCTTTGGCACATATTCACACATATATACACCATCTATCTCTCTATATTTAAATTTCTGCATTCCAACATTACAAATTACAATTCTATTAATAATATCTTTATCAGTTACAGGTTTTTAATAGCTATATTGGAACATACCAACAGGGTACATTAGAGAGTAGTAGAGAGCAGTTGGTTTAATGTACTGTAAATTTCAGAGTACCAGCTCGTTTTTACAGAAATATTTAGTTTATGATTTTAATGGGAAAAAGAAGTACCCAGAATTACTGAAAATACAGAGAAAGACGTGTTTTGGGTTTATGCATGCGCCTTTCTGAAAATGTTCATTTTGTTAAATGAGCAAGAGCTGTTAGCCTGTTATAAATAATCAGTGAGGATTATTCAAACTGATGGGCAAATTTAATCAAAGGCCACCACATGTGGGAGGAAGTTAGTGGCATGCTAGAAACTCATATAATTAGCACCGTGCTTGAGTCATCATGGATTAGACAAGGATGCTGAAGAAATCCAGAAGGAGACAGCAGGAGAAGTTGAAGTATGTCCTGCTGCCCACATCTAACCATCTTTCTTTCATTTTGTTTTAGTTAATTACTTTTGTTTTATCTTTCTTAGAAAATCCTTTTGTTCATCAAGCGCTGTATTATTTACACTGACATTTGGTGAGGATAAGGGAGAGGCAACAGACATGATACTGGCACCTAGCAAATTTATTTTATTATTATTTATTTTATTTATTGGATTTGTATGCCGCCCCTCTCCGTAGACTCGGGGTGGCTAACAACAGTAATAAAAAACAGCATGTAAATACAATACTAAAACAGCTAAAAAACCATTATTGTAAAAACAAACATACCATGCATAAATTGTAAAGGCCTAGGGGGAAAGAATATCTCAGTTCCCTCATGCCTGACGGCAGAGGTGGGTTTTAAGGAGCTTACGAAAGATGAGGAGGGTGGGGGCAATTCTAATCTCCGGGGGGAGTTGGTTCCAGAGGGCTGGGGCCGCCACAGAGAAGGCTTTTCCCCTGGGCCCCACCAAATGACATTGTTTTGTTGACAGGACCCGGAGAAGTCCCACTCTGTGGGACCTAACTGGTCGCTGGGATTCGTGCGGCAGAAGGCGGTCTCGTAGATACCCTAGTCCGGTGCCATGAAGGGCTTTAGATGACCAACACTTTGAACTGTGACCGGAAACTGATCGGTAACCAATGCAGACTGCGGAGTGTTGGTGTTACATGGGCATTTTTGGGAAAGCCCATGATTGCTCTCGCAGCTGCATTCTGCACGATCTGAAGTTTCTGAACACTTTTCAAAGGCAGCCCCATGTAGAGAGCTTCATGATTTCATACTTCAGATTTTCTACTCAGGCTGCAAATTGTTACGCAAGACTTAGGAGACAACACTTTTTCTTCATTGATTATCTATCTCTCTATCTAACTCTATCTCTATTTCTATCTATCTATCTATCTGTCTGTCTATCCTTTTAGATACTTTTTTTGAGAAAAAAATTACAAGATTAAAACCTTGTAAAAACATTAAAAGAAGTATAAAGGAATAATCAGAAAAAATAAAAAGACATGAAAAGATAAAAAAAACTAAGTCAAAAAAGAGAAGAAAAAAGAGAAATACTTAAAGAGATTTTTGATCTTTATTTCAGTTACAAACACAATCATTACTATTTACACTCTTCTAAATTATATATCCAATTCTTTTTACTCATAAAAACTAGTTTAATCACTAGTTTAAACGCTATGACCATTCATTTTTTGCTTATTTTCAGCAAAATGTCCATAGTTTCCAGGCTTTTATCAAAGTAGTATTTGGTATTTGAGCAAGTTCTCCCATTTTTGCAATCATTGTGGATATGTCTATATTTTTCCATCTTTGACCATAGCCTTGTTGGGATTATCATATAAAAAGCAATAAACCTTTTTAGTTGATTATTCATAAATCCTAGTAAAATAACACTTTTCATCTGCATTACCTGCCTAAATTCTCTTCTGATTATATATCAAACAGAACAGCATTTGTTAATGGGACAGAATAAGAGAAAGGGCTGGCTTCCATTTACCTTCCCTACCAGTTCCCTACTCGCTTCGCTTATGCACGTGTCCCCACCACGATGCACAAAAGACCCAGAAATGTCCCTTTGCACATGTGCAGAAGTCTTTGTGCATGTGCAAAAGGTTTTTTTGGCAAGCTGTGACAACTGGGGGACTGGTTCAGGTGCATGAACCTCCAGGTGCATGAGCCGGGGTGGCGCAGCAGGTAGAGTGCTGTACTGCAGGCCACTGAAGCTAACTGTAGATCTGAAGGTCAGCGATTCAAATCTCATCACTGGCTCAAGGTTGACTAAGCCTTCCATCTTTCCAAGGTGGGTAAAATGAGGACCCAGATTGTGGGGGCAATACACTGGCTCTGTTAAAAAGTGCTATTGCTAACATGTTGTAAGCCGTCCTGAGTCTAAGGAGAAGGGACACATAAAAATTGAATAAATAAATAAATCATCACTGCTGGTTCATCGGTGGTAAATTTCCGCTACTGGCTCTGAAGAATAATAATGATAAGGGGGTGTGATGGCTCAATGATTAAAGACACCGAGCTTGTTAGCTGGAAAACTGAGAACTGGGTTCAAGACCTGAGCCCTGTGTGATGGAGTGATTATTTCCCTAGCTCTCCCAACCTAGAATTTGAAAGCATGCAAATATTAAATAGGTACTACTTTGGTGGGAAGGTAGCAGCATTATATCAACCTTGGCATATAAAGCCCTTCATGGCACCGGACCAGAATATCTCCGGCACCGCCTTCTGCCGCACGAATCCCAGCGACCAGTTAGGTCCCACAGAGTTGGCCTTCTCCGGGTCCCGTCAACTAAACAATGTAGTTTGGCGGGACCCAGGGGAAGAGCCTTCTCTGTGGCAGCCCCGACCCTTTGGAACCAACTCCCCCCAGATATCAGACTTGCCCCCACCCTCCTAGCCTTTCGTAAGCTCCTTAAAACCCACCTCTGTCGTCAGACATGGGGGAATTGATATTTTCCCTCCCCTTAGGCTTATAAAATTTATGCATGGTATGCTAGTATGTATGATTGGTTTCTAAATTGGGGTTTTAAATTAACTTAAATATTAGATTTGTTTACATTGTATTATTATTGCTGTGAGCCGCCCGGAGTCTGCGGAGAGGGGCAGCATACAAATCTGATTAATAAAATAAATTAATAAATATAATCATATTGGCCACATGATCATGGAAATATCTTCAGACAACATTGGCTCCCTTGGCTAAGAAAAGGAGATGAGCACCATTTCTTAGAGTTGAACATTACATTACCAGAACAGAGCAAAGCATTGAAAAGAAGTATGTTAGTGAAAATTAGGCTTCTCTCTTTGAACTACTTTTCAAACAACTATATTTCTTGGAAGGCTCGGGTGATTACTTAAAAGCTGTATGCCCACATGTGTATTTGCAACCACTTCACAGGTGGTATGTTTCTAAGTAGGCAAAGGCATAAGATTGAAAAAAACACATTTACAAAGCATCTTTTTGGAAACCTTTGGATGGCAGTGCTAGAAAATAAGCCAGAGAGTACTTTTTGCTTCATGTACTTAGCAGCTTTGCTACATGTCATCTGAAATCCATCAGCAGCCCCGCAGAAAATAGATGTAGTTTGAAAATGATATCTCTTATCACTTGCTGTGGGCATATTTATATCTACTTTACAGCTCCTTTCATTATGGCAATTGCCCTTTTTCTCATGCACTTTGCTCAGAACCCTTAGTGCCTCTTTCCACTGATGCTTAGAGATTTTATAAATCAGCTAACATTTTTTAAAAAAACTTTTAAAACATTGATATATGGATTGCTTCCATATATCAAAGCACATATTCCAAGAACATATTGCAATGTTGGTAGCATCAACTTTTGGAGTTTCTGCCCAAATGAACCAATAGGCTTAAAACATTTTTTTAAAGTTGCACAATGTCTGCTTCCTCTAAATGAACTCCATCTTCACAGCTTAATTTCTCTGAAAAACAACAACAACAAAGAATACCAACACTATCGCCATAATTATTTTTCTTTCAATGGGATTTTTCAGTCTCCTTTCCTTTCCTTTCCTTTCCTTTCCTCTCCTCTCCTCTCCTTTCCTTTCCTTTCCTCTCCTCTCCTCTCCTTTCCTCTCCTTTCGTTTCCTTTCCTCTCCTCTCCTCTCCTTTCTTTTCCTCTCCTCTCCTCTCCTCTCCTTTCCTTTCCTTTTCTCTCCTCTCCTCTCCTTTCCTCTCCTCATAGTGCCAGGATGGAATATCTCCTTTGCTTCTCTGGCTACCTAAATCTGCTAAGCGAGGTTAATTTAATTTATTTTATTTTATTTATTTATTATTTAGATTTGTATGCCGCCCCTGTCCGCAGACTCGGGGCGGCTCACAGCAGGATACAACAATTCATGACAAATCTAAATATAATTTAAAATATTTAAAAAAACCCATTTACTAAGCAAACATACACACAAACATGCCATGCATAAATTGTACATGCCCGGGGGAGGTGATTCAGTTCCCCCATGCCTGACGACAAAGGTGGGTTTTAAGGAGTTTACGAAAGGCAGGGAGAGTAGGGGCAGTTCTAATCTCTGGGGGGAGTTGGTTCCAGAGAGTCGGGGCCGCCACAGAGAAGGCTCTTCCCCTGGGGCCCGCCAACCGACATTGTTTAGTTGACGGGACCCGGAGAAGGCCCACTCTGTGGGACCTAATCGGTCGCTGGGATTCGTGCTGTGTCAAACAAAGAGAGGACACTATTGAGTCAACTGTTAACTAAATTGATTGGTTGCTGCTGTTCCTTGCCTGTTTTCAACATTTCAAGAATATTAATAGGAGATCAAGTGTGCATATCCATGTATGGATGGATGTATTCTAGATTAAATGTAAAGATCACAATGCAATACCTGGAACTCTCTAATGTGTTCAGGCATTCATATCAGCAAATATAATTTTAAACGTTCTAATGAGTTTCTACTCTGTTTCATAATCTTTAAAAAGTTTCCTGGCTTAATTTTCCTTCCTTATATAAGCAGCCTGCATCAAACACTTTCTTCTTGATTCACATGAGCCATTAACACACATATCCTCACACACCCACAGCTTTCTCCCACCTACTCAAATGGTAAAAAAGCTATGTCACAACTTTGGCTTGCAATATTAGAAAAGCACCATGATGAAAAAAAAATGATGAAAAATGAAGTTCTTGCTCTGACATAGCTAGTGCAACAAATGACAGTTCCCCCAAGAACCTCTTGAAAAAAGTACATTTTTTATAAGTGCGTAGACAAGTCAACACAACTGCAATGTGTCCTCCAAATGGAGATAATAAGAAGCACTTATAATTTCCCCCCTTTTTGGGTAAAGTGGGGATAACCTTTTTCTGGTTTCAGCAGAAGTAGCATTTAAAGTTAAACAATCAAATGGATAAATAAGCAAGAGACAATATGAATCAATTGTTTTAAAAACAACAATCATAATAAAATGTGATTGATTCCTACTTTTCCTTACCTGTTTTCAATATTTTAAGACCAACAGTATGCCTAAAGCAGACTAATACATTTTCTGTAATATTTATTAAAAACAAAAAATTTCAAAAAATAAAAGCCCTCTCTCTGCTACCATTTAAGGTGGTTGATAGGAATAATGTTTGTGACATACTGGACATTCTATTTTACAAGGCATGCAGGGAAGGCAGCTTTAAGATCCACCACGTCTGTGTTCCTTATGTGTCTCTGTCCTGCTTAATATTTCATAATTTGCCTATCCATATAATGTGAATATGTCACCTAAGCTTAAATGAGCAATGGGCAACTTAAAAGGATAGAGAGATTTGAAACATAAGGAGAGTAGGAAGCAACAGCCTCCATTTATGGAACTGAATAAACAATAGTGAACTACTTCATACAAGAAATGAACTATGGTTGGAAAGAATAATAATTTTCCCTACCACTTTTAGGGGAAGCAAAAAGCAAATAGAGACAAACACACAATTGGTTTTACATTGTAGAGTGGGATGTTCTGCATTGGCAGGAATTCGCATTGATTCTCATATCCCAGCTTCTGTGATTCCTCCCTCCCCAGGCCCTAAGTTTTTCACTATCTATTAGTCAACAATCATTTTATATTTTCTAAATAAATGCAACTGAAGGAAAGAGAAGAAGAGGACAACCAGCAACAAAATGGAATAACTGAGTTACACTAGCACAGTGATGGCGAACCTGTGGCATGGCTGCCATAGGTGGCATGTGGAGCCATATCTACTGGCACACAAGCCATTGCTCTAGCTCAGCTCCAATGTGCATGTGTGTGTCAGCCAGCTGATTTTTGGCTCGCACAGAGGCTTTGGGAGGGCGTTTTTGACTTCCGGAGAGCCTCCTGGGGGATGGGGGAGGGTGTTTTTACCATTTATTTATTTATTTGTTTGTTTGTTTGTTTGTTTGTTTGTTTATTCGTTTATTCATTTATTCATTTATTCATTTATTCATTTATTCATTTATTCATTTATTCATTTATTCATTTATTCATTTATTCATTTATTCATTTATTCATTTATTCATTTATTCATTTATTCATTTATTCATTTATTCATTTATTCATTTATTCATTTATTCATTTATTGGATTTGTATGCCACCCCTCTCCGTAGACTCGGGGCGGCTAACAACAGTAATAAAAACAGCATATAACAATCCAATATTAAAACAGTTAAAAACCTTTATTATAAAATCAAACATACATACAGACATACCATGCATAAAATTGTAAAGGCCTAGGGGGAAAGAGTATCTCAGTTCTCCCATGCCTGGTGGCAGAGGTGGGTTTTAAGGAGCTTACGAAAGGCGAGGAGGGTGGGGGCAATTCTAATCTCTGGGAGGAGTTGGTTCCAGAGGGCTGGGGCTGCCACAGAGCAGGCTCTTCCCCTGGGTCCCGCCAAGCGACATTGTTTAGTTGACGGGACCCAGAGAAGACCCATTCTGTGGGACCTAACTGGTCGCTGGGATTTGTGCAGCAGAAGGTGGTCCCGGAGATAATCTGGTCCGGTGCCATGAAGGGCTTTATAGGTCATAACCAACACTTTAAATTGTGACCGGAAACTGATCGGCAACCAATGCAGACTTGGTATTAGTATATCACAAATGAAACTGTCTTTTGCGGAGTGTTGGTGTAACATGGGCATATTTGGACCCTCCCCTGGCTCCAGGAAAGCCTTTGGAGCCTGAGGAGGGCGAAACTTGAGTCTCCTGGACTCACCAGAAGTTGGGAAACAGGCCATTTCCAGCATCCAGAGGGCCTCTGGGGGGTGGGGAAAAGCTGTTTTTGCCCTCCCGAGGCACTGAATTCTGAATGTGGGCACTCACGCACTCACACATGCATGATAGTGCACACCCACGCTCTTTCGGCACCCGAGGAAAAAAAGGTTCACCAACACTGCACTAGTAATTGGTGCACCATTAGAAGATCTGATAGATCAGTTGTGGACAGATCATGATGGAGATTATGTATGTGGTCATTAAGAAACAATAACAACTTCATGATATCAATCAATTGGATAATAAACCCATAGCATAACAATGGCAAAATAAAGCCAGTGACTCGTATGAAAGAACCTTTGAAATAACATTTTTTAAATGTTCAAAAGTTCCTTTACAGCAGCTGTGCATAAGGTGCTAGCCCAGTTCTGTTTGTACACAATTAGATGCAGTATCTTCTTGCCATGGATGAGAATTGTGCATTTTCTTCTACTAAATCTGCTCTATTTTAGTAGAGATTATAATAAAATAATTAAGTTTCCATTTGCTCACTTATTTATACATTCACAAAGGAGCAACAGAAAAAAGTTTGTGATGTCAGTCCTTGCATGGAGAAACTCTGATTCATAAGCCCCAACTGTTTTATAGATCAATCATTATACATAATTGTATAATAATTAATAGGTATAATAGACAATCACAAATTTCAGGCTCATTAGCAAGATATATGCATGAGTTTCAACAAACCATAGTAAACATACCAACTCAACATGCAGAAACAAAGATACAGATCATTTTT
Organism: Erythrolamprus reginae; assembly: GCF_031021105.1. NCBI lineage: Eukaryota > Metazoa > Chordata > Lepidosauria > Squamata > Dipsadidae > Erythrolamprus > Erythrolamprus reginae. The sequence continues at coordinate 119,717,209 of NC_091953.1, forward strand.
AAAGATGCTTTCCAAGTCATAGATCCAATTATGTTTTACTGGTGTTAAGGTATAAGTAATAGTGTAGACAATGATTTAATATACCATTTGCTGAAATTTTATACATAGGCTTAAGCTAAGCTTGGATTTATAAATCATACATTGAGTTGTATTTAATTAACTTGTGTCTCATTTTATTTGTAAGGTATTATTTTCTCCTATATAATACAGTTCTACGGATAGCAGCAGTTAAAACTGAACTTTCGAATTATATATCATCCTGCTTAAAAACTTCCTTTTTATTATGAGCTAGAAAAAATAAACCGATGTTGTAAACATGTATAGCATAACATTGTAAAATATACACATTTATTAGGGCTCAATGTGAAATAAATTTACTTTTTTTCTCATGCTTCTTTATCATAATACCTAACTACTGAACTTTTTATTTTATTTTCTAGAAACTTACCATGTAATCCAAACTCAGAATTGGGTACAAGTCACTCCACCTCCTATCTGAAAGTACTTTATTTTCTGCCTAGCAAACAAAGTAATGTGTCAGAAGGGTACTGATGACCAAATACGTTGAATGTTGATTTTTGCCATTGTTTCTAAGTTTCAAAAATGAATGTAGAATTGATAGAACAGAAGAGCTAAACTTATAATCATTTCCAGATGAAGACTTACTTATAATGCTGCTACCAAGGTAGACCATGATTAAATTTCAAATTCAATTACAGCTTAATGAATCTGATGGAAGCTACAAGATGTCCCTTCCCATATTAAATAACACCCAAATATTTCAGCCAGCTGGAGGTTACCTTACCTATTTAGTATTAGAGCTGGTAGTAGCAGTTCCTGGTTCTTCTTTTATATTGCAGAAATTGTGGGTTTCTGGAATCAAAATTTCCTGGATTTTTATGATTGCAAATGTACAACACACTGCCTCAGGGAACCTGCGGGAAAAGTAGCATATAAATAATGCAAATAGGGGATTAAATTCAGAATGATCATGGGTCTAGCAAGTACAAGGTCCCTTCCAACTCTAATAATAATCTAATCTAAATTTTTGACAAACTTGTATAGGATTTGGCTGATGCAACAATTTGCTGGACATAATTCTGAACCGTATTTGTGGTTGGCGATTTGATTTTGATATCAATCAAATTTTATGATTCTCAGCATTCTTTTTTCACGAATGCTACAGCTGCTCTGTAAAAAATATACACTAATTTGAAAATATTTTAAATATATACTCGTATTTAAAAAGATTTTAAATATGAACTTATACAAATTTTCCAACCCCGAAATAATTAAGCTGCAACTGAATAATATCCCAAAAGTAAATTCCCCACAACTCAATGATATTTACTTCTTAGTTGACCGGCATCAGATTTCTTATTGCTTTTAGTAAGACTCTAGCAACAGTGTATAGATATACTGTATAAAATATTATTTAATTACCATGTTTTGTTTTTAACTTTCTCTAAAGTAGCACAGTGATCTATCTATTTTCAATTGGCTTGTTTTAGGGTAGAAATTTCTATTGCCCAGAAATTTTGGTATTTAGAAGAGAAGATCAACTTATTAAAATAGACTTAAATTTGTTTTCATGATTGTTCATTCCCAGTGCTTAGTTGCTATCACTGTGTTTTCCTTATGTTGAATACATGTCCTAATTTTAAAATGCATGCATACTCTCTTCAAACGCCCATTAATTTTAATGCAATAATTAATTTTCCCTCAATAAACTGAATGCAGATAAGCAACTCCATTCTGAAATCTGGTTTCTTCCCCTCCTCCCGAATATGTATAAAATTAACAGATTCCATTTTTGAGGTAATTCCAAAGTGCTGACCCAATACTGAACCTAAGCTTTTACTGGGGAAAGGTTTTTGCTATCATTGGGCAAAGCCAGAAATAGTGTACAGTAGACGTGCAAATGAAGTCAGAGATGTTGACACAAGCTATTTTGCTTTATATAAATAAATAAAATTTACATCTATATTTAGAAGCAAAAAAAGATAGGCAAATGGGAGCATCATGAGGTAAATCACAGGGCATACAGAGGGCACAGAAGAAAATGGGGGGAGGAAACTCCTCCTCCACACCCACAGCAACCAATCACAGTGCAGATTGCCTCACACAGGAGCCAACACTCTCCAACCGATCAACCACAACTATGTGTTCTGGCTCACTGCACAACCACGCTGCCCCAGCTACTCAATTTAATTATCTGAAATAATTTATTTATTTTATTTATTTGTCAAGCATGTACAAGGTATTGGTATAAACATAAACATTAGCAACATAAGTACAGATAAATTAGGCAACAGGACAGTAGGATAGGGATGATGGTCACAACAGTGCTCTTATGCACGGCCCTTATACACCTCTTAGGAATGGGGAGATAATAATAATAGGCAGAGCTTTCTCACCAAAGTCTTCTTCATTTTATTGGTAGAAGCTCATTTCCTTGGTCTTAACATTAAAATGCATATGTAACATATCCTAATTAGTGAAACTTTCCAATGTATTCCAGAGATGAATCAATTCAGAGTTTGTTCTTCAGAAAAATTAGTGCATTTATTTATTTGTTTGTTTGATTGATTGATTGATTGATGTGCCACCCCTCTGCGAGGACTTGGAGCAGCTCACAACATATAATACAGTGATCCCCCGATCATTGTGAGGGTTCCGTTCCAGGACCCCTAGCAATGATCGGGTTTTCGTGAAGTAGCGCTGCGGAAGTAAAAACACCATCTGCGCATGCGCAGATGGTGTTTTTACTTCCGCAGCGCTAGCGAGGAGCCCCCCATGCCGCCGGTGATGTTTTAAAACAGCCGCGCGGCTTCCCAATGAGTCCCGAAGACAAACGCGGAAGTTCGCCTTTGACGTTTGTCTTCGGGACTCATTGGGAAGCTGCGCGGCTGTTTTAAAACATCGCCGCCGGCATGGGGGGCTTGCCAGCACCCCCTGGACACCCAACCTGGGTTTGGGGGGCTGCTAGGAAGCCCCCCATGCTGGCGGCGATGTTTTAAAACATCCGCGCGGCTTCCCAACTGAGTCCCGAAGACAAACGTCAAAGGCAAACTTCTGCGTTTGTCTTCGGGACTCATTGGGAAGCCGCGCGGCTGTTTTAAAACATCGCCGCCGGCATGGGGGGCTTGCCAGCACCCCCCCGAACCCGGGTGGCCAGGCGAGCAGCGAGCGAATGGCGGGTGGCCGGGCGAAGGGCGCGCGAGCGGCGGGCACGCGGGCAGGCAGGCGGCGGACAAGCCGTTCGCTCGCACCGCTCGCTCGCGCTTCCCAGCTGAGTCCTGAAGCCAATTCGCTTCAGGACTCAGCTGGGAAGCGGCAAGAATGAACGGCGTGGGCGGGCGAAGGGCGCGCGCGCGCGGGGGCAGGCAGGCGGCTGACAAGCTGTTCGCTGGTGCCGCGCGCTCGTGCTTCCCAGCTGAGTCCTGAAGCCAATTTGCTTCAGGACTCAGCTGGGAAGCGGCGAGAATGAACGGCGTGGGCGGGCAAAGGGCGGGCGGGCGCACGGGCAGGCAGGCGGCGGACAAGCCGTTCGCTGGCGCCGCTCGCTCGCGCTTCCCAGCTGAGTCCTGAAACCAATTCGCTTCAGGACTCAGCTGGGAAGCGGCGAGAATGAACGGCGTGGGCGGGTGAAGGGCGGGCGAGCGGTAGCGAGGAGTTTGCGTGGGCGGTGGGGAAACTCCTCGCTGATGCCCGCCGCTCGCCCTCCCGCCAGCAAGAGGGGGAAGACCTAGGGAAGCTGCCCAGCAGCTGATCTGCCCGGCGCCATCTACGCATGCGTGCCCATAGAAAAAAGGGCGCGCATGCGCAGATGGTGTTTTTACTTCCGGGTTGCAAAATCGCCATATAGCCATTTCGCAATGATCGGGATCGCAATACCCGGGGGATCACTGTATACAGTATACAAAATCTTAAATCCAATTAATTAATTAATTAAAAATCTAAACCCCCCCCCAAAAAAAGCCTAAAAAACAATCATTCCATTCACTCAACATTCTCTCAACACATTCATTGGCCAGAGGGCAAAGATCTAATGGCCCCAGTCCTGGTGGCATAAATGAATGTTCAGACTCTTATAGAAGGCAAGGAGGGTGGGGGTAATACGAATCTCTGGGGGAAGCTGATTCCAGAGGGCCGGGCCCCCCACAGAGAAGGCTCTCCCACTAGGCCCCACCAAGCAACATTGTCTAGTTGACGGAACCTGGAGAAGGCCGACTCTGTGAGACCTGACCGGTCACTGGGATTCACGCAGCAGAAGGCGATCTTGGAGGTATTCTGGTCCCATGCCATGTAGGTCTTCATAGGTCATAACCAACACTTTGAATTGAGTCCGGAAACGAATTGGCAGCCAATGCAGACCATGGAGTGTTGGAGTGATATGCGCATGTCTGGGCAAGACTGATCATGTGGCTGCATTTTGCACAATTTGAAGTTTCTGAACGATTTTCAAAGGTAGCCCCGTCCAGTGCTTAATCTGCACTGAACAAATGAATGCATTTTCTGTGAATCTTTCTGCCACTCATTGTTTAACTCCTTATTATCTGCTTGATTTTCCAAATTAAAATATCCAGATTAAAGTATTAAACCATCACAGTTTGTTCAAGCTCTTCCTTTATATTATATACCCTTCTGCTGTTCTGTTTGAAAAAACTCCCTAATCTTATGTTCCCGGGTCTATTTGACCCGGACTGCAAATTGATCATTTTAGGTACTTATATTTGGTCTTTTTGAAAGCTTTTTTCACCTGGAAACAAGTTTGAACATTTCTGCACACAATGGAATAAAAATTGAACTGAAGAAATTAATCCTTATTGGTTTATTTTGCACATAAATGTGCCTCCCCCCCGTTTTTGTGAAAGTTTTTTCAATTTATGGATAGTTTTGCTTGCAAAATCCATTCTATTTTACTAAAGTTGGTGTGGGATTGGTAGCTTGAACAGTTCTGCACACAATGATATGAAAATTGAAATGAGAAAAGTAAATCTTATTGGTTTATTTTGCTGATATAATGCATGCACCCCCCATTTCTGTGAAATAGTCTTCACTTTATGGATAGTTTTGCTAGCAGAATGCATTCTATTTTGCTAAAGTTTGTGGGGGACTTGTAGCTTGAACATTTCTGAACATAATGATATGAAAATTGAACTGGAAAAATTGATGCATATTGGTTTATTTTGCACATAAAGTTATTTCAATTTATATAAAAATTATGCTGTTAATTTCAAACTTACATACTTTTTTTTAGTAAAATCGATTTCTTTCATAAAATTAGTTATCTGGCTACAATGTGGTTGATTTTCAAAAGGATATTCCAAATATTTCTAGACAAATATGTATAACAAGTGACAATAATGGCACACAGCAAGGCCGGGGGGGGGGTAGCCCTTTTGTGGGAAAAATAAACCAATAAGAACCATTTTTTCCAGTTCATTTATATTTTTCTTATGTTCAGGATTGTTCAATTTAGTATATCAAACCTTTTGGGGGGAAATTCCTTAGGGATTTGTAGCCTTAAAAAATATAAATTGACACGAAATTCAGAAAGGATGGGGGGAGGGGCTTTTTGATCAAAATAGAAATATAAATCTCAATTTTTCCAGTTCAATTTTCATATCATTATGTTCATAAATGTTCAAACTAGTTTTCCAGTTGAAAAAGTTTTCAAAAAGACCAAATTCAAGTACCTAAAAAAAAATCATTTTGGTCCGGGTCTATATGACCCGAACAGACTAAACGTGACTTTTTTTTTGCCCAGAAAAAAAAAATTTCCCCCACGCCCACGAATATTTTTTTGATGATCAGCATTGTTAAATTGAGTAAATGAATGCCTAAGATTTTAAAGAATATTTTGGATTTGGAGCATTAAAAAAAAAAAGTGAAAATGGTTGCAAGCATCCGAGGGGGGGGGGGCTTATTTCTGATGTTAAAAAAACCAGTAAGAATCATTTTTTTCAGTTCCTTTATATTTTTCTTATATTCAGAAATGCTCAAGCTACCAATCCCACACCAACTTCAGTAAAATAGAATGCATTTTGCAAGCAAAACTATCTATAAATTGAAAAAACTTTCACAAAAACGGGGGGAGGCACATTTATGTGCAAAATAAACCAATAAGGATTAATTTTTTCATTTCAATTTTCATAGCATTGTGTGCAGAAATGTTCAGACTACTTTCCAAGTGAAAAAAGTTTTCAAATTGACCAAACATAAGCACTTCAAATGAAGAGTTTTCAGTCCGGGTCGTATGTGACCCGAACAGAAGATTTGTGACTTTTTTTGCCCAGCAAAAACTAAGCCCCCCCCCCCCCCCAAAAAAAAAAAAATTCTCATAGAGAGAACCCCTGAAATGATGAAAAGTCATGAAATTTCAAGTTTCAGATATTCAGGGAAAATGTTTTACCGGGGACGCTAACTTGGTTTCGGGTCACATAGGACCCGAACAGAACAGCAGGGTTAAACTTCGAACCACATTAATTCTGCTGCTTTTGCTGAAGTCAAGTAGAAAAAGACACAGGATTAAAAAAAGTTTATTTCACTCAAGTCTTAGACAAATGAGCATTATTTTCAACAAGCAATAGGAATAAAACTTTATTTCTTTTTTTGTTTGTTTACAAAAGTAACACTCTCTACTTTCACCTTCTACATTTATTATACACACTTCTGGGATGATAGCAGGTAGTTTAGTTTGTCTTGTTCATTTCCATAGACAGTGGTGAAATCCCTTTTTTTTTTTTTACTAATGGTTCTATGAGTGTGGCTGGGTGGGTGTTGTGTGACTTGGGGAGCATGGCTTGGTGGGCATGGCAAAGGAAGGATACTGTGAAATCTCCATTCCTTTCCCACTCCTGGGGGAAGGATATTGCAAAATCTCTATTTCCTACCCATTCCTGGGAGGGAAGGAATTGGGGCGAACCAGAGGTGGTATTTGCCAGTTCTCTGAACTATTCAAAATTTCTGCTGCCAGTTCTCTGAATTACTCAAAATTTCTCCAGGACCTGTCAGAACCTGCTAGAATTCTTAACAGCATAAATCCATTTAGAACTCTTAAAAGTTACAACATCACTGGAAAAATGTGATTTACAACTGGTCCTTGCACCTACAATTTTGAAGCACCCCATGGTCATGTGATCAAAATTTAGGAGCTTGGCAATTGGCATATAAGATTGCCATTGCAACCTTTGCAGATGGCTTCCAACAAGCAGAATCAATAGGGGAAGACAGATTCTCTTAATAACCACATGATTCACTTAGCAACCATAGCAAAAAAGATCCTAAACCAAGGTGTAATTCCGTTAACAACTGCCAACCTGCCTTCCATTGAGGACCTGTATATTTCACGAGTCAAAAAGAGGGCGGGGAAAATATTTACTGACCCCTCACACCCTGGACACAAACTGTTTCAACTCCTACCCTCAAAACGTCGCTACAGAGCACTGCACACCAAGATAACTAGATACAATAACAGTTTTTTTCTGAACGCCATCACTCTACTAAACAAATAATTCCCTCAATACTGTCAGACTTTCTACTAAATCTGCACTTCTATTCTACTAGTTTTTCTCATCATTCCTATCACCCATTTCCTCCCATGTTGACTCTATGACTGTAACTTGTTGCTTATATCCTAATATTTTTATTAATATTGCTTCTTCATTGCTTATTTGACCCCTATGACAATTATTAAGTGTTGTACCACATGATTCTTGACAAATGTATATTTTATTTTATGTACGCTGAAAGCATATGCACCAAGACAAATTCCTTGTGTGTCCAATCACACTTGGCCAATAAAATTCTATTCTATTCTATTCTTGCTTAGCAGTAGAAATTCTGGTCCCAATTGACCTCCTTCTTGGGGCACTGCTGGCTGTCCTAAAATCAGGGCAACATAAGGTAAATAAGAGTCATATTGTATGCTACATCCTTGAAATTATTAAATTGAAGTGAGAAGAAAACATCCTCCTGTCATTTCTGCACTGCTTGGGTAGATTAAAGTTAAGAATGTAAACCCTCAAGGCCTCCTGACTTGAGATAAAGGAAAAACAAAACAAGTACAAGAAAAAATGTTCCCATTTTCATTTACAACCTCTATCCATTCTCAAGAGAAGTGGTGCATTTTTATGAGACAATTAGGATATTAATTAGTCAACAAGCTAAGCACAAGATAATTATTTAATTTGGCACTTCCTCATCCATCCACCCTCCCTTTTTAAAGAGTATAATTATTTTTATAGATAAGTCTGTCTTGTAATATGCAATATGTTTACAAATCAAATAGTTCAAGAAACCTATACACATTCCTTATTTATTTATTTATTCATTCAAGTATCTGTAACAATCAGTGAATTTCTTCAATTTGTTTAAACGAACACAACAATAAGAGTTTATGTTTTGGGATTAAGATTCTTGGCTTTGGGGATTTTGTTTACCCTAAATACTGTCTCCTCCTATAACTCCTATAACTGCGCCGGGGTGGCGCAGCAGGTAGAGTGCTGTACTGCAGGTCACTGAAACTGACTTGTAGATCTGAAGGTCAGCGATTCAAATCTCATCACCGTCTCAAGGTTGACTCAGCCTTCCATCCTTCCGAGGTGGGTAAAATGAGGACCCGGATTGTGGGGGCAATAGCCTAGCTCTGTTAAAAAAGTGCTATTGCTAACATGTTGTAAGCCGCCCTGAGTCTAAGGAGAAGGGCGGCATAAAAATCGAATAAATAAATAAATAAATAAATAACTATTTTTTAAATTAACATTGAACCCACAAATAAAATTCCATTGTGATATGCACCATTTCTGTGAGGAAATCACTATGCAAATAAACAAAATTATATCTATCAGTTCCTGTAAATTTATGGCATCTGTACAAAAGCCTCATTCACATCTCTATGAAGAGAAACTCTCTAATGTAACAAATTTGGAAAATAACAATCACCAATTCCCCCCAACTAATCTGTTATTATACAATTTCACTGTACTATCTTGTTAAACAATAAATTGCAGAGGAAAAGGGGGCTAAATATTTTATAGTTATTTTATATTAATTTCTGTCCTGTCCCCCTCCTTTTCATGGCACAACCATTATAGGTGTTACATCTTCTGTGGGATGCTATCAACAATGTAAATTGCCATCCACTTCAAAAACTTTGCATTTATGTATAATTTGGATAAATAATTGCTTTCAGCACATAATTGCATATACTGGGTGAATTACCATTCACAAGTGATAAGAAAGGAATAAACCACATATATTATACTACATATTTATTTATTTATTTATTTTATTTATTTATTTATTTATTTTGTCAAACAATTATAGGGTGGTAATTTGTACAAATAAAACATTAGATAAGTAATGATAAAAAGTAACAAGAAGACAATAGGACAGGGATGGTAGGCACAGTGGTGCGCTTATGCACGCCCCTTACAGACCTCTTAGAAAGGGGAGAGGTCGATTGTAGATAGTCTAAGGTTAAAGGTTTTGGGCTTAGGAGTAGAAACCACAAAATCCAGTAGTGCATTCCGGGCGTTGATTACTCTGTTGCTGAAGTCATATTTTTAATAATAGCTGCAAGAATAGTGTTTGTGCAATGGTGGAGACAAAAGAACTTACCCTACAAAAATTTGGTAATTAAAAAAATATTTGTGCCAAAATGGACAAATTAACAATTGAATTGACAGAACAAAAAGATTCGGAATATTAGGTAATATGGAAGAAATGGTATGATTGGATTGAGAATAGAAAAATGAAAAAAGAATGCAAGTAGAAGTAAAATGCAAGTAGAAGTAAAATGTATAACGAATGTATGGAATATATTTAGATTGAAATGTAATGACTTGTAAACTATGTAAATGAACATAGTTATGTAAAAATTAGGAATATTTGTTTAATGAGAAAAACACAATAAAAATTATTTCTTAAAAAAGAAATGAATGAACAAAGTTCCACTTTTCAGTGATTTTTATACAAGAAAGATTTTCATAGCCAGAAATGCTTTTTAGTTGTAGTGGAAAAGTGAGACACCCACTATTGTGTATAGGGTTATTTTCAGGGGTTGGTGATGGAAAGTCAAGATGACAACTGTTGAGTGTACAATTAGACACAGTTTTTTTGTTTTTTAATGTGTGCCAAATACTCAGCACTCCAATTGTATGGTTGTGGCTTAACTGTTTGAAAGCCTATTGCAGATACAGTGGTACCTCTTCTTACGAACGCCTCTATTAATGAACTTTTCGAGATACCTCTTCTTTGCCTCTTCTTCTGAACTATTTTCACCTTATGAACCCGAGCCGCCATCGCTGGGATGCTCCGCTTCCGGACTTCGATTGCCAGCTGAAGTGCTGGGATTTCCCTGAGCCTCCCCTTGCTGGGAATCCCCGCCTCCGGACTTCCATTGTCAGCTGAAGTGCCCATTTAGCACCGGCAAAAATGAAGGGAATCCCAGTGAGGGGAGGCTCAGGAAAATCCTAGCAACGCAAGAACAGGCAGTTCGGCTGGCAACGGAAGTCTGGAGGTGGGGTTTCCCAGCGAGGGGAGGCTCAGGGAATCCCAGCAACACAAGAACGGGCACTTCGACTGGCAATGGAAGTCTGGAGGCGGAGATTCCCAGCGGCGCAAGGCAAAAGGGGTGACTTTTGGGATGGGGTTGCACAGATTATTTGCTTCTACATTGATTCCTATGGGGAAAATTGCTTTTTCTTACAAACTTTTCTACTTACGAACCTGGTCACGGAACGAATCAAGTTCGTAAGAAGAGGTACCACTGTAGCTCTATATGAAAACAATGAAAAAATTAGAGCGTGGAACTCATTACCTTACACCACTGTAACCATACTCTGATTTTGCTCTTGTAGAATAGGCTGACACCCAATGAATTGTCAAAAGAATTACAATTGCTGTGGCCACTTGAACAACAACAAAAACAACAACATCACTGTAGATCAATAATTCTTATAATTCCATTTTTTCAAGAAATACTAAAAACTTTGTATTAAAAATTATCTCCCCCCCCCCCGTCCCAGATTTTAAAATATGTTATGCAATTTCAAAGTAAACAGGACACTGTAATCTACAAAAAAAAAATTTTTTTTAAGACATCTGGCTCAAAAATATTTGATATGATTGCCCTTGCGCTGTTCCCAAGCAAGGATGTAAAATAACATTTCTATATGTAGAATAAGCTGCCTAAGTGATCCAACACCATTGTGTAAACCCGGCTCAAATTAGCTAAACATTTCATTTTGTTTCTTTACTGTTAATACTTATTAGAAGAACCTTAATTAGGATGCTTATTTCTTGGAGCAACAAGAAATTTCAGTGGGGCAGAAGTTCCTGTGGCTGCTCTCTAATCATGCATCTTCATATGCTTATGAAAAAAAACCCAAAAAACCCCCATTTGCTCCAACACTAATAAACACTATATGTACCATGCTGAATTTCAGAAGGTTGCTTAGCAACCTGTTTGGCCTCATTTCTCAACGAGGAAGCCACATATGCTATGGACTGGGGAAAAGGCAACAATTGCTATGCATAACATTTTGCTGCCCACGGCAAAAAGACAAGGAGAGTTCTGTCCATCAAAACCTCAGAGAGAGAGAGAGAGAGAGAGAGAGAGAGAGATCTACCGGATTGTCAGCTGAGTCTTCTTTCTGTATTGGGAGTGGAATAAAATGTCTCACCACCCGAGGTCAACAAACTCACTGCCAGCCAGAAATCTATTAGTTCCTGCCCCTCAACATCAATTGCCTAAGGAGGTTAACTCACCCTACTCTATGCAAGTAAGTCTGGTCCTGCAAAAAATGATTAGACCTCAGTAGAAAGTCTTTCTATAACACTCTGTGAGAGGTACACTGGGGTTACTAACATTTAAAATAAAAATAATATTGATATTTCTATAAGATGAACACTGGGGTTATTAAACTTTAAAACAGATACCCAACATTCTTCAACACTGCTTTAAAAAAGTCAGCTTAACATAATTCATACCAGCTGGTCAATGAAGGTTTGACCAGCTGGGAAGGTTTGACTGCTTCATAAACTTAATTTGTTATTTGTCAGCCCTTTCCCTCCAAAACATTGAAAATGAATTTACAAAGAACTCTGGATATACAATTCTATGATATGAAAAGCAGAGAAGCAAAAGACAGACTTTAGAGGATTTCATAAAATATAAGTTTTGATATTAGGCTTTTATGATAAAATTTATTTCCATTGTAATGCCCTCCTAGTGTACCAACTACTAGGCAAATGCATTCTTTGTTTGCAGTCTTTCTGCAAATGACCATATTTGATTATGGGTATTATGCTATTTTAAAACATTGAGAGATGTGTAAGAAGAAAGTCAACGATTATTAAAACAAAGCAGTTGCATAGCAAAACATAGATAGATTAGATAGATAAGGGAGGGAGGAATGGAGGAAGAGAGAGAGGGCGAGGGGGAGAGAGAATCTATTCAGATAGAATTCAAGAATCTCTTCTTGAAAATCTCCATTGATAGACCACCCACAACTTCTTTAGATAAGCCATTCCATGGTCAGGAAATTTCTCTTTAGCTGCATGTTGGATCTCTCTTATCTTGCCTTCAGGTGCTTTGGATAGTAAGTTGAAACTGTCTTCTTTGTGAGACAGTCTTCAAGTACCAGAAGATCATATCAGGCATAGTTGATATCTTTATTGGGCTATATATACTGTACATTGTTCTCTTGATTGTTCATCATATGGTTTAATATCCAGATCCTTTATCAATAAAAATTACAACATGTAGTTTAATTGACCCCAAACCAAAACCTCCTGTTTCATATATTGAAAAGATATTTGTAATCATCAGTTAAATAATAATATTGCAATATTTTTTGTTGTTCAGTCACTAAGTCATGCCCAACTCTCCACAATTCCATGGACCACAGCAAGCTAGGCCCCACTATCCATAGCAATGATACTATCAAACCATCTCATCCTCTGCTATTACATTTCTCCTTTTGCCTTCAATCTTTTCCAGCATAAAAGTCTTTTCCAATGAGTCTTCTCCTCTTGTTTGGTAGCCAAATTATTTGAACTTTAGCTTTTGTATGTGTCCTTCCAAAGAAGTTTCATATTTTAAGGTGGCCTATTATCGATGATGGTCTCCACACAGTTTAGTTCAGAAACGATAGGCTTTTTTAATATTCAGTGACTACAATGCAATGTTCAAGGCATACCAGGAGCCAAATCAAACTATGATAAAATAAAGTATTTGTATCCATCATTTTTTTTCTTCCCCTTCGGGAAGAACGGAAGAGGGAATAATTTCCTTTTGGTCATGCCCCTTAATATCTTTTGTATAATGTTCTAAGAGAAACATTTATTAACAACCATAAACTAGTGTGGAAATATACAAAGTATTTGTTTAGACATTCCTTCTGTAGGGGGCAAGAAAACATCATTTTATTGAAATTTCAGAAAGAGTTCATTCTCTTTATCCAGAATACCATCTACCAAAGCGAGGAAATGTAAAAAGCCTCTGGCAGCAACTTTTAATATTCTTTTATCTTCAGAGCTGTGATGTCCAAAGTGATGCGATGTTGGTAATAATGTCACTTGTCATCTGCTCCCCATGTAAAGAGATTTTCCCTATCTTTAGATGAACGGAATAAAAGGAGAACTAGTTGTCAGAAATGAAAACAAGAAAGAAAAAAATGGTCCCACAGCTGAAAACAACAAAGAGTTTATACAAGGTGACCTTACATATTCCATTTATTTCAGCAAACACAGAAGCAGCCTTAGCTTTGGATAAAACAAGTTGCATGTTTAGAAGCTGGTAAATTTATTCTCCTTTTCTTTGAACATCATTGATACAAACACAACAGGGGTGGGTTCTACTTAACTTCCCCAATGATTCGCATCACAATAAAAGTGCACATTAATATAATTTGAGCCAGTCCAGAAGAATTTCACAAGAAGAGTCCTCCATTCCTCTGTTCACAATATTTATTTATATTTATTTATTGTTAGAGTTGAAAGGGATCATGAAGGCCATCGAGTTCAACCCCCTGCCCAAGCAGGAACCCTATAGTACACCAGTCAAGTGGCAGTTCAATCTTCTCTTAAAAATGTCCAGAGTGTTGGAATTCACAACGTCCGCTGGTAGGTTGTTCCATTGGTTGATCGCTCTGACCATCAGGAAGTTCCTCCTTATCTCCATGTTGAATCTCTCCTTGGTCAGCTTCCAGCCGTTGTTGCTCATCCAGCCCTCTGGTGCCCTGAAGAATAAAGTGATCCCCTCCTCTCTGTGACATCCCCTCGTATACTTGTAGACTGCTATCATGTCCGTTCTGGCCCTCCTTTTCTCTAGGCTATCCATGCCCAGTTCCCTCAGTCTCTCTTCGTAAATCTTGGTTTCCAATCCCTTAGAATCCCTTATGCCACCAAGCTTGAAATTTTGGGCTTGGATAACCTGGAACTACACCTCCTGTGGTGTGATCTAAGCATAGTACACAAAATTATCTGCTACAACATCCTATCTCAACTATTCAACTTCAACCTCAATAATACATGGGCAAACAATTGATACAAACTCAAGGTAAACAGCTCCAAACTTGATTGTAGAAAACACAACTTCAGCAACAGAGTTGTCAATGTCTGGAATGTTCTACCTGACCGTTGTTACATCCTCCAATCCCCAAAGTTTCAACCTTAAACTGTCTACTGTGGACCTCACTCCTTTCCTAAGAGGTCCATAAAGAGGGCATGCGTAAGCATACCAGCATGCCTACTATCACTGTCTTACTGTCCCCATTTATTTGTACTCATTCTTTTTTCATGTCCATATTTATATTTATACCTGGCATCCAGTACATGTTCGATGGACTAATAAAATAAAAAAAAAATTACAATTAAATTTAAAAAATGAAAATGTCAAAAATATGAAGGGTTATTTTATCATGCTGTGAGTAAGCTCAGAAATTCTGGATACAAATTCACACAACAATGCAAAGGATTTTAATGATAAATATAGTGAAAAAACCAAGCGCTGGTGAGACCACATTTGGAATACTGTGTTCAGTTCTGGAGACCTCACCTGCAAAAAGATATTGATAAAATTGAATGGGTCCAAAGTTGGGCTACAAAAATGGTGGAAGGTCTTAAACATAAAACTTATCAGAAAAGACTTAATGAACTCTATCTGTATAGTTTGGAGGACAGAAGGGAAAGGGGGACATGATCGAAACATTTAAATATGTTAAAGGGTTAAATAAGGTTCCGGAGAGAAGTGTTTTTAATAGGAAAGTGAACACAAGAATATGGGGGCACAATCTGAGGTTAGTTGGGGGAAAGATTAGAAGTAACGTGAGAAAATATTATTTTACTGAAAGAGTAGTAGATGCTTGGAACAAACTTCCAGCAGACATGGTTGGTAAATCCACAGTAACTGAATTTAAACACTCCTGGAATAAACATATATCCATCCTAAGATAAAATACAGAAAACAGTATAAGGGAAGACGAGATGGACCATGAGGTCTTTTTCTGCCGCCAATCTTCTATGTTTCTAAGATTCCTTTAATTGGGACTTACAGACAATGATAGACAAAGGCTCACAACAAATTCATTTTACATATTGTAACTAAAGCAAGACTATTTTATGCTCAACAATTGAAGAATAATGAAATCCCCACAATGCAAGAACACATTTTGAAAGTGTCAGAACTGGCTGAGATAGCAAAGCTGATACGTTTGATTGGAGGGGGAAAAAAACCTTTTTTGAAAGTCATGAAATTTTATAGGGGCTTTTTACTGGAAGAAGAAAAAAAATCCCAATAAGATGATTAAACAAGATGTGGATCAAGGGTGGGACTGAAGGGATGTTTATATCAACAAAGAGAGAGGAGGGATTACATTAAAATTGTAATTAGCTGTTAATGAGGAGGTCAGCCATAATCCCATAGGAATGTCCATTACAGGTTGCTATGTCTAATAGCTGGAAGGGCAGTAACTGAGGCTCAACTCGTAACTGGGTTCAGCCATATTTATTAAACACAACAGAGAACAATTCACAAATAACATCTGAGGTAAAACAGCTACTGACAACTCTTTAAATAGGCAACTGTCTGATGGAGAAACCAATCACCATTGACCAACGATTCCATTCCTAGAGTGGCCTCTAGAGAAACACCGGAATACTGCATAGGTAGTCCTCAATTTAAACCAGTAATTTGGTGACTGTTCAAAGAGTGGTGCGGTTGGCCTAGAGGTGGAGCTCTCACCTCACAATCAGGAGGCTGTGAGTTCACTCCTAGATGCAGGCAGATACAGTGGTACCTCGACATACGAGTTTAATTCGTTCCAGACCCGAGCTCGTAAGTTGATCAACTCGCATCTCGAACGAATGCCTTTATACTTTGTTTTTTGCGCTGAGATAACTGGAAGCAAGGAGATTCTTGTGCCACCTAGTGGAAGCTCGGCTTGTATCCCGAATTTGAGCTCGGGTGTCGAACAGAAATTTCGCTCGCGTCACGACTCATAACTTGGAATATTCACATGTGGAGCAGCTTGTATCTAGAGGTACTACTGTATTTCCCTCTCTGGGCACAAGGAGAATATATCTGCTGAACAAAGCTCCACATTGGCGACAGGAAAGGCATCCATCCAGTAAACACTCATCTCCATTCAGCTGCTCAGACTCCATCCCAGAAGGGATTAGGGGGTCATTAAAAGAAGATGATGAAGTAGTGACAGTTCAAAGTTTCCATGGTACTCTAAAAAATGACTTTGGTCTTTTTTTTTCATAAATGTCTGTTGCAGCAACTCCCAAGGTCACATGATCAAAATTCAATTGCTTGGCAACTGGTTCATATTTACTATTTTATTTATTTTGGGGTATATTTTTTACTTTTTCTCCAATATAAAATGAAACAAGTGGTATAAAATAAAAACAGCATCTGTGCCTAGATATATTAATATGTAACATTCTCTCCTTACATCAAACAGCTTAAACCCTGTTTTCGTTACAGATCATTCCCTCTTCCATTTCATATTTATGATGGGTGCAGTATCCTGGGATCATATGATCACTTTTGTAACCTGACAAGAAAAAATAATGGTTAAGCTAGATTTGCTTAACAATTATGTTACTAACTTAACAAGCATTAAGTGATTCACTTAAAAGCTGTGGCAAAAAAGGGCATTAAAATGGAGCAAAACTCATTTAACCTCTCTCATGCTTAGCAAGGGAAATTGTGAGCTAAATTTTGGTTATAAGTCTGGGAGTATCTGTACAGTTGCAGTTTCCAAAAACAGAACCACTATCATAGAAAATCTGACTAATATTATCTGTGAACTTATGTATTGATCTGTTTGAGTCACATTCTGTAGCTAATTCTGTATCTAAGCAAAGTAATAGGATTAATGAGAGACTATTAAAGAAACCACCTTCAATAGTCAGACTAAGTCCATATCTTGTTTATTCATTTATTATATTTATATACTTTTTCCATTAACAAATGTGGATAAACAATAAAATACAGGTGAATGATAAAGTTACATTTCAAACTCAGAAAAAGAAACCCATATCCAATTAAATCTGCAAACATAAACCTATCCAAAAGAAAAACTTAGCAAATAAAACCCGTATGGAAAAGGTCAATAGTTTATTTTATTTAACTTACGCAATCAAAATATGTTTACTGAGTGTTTGTAGATTAGATACTATCCATTGGAATTGCTATAGGAAAAATTTAAAAACCTCCAAAATAAAAGCAAAATGAAATCAGTTCAAATAAACATTGATTAGCTCAAAATTTGCATTGATCTGAAACACTAAATAAAGCATGGAAAAAATGTCACTTGAAACAATCGAAGATGCCTTTCCCAAAATTATCTGCATACAACTGGGGGAAAATGTTCTCTCAAGTAATGTTTTATTTACATCAGTGCTATCTTATAGTCCTGGTTACAAAGATAAACTGACATTATGTTAGTCAGCCTTAATTTTGATTTAAAGTGACAAGCATTTGTTATGTAAAGTTGGATTGAGTGATTACCAGTTTGACTCTTCCATTGTACCTATAAAAGCAAAGAGCTGCTGGTTGATTGATGCTGAAAGTAATCATATAGAAATGTAATAGATATTGGCACAGAAAATTAGAACAGGAAGGAAGGAAGGAAGAAAGAAAGAGGGATGGAGAGAGAGAAAAAAGAGGAAGGGAGAGAAAGCGGGAGGGAGGGAGAGAGAAATAGAGCGAAAGGGAGGAAAAGAGAGAGAAAAAAAATTTCTCCAAACCTTTTTTAGCCCCCCCCGCCCCCCCCCATGTGCCTCATGGTTTTGTAAATGTAAAAAATGTGCCGCGGCTCAAAAAAGGTTGAAAATCACTGAATTAGAAGACTATAGTACCAGGTTCTATTATGATCTAAAGAAAAATTGAAATGAGAATTAATTAATTTACTTACTTACTTACTTACTTACCTACCTACCTACATACCTACCTACCTACCTACCTACTTACTTACTTACTTACTTACTTACTTACTTACTTACCTACCTACCTACCTACCTACCTACCTACCTACCTACCTACCTACTTACTTACTTACTTACGTATTTGAGTTGAAAGGGGCCTTGCAGGTCATCAAGTCCACCCCTTGCTCAAGCAGGGAACCCTACACCACCCCAACCAGATGGCAGTCCAATTTTCTTTTGAATGTGTCAAGGGATGGGGTGTTCACAACCTCTGCTGGCAGGCTGTTCCACTGGTTGATCGCTATCACTGTCAAAATGTTCTTCCTTATTTCCAGGTTAAGATTAGAGACATAACACTGAAAGAAAATGAAACTGAATTTTTATTCCTGTTGGTTCCTGTAAGGCAGTGATGATGAACCTTTTTTGATTCATACGTGGGGAGTTCGTGCATGTGCGTGCCCACACCCCTAATTCCATGTGCCCCCCCCCCCATATGTGTGTGACAGCCCTGGAATGTGATGGCACAGACATTTATTTATTTATTTATTTATTTATTTTTATTTATTGGATTTGTATGCTGCCCCTCTCCATAAACTCAGGGCGGCTAACAACAGTAATAAAAACAGCATATAACAATCCAATATTAAAACAGTTAAAAACCCTTATTATAAAACCAAACATACATACAGACATACCATGCATAAAATTGTAACGGCCTAGGGAGAAAGAGTATCTCTGTTCCCCCATGCCTGGTGACAGAGGTGGGTTTTAAAAGCTTACAAAAGGCAAGGAGGGTGGGGACAATTCTAATCTCTGGGGGGAGTTGGTTCCAGAGGGCCGGGGCCACCACAGAGAAGACTCTTCCCCTGGGTCCCGCCAAACGACATTGTTTAGTTGACGGGACCCAGAGAAGACCAACTCTGTGGGACCTGACTGATCGCTGGGATTCGTGCAGCTCTCTTCAGGCTCCAGAGCTATTCTAGGAGCCTTGGGTGGGTGAAAACAGCCTTCTGCACCCCGACCCCCAAAGGTCCTTCCATTTTCTGACTTCCAGTTGAACCAGAAATTCTGTTTTTTTACTCTCCCCAGGCTTCAGAGCCTTTTTAGGAGACTGGGAAGGGTAAAAATGACACACACCACCGGGAGGCCAGAAGTTGCCTGTTTCCCAACCTCTTTATATATACGTATTTCTTAAAAAAACATGCCTATCAGTTTGGAAAATATTACCAAACTAGTCCTCAAGTTTTGAGTCTGCAGTGAACCTGACTTGGAGACTTATCCTTGAAATGGAAAGAATTTCAAGTAAGAATTAATTTTCTAAAGAGTGACTGTTCTGTCAAAATAACACCAAGAATACAACATGAAATTGTACGTGAAGTCACAAAGAACACACAGAACATCATCTTGGGATCTGCAGGTTTCTCTTTTCTTGTTTATAAAGAGGCGCAAATAACGAAGGAAGGTGAAAGCTGTTCCAAGATGAAAGACACAATAAATGCCATTTCAGTGCTGGGAAAAATTATAAGCATAAAAAGGAGACTTGAAATAACCCTGTCTTGGATGGTATAAGAGAAGATAGAGGGAAATTCTGACAGCTTTCAATGTTCTGTTGTTAAACTCAACAACATTAGAGCTCCAGTCCTTGCAGTGTCTGTTTTCCCACTTCAGGAACGTATGAATAATTTATGGCAGGTGAGAAGAGTGAAACTTTTGGGGATACGTCAGTGATATCTTGGAGAAGTCAGTTACTGCATATGTCACATTAAGAGACTTGTATATAGAGTCAAGCACAGTCGTAGTGCAGCAGTGTCATGAGTGGGGAATACTTCTTTGCTTCAGCATCTGGATGAGTTGCTATCATCGAAAGAAACATGTGTTCTGCTTAGTATTGGAGAATTCTACAAAAGGATAGCAAGCCATCTGCTCATCACTTGAAGCAAAAGTGTGTCAGGCAACAAGACAGTGATCTCAAGTGTACATGATAACAGATGAAGAAGAAACAAATCCATGTTTGGAAATAACATAGTCAACTGAGACCTAACTCCATGGAAATATTGTGGCAACCTGAAATGAGCAATCCATGGTAGAAGACACTCAAATATTATTCAGCCGAAGCAATTGATCGTAGAATAATAGCTCCAAATTCTTATACAGATGTGAAATAGCTACTGCCAATTATAGGAAGCCCTTGGTTGAGGTCAAGATGTCAAGATTACCGCTAATTCATGTTATTTGAGATATCAAAATTCAGAAATAGTTTTCCAGTGAATGAATTGTTTCTTTCATTTGCAGGCAAGCCAGGGTGTAACTGAGGATCCAACTGAATCTACAGTAGGGGATATAAATCAAGGCATTGGTCTTAATTACCAGATATAAGCAACTGATATAAAAGGACTTCTGTTTTTATATAATTATAATTCTTTGATTCAAACTTTGCCATACAGTGTTCCCTCGATTTTCGCGGGTTCAAACTTTACGAAAAGTCTATACCACGGTTTTTGAAAAATATTAATTAAAAAATACTTCATGGGTTTTTTCCTATACCACAGTTTTTCCCGCCCGATGACATCATATGTCATTGTTAAACTTTTGTTTGCCTTTAATAAATATTTTTTTAATAAACTTTAATAAATAAACAGGGTGAGTAATAATCTAAATGGTTGCTAAGGGAATGGGAAATTGCAATTTAGGGGTTTAAAGTGTTAAGGGAAGGCTTGTGATACTGTTCATAGCCAAAAATAGTGTATTTACTTCCGCATCTCTACTTCGCGGAAATTCGACTTTCACGGGCGGTCTCGGAATGCATCCCCCACGAAAATCGAGGGAACACTGTATTATGTTCTGGGTAGGTTACCACAAACCAGAAAGAAATGAAAACCAAGAAGGGTAGATGGAGATGAATATTCTGGCAGCACAAACCAAAATTTCTTTAATAAGCTAAGGATCTGCCCTTTATTTAGATATATTTAATTGGTTATTCTGGAATCCATGGTGCTCTATGAGCTTGACTGTTTATTTGCAGATATTTTATTACCAGATTTGGTAACATCGTCAGTGCTAGAGAGTGTGGGGTTTGCTTTCTGTTTATATACAGTGGTTGTATATACAGTAGCTACAGTAAAACTCCCTTTTTATGACCCTGTAATCCCTTAGTTTGGGGTAGCTGCACAACTGGATGGAGCTGAGTGTACTGGCTGGATTCCCCTTCTGACACCACACAGATGTATGTATGTATGTATGTATGTATGTATGTATGTATGTATGTATGTATGTATTTATGTATTTATGTATTTATGTATTCATTCATTCATTCATTCATTCATTTATTTATTTATTAGATTTGTATGCCATCCCTCTCCGTAGACTCGGACCTTAACCTACCAAACGGAAGACAAGTGTCTTCAATACTATATATATATATATATAACAGTTAATTGGCCATTGCAATGTGTATCCTAGAGGATTCCTCATCTAAAAAGAAGTGTCGTGATCAAGGCTAAGAGAAAGCAATGAGCTTGTAACATCAAGGACATGACCAAAGCAGTCCTTTAGACAAATAATAATCAAAGGAAGGACAGAGATTTCCCAAGATCCCAAGAGTGAAACAATAGGAAAAATGGCAGATTTTATGATAAAGTGTTCCATAAAACAATGGGCAAATGCTGCTATAAGGAAGACGTTTCCCATCTCAGAATTCAGGCATTGAATTGGGGGACACTTCTTTCCTGCAAACTGAAACTTCAGCTGATTGTTCAGCTAAACTATATTTTTTACAACATAAATAAAATACTAGAAACCTCTGGCCTGAATTTAGCTGGATTTTGATCCTTAAACTGCCCTTGGATTAACCCTGCATTTGTCCTCTGTGACTCAGTACAAAGGCATGCATTACTTTTTGACTAGTTGGCTGGCTTTGGTTATTGGTGATTTTTTTTTATGTTGCTTTTGTTCTACCCTTTGAAATGTTTTATTGCTAGACATGGTCATAAATGTGACAGCCTCCTTTTTTCCAGGGTGACACCAAAAGACTCATACACTTTCAGCTTTAGAACACTCTGATACAAATTGACAAGCAACTAAGAATGTGACTCCTTTTATTGTGTATATGGTTTCCAGTTAACAAGTGTATGGAGTGTTGTATTATTTAATCACTTTTTTCCCTCTTCCATTCAGCCATGTCTGATTCTAAGAGATGGTCTAGAGTCTAGACAAGTCCCCATAGTACATTTCCTATTTCTGCTGTATTGATGCTGGAAAGAGACAATAAAATTCTTTCCTAGCCTTCCAACCTAATGTTGCCTGTTTTGTAAAATATGTCAGTAACAAGAGATTTAATTCCTATGTTTTTAGCAGCAGTTTCCTTGGCAGAATTCAAAGTGTTAAGCTTCTGACAGTTTGGAGATTAGCTTTATGATCCGCTTCTATCTGATAGGCAACAACTTCAAAAGCCAGATAAAAAAATGGAAAAATAAGCCAAGCAAATTATATGTAGGGAGGTGTTTTTAAATCATTTTAAAATATCAACTAAAAAACGCATGACCCATTGGGTCAGCCTTTTAGAGATATTTCTTTATCTCAACAGAGAAACAGAATGAATACAGACAGGCAAAAAAGCAGTGGGAGTAGATGTAACTTCCTGCCAACTTCTTAACTTATACTGCTTATGAAAAACTGGCAAAGAACATCCAAATCAATCCTCCTCCTCCTCTCCACCCCCCCATGGAACTATTATGATCTACATTGCCTTGGGAGATGTAAGCTTCCATGGAGTCCTTTATTTCTCTGTTAAATTCAACAATAGCCTTACCATGGCCACACTTCCCTGAAAGCAGTTGCCCTCAATCCCGCAAACAAAAGCCAGTAGAATAGAGTAGAATATAGAATATAGAATTCCTTATTGGTAGTGATGGGCGAACCCAACGGTGTTCGGGTTTGGCACGTTCGGATGAACTTTACGCAAAATTCGGCCGAACCCGAACCCGAACCCGAACGGGGAATCCCACCAAGATATTCTGGGGGCGGAGCTTTGACATCACATATACTGGCAGGTTGCTAAGGATGCCGGTGACATCAAGGCTCCATGTTTATTTTTAAGTGAAAGTACCACCCTTTGCTTGCAGCGCCGCTGCAGTGTCCTTTCACATAAAAATAACAATGTTTATTTTTACATGAAGACTTTCCTTTGAAGGAGCTGGGGAATCCCTCCCACAAAGAGATTCTGGGGGCGGAGCCTTGATGTCACCGGCAGGTTGACATCAAAGCTCTGAACGCCGAACACGACCCCGAACTTTGCCTGAAGTTTCAAAAAATTTTGGGTTCGTGTTCAGCATACCGAACACCACAAAATTCGGTATGGACCTGAATTGTGCGGGTTTGGTTCGCCCATCACTATTTATTGGCCAAGTGCAATTGGACACAGAAGGAATTTGTCTTGGTGCATATACTCTCAGTGTACATAAAAGAAAATATAGATTTGTCAAGAACCATGTGGCACAACACTTAATGATTGTCATAGGGGTCAAATAAGCATGAAGAAATCAGTATTAACAAAAATCTTAGGATACAAGCAACAAGTTACAGTCATACAGTCCTAAGTGGGAGGAAAAGGGTGATAGGAATGATGAGAAAAGACTAGTAGAAATAGAACTGCAGACTTGGTAAAAAGTCTGTCAGTGTTGAGGGAATTATTTGTTTAGTAGAGTGATGGCGTTTGGGAAAAAACTGTTCTTGTGTCTAGTTGTCTTGCAGTGCTCTGTAGCAACATTTTGAGAGTAGGAGTTGAAACAATTTGTGTCCAGGATGTGAGAGGTCAGTAAATATTTTCCCCGCCCTCTTTTTGACTCGTGCAGTATACAGGTCCTCAATGGAAAGCAGGTTGGCAGCAATTATTTTTTCTGCCGTAAACAACAAAATCAATTAGCAAAGGCAATGGAGATGTCCAAATAGAAGATGCCATTTCACGGGGGCAAGGTCCAGAGGCAAAGGTCTACACAGCAAGTCCATGAGATAAAAAAAGACAAGTTCACAAGACAGAGGCAAGCCACAGGCAGAAACACGAGTCAAGGCTTAGTTCTCCCAAAGCTGGGGGAGTGTAAGCCAAAGCAAACAATCGTTCCTGAGAAAGACAATCTCCTCCAGCTTCTGCTTAAGTCAACCCATGCCAGGTATTTATTTATTTAATTAGACTTCTATGCCTCCCTTCTCAACTGATTCGGGGGGGGGCTTCTTATGAGGAGTGTGTGGAGGGGGGAGTGACCTTTACCAGAGCAACCTCTCAGACCTTCTTTGAGCTTGCCTCTGCTGTTCTTTTCATGCCCTCGGACTCAGTGGAGGTGGTAGATGCTCTTTATCCAAGGGGATCTGCTTCCTCTCAACATCACTTCCTGTCTATAGCCAATCCTCCCTCCCACAAGTCTGTTAGGTCCCTCCCATTGGCCATCTCCTCCAATGAGGCATCTGGGACAGTATCATTCTCAGCCCCTAGCCATCCCATCAGACAGTCCCAGTTCCAACTTGTCCTCCTCAAAAGCAGGATCTGATGGGGCCATGTCAGGAACTGCCTGCCACTTTGCTGCAATTCAGGGACAAATAGGGCACTCGGGTCACAAATGGGCAGGCATCTGAGTCACACACTCATATTTCCTTTGCCACACTTATTGTCAGAAGCACCAAGATGCTTCCAGGTTGAAAGGATTAGCCGATAATATCACTGTTGCCTGGGAGACATCCATTTGGGGGTTCATTTCATGTCCCTGGCAAGAGTGAAGGGCAGAAGTTCACCCTGACCCACATCAGCCCTCCTGAATGTGTGCTTGCTAACCTCCAACTCAACATCTTAACCATGTGAGCCATTGTGCTCCTAACTCACCCCTATGAAGAGATTCCAAATGTTAGCCTCAATTCCAAAACAGCCAATCATTGTTTGCCTGTTGGACTTTGCTACCAGTTTATTGGACGCAACATTGGGAGCTACAGGAGTGACAAATTTCATTTTCCAGCTGGCTTCCCCAATAAGCAACAGATAATATCAGAAATCACTCATCCTTCTCCTCCTTGATTGATCTATGGAACTGCCTGACATTTTGCTGGGAAAGGAGGAACAAAGAAATTATTTTCGGTGGGCAAGAAAGCAATGCAACCAGGAGCAACTTCTGACTTCCCGCCATCTTCCCCACAGAATTTTCTTGTGGGAAGCTGGCAGAGATTGTTGGAAATAATTCCTCCTGCTCTTCAGCTGATCTGCAGAACGTTCTGCCAGTTTGCTGGCAAGGAGGAGGAACAAAGGGAGTGAGTCATGGACCATAAGAAAGAATGTACATATGTCCCCCCACCCTAGCATATTTCCAAGAAAAGAACAGAGCTCATCCATTGACCACAGGTGTTCCACATTCAGGCCTATTTTAGCAGCAATTTGGATGGTATACTCTGAGGTTGGCAATTCAAAACTGTGTCAACATGGAGAAGAAATACTTACTCCTAGGTGATGGTGATGGTTTTCCTGCCTGAAGTTCTCTCCTTGTCCCTTTTTTGGATTTCTTCACAAGCTGTAGTTCCAATTATATAAATGATTTAGAGCTTGGTTCTATTT
This sequence comes from Erythrolamprus reginae, assembly GCF_031021105.1. Lineage (NCBI taxonomy): Eukaryota > Metazoa > Chordata > Lepidosauria > Squamata > Dipsadidae > Erythrolamprus > Erythrolamprus reginae. The sequence continues at coordinate 119,743,244 of NC_091953.1, forward strand.
CATGAAGTGTTGAACTAAATCCTCCTTGCCCTCCTGTTTGTCCCATCCCGTGGCCATCCTCAGATAATAAATCTGAAAGTTTTTGGGCTGCATTTTGCTTCTTGTCTGTAGGTCTCAATTATAATTCAATTTCTTATGTTTTCTGTTTAAAGTAGGGTGGTTTTTTTTTACCAGGAAGCATGTGGGACATAATAGAATCTACTCCCAAGGACTCTTTGTGATTCTTTTGTGGATCTATATTACATATTAAAATAAGAGGTAGACTAGCAGATGGTTTCTCAAGACAGGTTCTATTCTCCTGGATAGTTGAGGTAAGCAGTTATATTTAGCATCTTTATATGTTATTGCTATTCATTCCCCCAGATTGTCTAGCCTTTTCATATTACCTACTTATGCAGTAGCTGGCAAGGTACTGAAAGAATTAATCATGTTTGTCTCTAAGGGTACTTTAGCAGACTAACTTGCTGTGGGAGGTACAGACTGTTTACCCAGACAGTATTCTTTTGAGGACAATGGTGCTAGAATGTCCTTGGACTTACCTACCTGTATGTTGCTGCAATTAAACTTTAAGATTTAATATTGCCAAGATAAGTTTTTAATAACCTAATTCTCTCTGTGTTGATCTCATATAATGAGAAAATCTCAAATTTGTTGAGAAAAAGCTCTGTTTTAAATAACATGTTGGCAATAGTAGATTGTTTAAATGCTGGGGAGATTTATTTGGCATCTTTCCTGAATGGAAGTCATTCAACCTTCTGCAAATCATTCTATTGCCTTTCAGAGCATAGAAGGTGACTAAGAAAAAACTGCCCAATCTGGGTCCCCATTTTCCTTTATTCACTCTTTTATTTTGGATTTGTAGAGTGATATGATTAACTGACAAGTATAATTTGTTTGCCTTTCATCCAATATTTTTTGGGAGACCAATGCCTGCCTTGTACACTTTTCTGGATGTAGGTTTAGGTTTCTTAATTTATTCCCCACTCTCTTTTTAGTTTTTAAATTAGGATACACCATCTTTCCACCATTATCACCTGATTTTTGAGACACAATTGTTACTGTATGTACTTGTTTTGAGGGTATCAGCAGATTTGAATGACTGTGTGTAAGCTTAATAGATATATTAAGGTGTAGAAAGTTTAGAACTAAGATGCCTTAAACAAGATCTAAGTATTGCCCACAAGATCATATGCTGCAACGTCCTGCCTGTCGGCGACTACTTCAGCTTCAACCACAACAACACAAGAGCACACAACAGATTTAAACTTAATATTAACTGCTCCAAACTTGACTGTAAAAAATATGACTTCAGTAACCGAGTTGTTGAAGCGTGGCACTCATTACCGGACTCCATAGTGTCATCCTCAAACCCCCAACACTTTACCCTTAGATTATCTACGGTTGACCTATCCAGATTCTAAAGAGGTCAGTAAGGGGCAAGTACAAGTGCACTAGAGTGCCTTCCGTCCCCTGTCCTATTGCTCTCCTATATCTCCTATACCTTTCTTCTATTCCTATATCTCTTCTTCTATTCTTTCATTGATATGTTCTATTACTATACCTTCTTTTCTATTATTTCTTAGATATATTTTACTATGAGTATCTCCTCTATAACCTTCATCATGTATTTTACTATGTGTATATAGATACATACCCACTAAAACCCTCATTGTGTATTGGACAAAATAAATAAATAAATAAAATAAAATAAATAAATATCTTTTAAAGAGTGTGCCTCGTGTTGTTAGTTGCATTTAGAAGCTCAAAAATGTAGCATATTCTTTGTGCCATCAGTAGCAGTGGTGGATTGCTACTGGTTCTTTAGAACCGGTAGCATAAATTTTCCACTACTCGCCAAACCGACAGCAATGACTAAGTGATTCATGTTCCTGAACCGATCCTCCAGTTGCCGCAGCTTGCAAAAAAAATGTGCACTTTCATTGAGATGCGAACCAGTAGGGAAAGTAAGTGGAAGCTACCCCTGATCAGTAGGCATTGCCTGGTTATAAAATCAGTGACATTTTCAATTTTGAAGTCCTCATCTCCTTGTTGGTTAAATCTTGTAGCAGCTGTGTTCTGTGAGTGGGGAGCTTATTCAGACATAAAAAAGGGGAAGATCTCAAAGCTAGGAACTCTCTAACTCCACTTGTAGCTCTCATTCAAGGCTGTCATATGTATTAGAGATGCCATCCAGAAGAACAAGGAGAATTTGGTTACTGATAACAAGTAGCCCCCCGGCTGTTTCAGAAGGTGACAGGCGGGCGGCAGCGCTTCCCGGCGGCCTCCCGAACCCGAAAAGTTCAGCAAAAGTTCGGATTCGGGTTCGAGAGAATGCCGAGAAGCCCCCCGGCTGTTTTAAAAGGTGACAGCCAGGCGGCGGCGCCCAGCGGAGTGCCATTTTGCGATTTCCCCCTCCACTTGCACTCATTAAATGAGTTCCAATCTCAATCTCAATCTGTTGACGTGGATTTTGCTCATGGCTTTATTTTCTCTTTCAGCAACACAGCTAAAAAGTTGAGGCAAAAACATTAAAACAAGCAAATATTGGAGCTTTGCTAAAAAAAATACTTTAGGTAGAAAAGAATCTAAGTTTACAAGTGTAGCAGTTTTGCCAATCTGTGCTCCCTTTACAGAATTTTCTTTCCAATGCCAAGTATAAATATTCTGTCAAATATACTTCTGAATTTATGTACATTGTCAAGTCACAAATGCATGTTTCTTATTTTGTCATAGATCCTGATTTAGGACATGTCCAACTTTCACACGTACATAGTAGTCCTTGGGAAGTCAATATAGACGAATAAGATCAATGCTAAAAAGCCCTTTAAATCCTGAAATTGTTTTGATAGCCTCTGATAAGGATCACACACAATAAAATACATCCTGCAATCAGTGGTATCTGTTTGCAGGCTTAGTTTGGTATCCAGATACGTTGCTTAAAATCCATTCTAAGTTTAACCATTCAATATTGCTGAGAACATGTTTAACTGCATTTATGCAAATATGAAAATCAAATCATTTTCTCCTCTTCACTGAGTCTCAAGGATATTACAACATGAACAAGTTCTAAAAGGGCATTATTGCTGCCTCTGAAATGATAATTCTTTATTGCTTTTGGCATGTAAATTTGTACTGTCACAATCTCTGAGTAATTTGTGGTCCATCCTAACACACCAGAATTACTTGGGATCTAATGCAGTCATCTCTTCCCTATGTGTCTCATATCCAGAGCAATGATAAACTAGATCAGGTGTATTTAACATTAAGCCCTCTATATATGCCTAGAGTCATCGAGAGTTAGATAGCATACACATTTAATAAATAATAATATCAGTCATTATTGTCATGATTCTCTTTAGAGAAAAGCTGTGGTAAGCAGCTGTGAGAGGTTGAGGCTAAATGATTTGAAATGTACCTTCCTATTAATTGTTGTGGTTCCGTCTGAGGCCCCTCAGGGAACGGCTGATCTTCTGTCGGTTTCCAGCTCAGAGGGAGAGGATGAGGAACAGGAGGTGCAGGCAGACGAGGAGGAGGAATCCCAGGCTGAAGAAGAGGGAGGACAGCCAGAGTCCCCCCAGAGGGAGCTCTCCCCAGCAAGCAGCCTGGATTCCTTAGAGGAAAATGCACAAGCCATAATTGATCTGCGACAGAGAAGAGCTACACAGCGAAGGGACCAATTGGCTAGGTACTTTCAGCATTAAAGAGGCAACAGCTGGGTTTGGGTGTGGTGCTCTTTGGAAAGGCTAAAAGGCAGACCCACTCTTCCTGGCTTGTGGAGTTTTATCTTTGAGAGTCTTGGGACCTGGCTGTGAACTTTGGCGTCTTGGAATCCTGGTTTGTGCCTTTGACTAGAAACATAGAAACATAGAAGTCTGACGGCAGAAAAAGACCTCATGGTCCATCTAGTCTGCCCTTATACTATTTTCTGTATTTTATCTTAGGATGGATATATGTTTATCCCAGGCATGTTTAAATTCAGTTACTGTGGATTTATCTACCACAACTGCTGGAAGTTTGTTCCAAGGATCTACTACTCTTTCAGTAAAATAATATTTTCTCATGTTGCTTTTGATCTTTCCCCCAACTAACTTCAGATTGTGTCCCCTTGTTCTTGTGTTCACTTTCCTATTAAAACCTTGGGGTGGGTGTGCCAGCAAGAAGCTTGCTGTATTGTCTGGACATCAGGACTCTGCTGTAAAGTATTATAGCCTGTCTGTTGGGAAGAACAGGTTTTCCTCTGTGTTTATTTTTTCCAGCTATAATGTACTTTTGCTTTTACCAGAGTGTCTGGCTGTTTTTTCCAGTTGGTGTTGAGGTCTGGGGGAACCCAGACAGAACATTAATTTGATTTTTTAGCAATTTTGCTGCTCAAATACCTTGATGTTTGAACTGCAGCAGGTGAAATCTTATGACTTTCTAAAGACCCAATTAGCCAGCACCATTTTAAGTAATGTGAGTACAGGGACTGTAGGCACACTGGTGTGCTTATGCATACCACTTACAAACCTCTTAGAAATGGGGTGAGGTTGACAGTAGACAATCTAAGGTTAAAGTTTTTGGGATTTGGGTAAGAAACCACAGAATCAGGCAGTGAATTCCAGGCATTGATCACTCTGTTGCTAAAGTCATATTTTCTGCAGTAGGCTTTGGAGCGGTTTACATTAATTTTGAATCTATTGAGTGCTCGTGTATTGTTGCGTTGAAGCTGAAGTAGTCGTAGACAAAGAGGGCATTGTGGCAGATAATTTTATGAACTTAAACATGATCTAAGTATTGCCCACAAGATCATATGCTGCAACAGCCTGCCTGTCAACGACTACTTCAGGTAGAGTGCTGTACTGCAGGCCACTGAAGCTGACTGTAGATCTGAAGGTCAGCGGTTCAAATCTCATCACCGGCTCAAGGTTGACTCAGCCTTCCATCCTTCCGAAGTGGGTAAAATGAGGACCCAGATTGTGGGGGCAATATCCTAGCTCTGTTAAAAATTGCTATTGCTAACATGTTGTAAGCCGCCCTGAGTCTAAGGAGAAGGGCGGCATAAAATTCGAATAAATAAATAAAAATGAATAAATAAATAACAGAAGAGCACACAACAGATTCAAGCTTTAATATTAACCACTCCAAATTTGACTGTAAAAAGTACAACTTTAATAATCAAATTGTCGAAGCATGGAACTGATTATCGGACTCCATAGTATCATCCCCTAACCCCCAACATTTTACCTTTAGGCTATCCACAGTTGACCTCTCCAGATTCCTAAGAGGTCAGTAAGGGGCGTGCATAAGCGCACTAGCATGCCTTCCGTCCCCTGTCCTACAGTCTCTCCTATATCTCCTTTATGTATCTTCTCTTCTATCTCTATATCTTTTCTTCTATTCTCTCATTGATATATTTTATTCCTATATTTTCTCTTCTCTTCTTTCTTTAACATATTTTACTCAAGAGTATCTTCTATAACCTTCATTGTGTATTATTGTGTATTGGACAAAATAAATAAATAAATAAATAAATAAAATAAAACTACATTTATATCAGTTTGAAGGCAACATAGTTATAAGTTGTCTAAGCCAAAGATTTCAAGTTTGGTGGAATATGGTATTATGTTGCAAGCAGAGGAGTGGAGGACTCTTCTTGTGAAATATTTTTGGACTCTCTCAATTGTATTAATGTCTAATATGCAGTGAGGGTTCCAGACAGTTGAGGTGTATTCAATAATTGGTCTAGCAAATGTTTTGAATGCTCTAGTTAGCAATGTAACAAGTAGAAGTAGCTACACAAGATTAGATTGACTACTCTTAGTGCCTTTTTGGCAATATTGTTACAGTGGGCTTTGGCACTTAGATCGTTAGATATGAGTATTTCAAGATCTTTGACAGAATGAAGGTTGTCTACAAGGTCGTGTCCTCCAAGCTTCTATTTTGTGTTCTGATTCGTGTAAGACAGAGCATTTGTTGGTTGAGATTTGAAGTTGCCACTTGTTTGATGATAAGAAATTAGACAGATCTGACTTGTACTGTTCAAAGGTCTTGCAGACTCTCTAAAGCTATGTCTCTATTTTTTAAGCAAGGTTTCTTTCATCTTCTTTTGTCTGCCAGGCAGAAAAAGAATTTTGAGCTATCCAGTGTTCCCACTTGGTTATATTTTCTCTTCCTCAGGCAGGGGGAATAACTAGACATTCTTTCTTTTTAAGAGAAAAAATTCCAAATGTGGCAGTATAATTCAAAGACTCCATCTGCATTTAGAAGTCTTCTTTGTAAGGAACACTGAGTTAGGTAACTCAGAGCAGCATTTGCTACCAAACACCATTAGATGTATATGAATCAGCCAAGATAGAAGGTAAGATAGAAATTTGAAGGTGAGACTTGATTCACACTCATTTGAAATTCAATTCTGTAAAAGATCCATTAATTGGGGCGTTTGCCCAGGTTCGCCTGGTGCACCAGTTGCGGCCCTATCTGGACCGGGACTCATTGCTCACAGTCACTCATGCCCTCATCACCTCGAGGTTCGACTACTGTAATGCTCTCTACATGGGGCTACCTTTGAAAAGTGTTCGGAAACTTCAGATCGTGCAGAATGCAGCTGCGAGAGCTGTCATGGGCTTACCTAGGTATGCCCATGTTTCACCATCACTCCGCAGTCTGCATTGGCTGCCGATCAATTTCCGGTCACAATTCAAAGTGTTGGTTATGACCTTTAAAGCCCTTCATGGCATCGGACCAGAATATCTCCGAGACCGCCTTCTGCCGCACGAATCCCAGCGACCGATTAGGTCCCACAGAGTGGGCCTCCTCCGGGTCCCGTCAACTAAACAATGTCGGTTGGCGGGCCCCAGGGGGAGAGTCTTCTCTGTGGCGGCACCGACTCTCTGGAACCAACTCCCCCCGGAGATCAGAACTGCCCCTACTCTTCCTGCCTTCCGCAAACTCCTCAAAACCCACCTTTGCCATCAGGCATGGGGAAACTAAACATCTCCCCCTGGGCACGTTGAATTTATACATGGTATGCTTGTGTGTATGTATCTTAGTATATGGGTTTTTTTTAATTTTTCAATATTTTAATTAATTGGATTATGTATTGGATTGCTTTTCACTTGTTGTGAGCCGCCCTGAGTCTTTGGAGAGGGGCGGCATACAAATCCAAATAATAAATAAATAAATAAATAAATAAATAAATAAATAAATAAATAAATAAATAAATAAATAAATAAATAAATAAATAAATAAATAAATAAATAAATAAATAAATAAATAAAAATAAATAATAAATAAATAATAAATAAATAAATAAATACTTCATGAAGTATTTCCTAATGCTATGAAACATTCTGGGGAGAAGGCTCCTAGCACTTATCAAATTTTGGCAAGCAACTATAGTTCACCTTTCCTTAATTAACTGTTTTTGTTTTCTCTCTTTTTGGGAGGACAAACAATACCAAAAATAACAAAGCTGTTTAGAAACAGAAGACATTTGTCAAAGGCAAGACATCTATGTAAGTATGTCATTAAAAATGCTACTTAATGTAAATTAACAGTAGAAAAGTTATTCTCAAGGTAATACAGCCAATGGTTTTAAGCACATTATCATCATATTACTGCATCTTGGGATCAAGGGAACATCCTTCTATTTCATGGAGTATGAGAGACTATGATAGTCTTTTGTTAAATAAAATATTTTTGGCACGTAAAAGTAATTGTGTGATATATCATCACCCAGGTATTATGACAAATTGGAGAAACTAGTAGCCAAGTTTTCTTGTTTGTTTATTTTCCTGAGCTGCCTTAACCAACTAACCTGGCATAAAACAACTTTCCAGACTTATGCCTTTGAAGCAACTGGGTTCCACAGATTTTTACTAAAGGTAAAACTGATGTTGCTTTACCAGTTTGCCTAAAGCTGCAGCTCTGGAACCCATGGAGATGTCATAAAACATGAACCCTTAGAACCCAGCAATCAATGTTTAATTGTTTAGAATGGAAGGACCATTAAACTCTAAACATGTCATTATACGCAGATAAATTAAAAAGTGCTCCACCAATTAGTATGTTCTCTCTATTACAAATTTGTAGTCTCTTTCTTTCTCTCTACTGTTGTATCTCTATCTATCTCAATTAATTCTTATAGTGCAGAGAACATTGCAGTGCTCTTTTTTTTCTAGAGATAATCAGATCCTGTGTGCATTTAAATTAAGCACAAAGTATAGTAAAGCTGTAAAGATAAAGTCCTATGATTCAGGAAGAAATAAAAGATTACTGTTTAAGTAAATTAAATTGCAAGATTCAGCTTTGCAGATATAGAGCATGTCACGCTGCTGTTTATGTAGTCAAGAAAGGAATATCTCATGTAAATGTAAATGGGTTATATTAATATTCATTCGCTCGCAAATGAGTAATTCAAGATGGGAAGTTGAATTTTAATTTTAGGTCCCATGTCTGGTGAAACAAACTTTGAATTTAGTTAATTTCAGAAGTAGCCTATGTTTTTATGGCACATGCATTAAAGCACTTTTTTATCAAAGCACACCTGGAAATATGGGGGAAGGAGAGGGTCAACAAGCATTTCATAAACATAAGGGTTGATAAAAGTAGTTCAGCAATGGCAGAGAGCCATCCTGCTTGCTCTGTTACATGTCCTTCACCCTTAACTTCTCAGAGCACGACACAAATGATATATTATATATGATATATGACCCATATATGAGACATTACATGATTTCTATAACCTCCTTGGAAACAAGGAATTTTCCACTGTTATACAGTATATTTCCTCTCTGGTAGTTCATGGCAAGTTCTGTATCATTTATTTGTTTGTTTGTTTGTTTGTTTGTTTATTTGTTTATTTGTTTATTTGTTTATTTGTTTACTTGTTTACTTGTTTACTTACTTACTTACTTACTTACTTACTTACTTACTTACTTACTTACTTACTTACTTACTTACCTACGTACCTACCTACGTACCTACTTACCTACCTACCTACCTACTTATTTGATTTTTATGCCGCCCTTCTCCTTAGACTCGGGGCGGTTTACAACATGTTAGCAATAGCACTTTTTAACAGAGCCAGCATATTGCCCCCACAATCCGGGTCCTCATTTTACCCACCTCGGAAGGATGGAAGGCTGAGTCAACCTTGAGCCGGTGATGAGTTTTGAACCGCTGACCTACAGATCTTCAGTGGTCTGCAATACAGCACTCTACCTGCTGTGCCACCCCGGCTCTATATTATATTATCTCTATTATATTGAGGTTCTTACATAAACAGCTCCTTTTATGGGGTTCGAAATGTCTACTAGGAATTGGGCAGCCCATTAACTGTTTTTCAAAGTCATGAATGAAAAACACCATCTTCAACTTATTCTCAACCATTGTGAATCTCTGCCTTCTTCTTCTTTCTCTGCTAGTGTTCATCATGCTGAGCCATCTGTCTGGTGTGCTTTGTCCACCTGTTGGCGATGGTTCCACTCAAACTGGTTGGTGTACACTGTGATGAGAACAACCTCTCATTTCAGTTCCGTATCATTTTCTTTTACAGGTTGTCTACCATCATTGAAGGATTAGCTTCAAAGTGGTGAACCTCTGTCTCACAGAGCCGCTGAAATGGCAAATATCTGATTTTTCTCCACCACCGCCTTTCCTTTTTTTCATCGGTCCATCAATGGGTTTCAAAAATTCTAGAAGTATTTTTTATTATTGTTGTTGTTGTTGTTTAATTTGTTCTAACTGGATGAATTAGAAGTTCAACTAGTTTCCCCTTCGAGCCCAAGTGAGGGGGGAAAGTACAGAAAATAGAACTTAGTAAACTCTTGTTTTCTAGGCATGGGAACAGAGCAAAAAATATAGAACTGAAAGGGACCTTGGAGGTCTTTTGGTCCAAACGCCTGCCTAAGGCAGGAGTCCCTATATCATCCCTATATTAACTGGTCCCAGCGACCAGTTAGGTCCCACAGAGTGGGTCTTCTCTGGGTCCCGTCAACTAAACAATGTCACTTGGCGGGACCCAGGGGAAGAGCCTTCTCTGTGGTGGCCCGTCCCTCTGGAACCAACTCCCCCCAGAGATTAGAATTGCCCCCACTCTCCTTGCCTTTCGTAAGCTTCTTAAAACCCACCTCTGCCGCCAGGCATGGGGGAAACAGATACTCTTTCCCTCTAGGCCTTTACAATTTTATGCATGGTATGTCTGTATGTATGTTTGGTTTTATAATAAGGGTTTTTAACTGTTTTAATATTGGATTGTTATATGCTGTTTTTATTATTGTTGTTAGCTGCCCCGAGTCTACGGAGAGGGGCGGCATACAAATCCAATAAAAAAATAAAATTAAAATAATAAAATAAAATAAAATAAAATAAAATAAAATAAAATAAAATAAAATAAAATAAAATAAAATAAAATAAAATAAAATAAAATAAAATAAAATAAAATAAAATAAAATAAAATAAAATAAAATAAAATAAAATAAAATAAAATAAAATAAAATAAAATAAAATAAAATAAAATAAAATAAAATAAAATAAAATAAAATAAAATAAAATAAAATAAAATAAAATAAAATAAAATAAAATAAAATAAAATAAATAAAATAAAATAAAATAAAATAAAATAAAATAAAATAAAATACAATACATAAAATAAATCAATCCCAAACAACTAGTAATTGTTGAAAATCACCAGCGGAAGATCCCCCACCACTGTGAAATGCAAGCTGTTGCATTGGTTAATTGTTCACCTTGTCAAGAAGTTTCTCCTCAGTTCCAGGATGAATCTCTCTTTGAAACAAAATAAAAAATCAAGTTTAGGGAGTGGGAGGAAGAAAGGAATTAATAATTAAAATGTCCATGTAGTGTCATTAGTCAGATGTATTGAAAGGAAAGGGAGTTAGGTTACAGAATGTAATTGGATATGTGTACTTTAACACTTCATTTATTAATAAAAATGTTAAGGCAAGTCATCTTAGATCTTCTTTCTGGCTGCCTCTTGATGTCAGGGACATTCCTTCCAGTTTGCTTGATAAGACAGAATTTGAATGATGTTCTGGCCTTGTAGTATTTTACACTTAGCAGATCCCATTCTCAGATCAAGGGAATTCCCTGACAACACAAAGAATTTTATATTTTAAGTATTTAAAGTACTTGTTGGGGAAAATAAATAATTCAGGATGGTCTCTAGAGATAGGGCAGACAGGTAGGTGATAACTAGGATGCTAGGATAAATTATCATTGATAGGCCCGAAGACCCACCCAGGCAAAGTGATTGGTGCTTGATTTTCCGGAATGGCTGGTAGGTGTTGTGGTTAGCTCTGGCCCAGCTCCTGCCCCAAGGACTGTGGATGTGGGGGAGACATTCACATGCTGCAGGCCTGTTTTGCCCCCGGTGGAATCAGCTAATGAAGGCTCCTCTGACCAAGAAGACATGAGTGACAGGGAGGAGGAGAGTGTGGCAGACAGCTCAGAAGGAGATCAATTATCTTTCTCCTCCTTGGATTCAGAACAAGAGTTAATGATACAGCCACGCATGCAGAGAGCGATACATAGGCAACAACAACTGAGAGATTATTATCACAAAAAATGAGGCCACCTGTGGTTGGGTGGGGCTGTGATAATTAGTGAGGCTGCTATAAATAGCAGCCTGTGGGTTTGGCCATTGTGGAGGATTATCTGATCGTTGTGTTTTGTGACTGCTTTACTGACTTTGACCTTTTGTGTGCTTATTTTTCCCCACTTTGAAACTAAACCAGAGCAAAGTGTGTTTCACTTTGTGAAAGAAGGACTGTGAAATACCTCACAGCTGCAAGCTAAGTATCACAGAACTGATAAGGGACTTGTACAAATTACCAGTTTGGTTGGAGACGAGTGCTCTTTGCTATACCAAAAGAGGGCTTAGGTTAAGTGAATTTTCATTATAAAGAACATTGTTTTGACTTTTCAAACGTGTGTGTGTCTGAAATTTGTACCTGTGAATTTTTGGGAGGAGTCTACCAGAGAGCCCGACAGAACAGTAGGTAAGATATTCCACCAATCAAGAATTATGGTATCCTGCTGCCCAGATAGAATGTCTTCTCAATATTGTTTCTATTGCCCCATAACCAAATTCAGAGTACATTCTTTGAAATTGGCTTGATTCCAGTTGGGGGCAGAATATATGAGATCAATAGTTTAACTAAAGTGTGTCATTGAATGGTTTCTGAAAATTTCCCATAGTATGATTATGTCAACAAACTTGATGATCTAAGAACATGGAGAATTGTTGAAATAGCTATACTATCTTTAACCCTGGATATACTACCTTCTAATTTTTTCTAAATAATATTGATGTTTTTTTTTTTAATTATTATGGGGCATTTATGGTTTGTTTGTTTTTACTGTGCACAATTCAGAGTTACATTTTGTGAAAGGGATTATATAAATAAGAACAAATGAATGAAGGCATGTGTACAAGTCATAATATACCAAGATGAAGCCATTAATTATCTGTTGAATAGAATAGAATAGAATAGAATAGAATCTAATTAAGGAATTAAGGAATGGCAGCAGACAGAATATTATAAATTGTAGCAATAATTGTTTAGCTACCAAGTTCCCATCTGAATTTGGGCCTTGTAAGAGAGCTAGAATAGGATTACATGGGACCTTAGTGGATGTTTTTATACATTATGCAAAATTATAATAGCAAGAGCAATAGCACTTAAAGTTATATACCTCTTCTTAGTACTTTTACAGCCCTCTCTAAGTGGTTTATAGAGTCAGCATATTGTCCCAAACAATCTGGCTCCTGATTTTACCCATCTTATAAGGACAGAAGGCTGAATCAACCTTAAGTCTAGTGAGATTTCATCTGCCAAATTGTAGTCAGCTGGCAGTCAGCAGAAGTAGCCTGCAATACCTCTAACCACTGCACTACCACAGCTCAATGGTTGATTCAAATGTAGTTTAGCTGCTCGGAGTGTGAATTGTGTCATTATATTTGTGGATCTTGGTCAACATGATCAGCAAGACAGACCACTTATGGGTTGCTCAACAAACACATAAAAAAATAAGGGTATGGAACATTGTGTGACTGAACTTTTTAATAATTAAAAAATAAAGAAAAATATACTAATACGTAAATGGACATTGAAAAGCAGAATGCAAAAACAAACAAACCATCTTTGGCTTACAAGTGATCTACTCAACACAGTGAGAAAATAATGGATTTGCCAATAATTATGGCATGTTGTTTCCAACTGTCTAACTTCCCAAAATTAACACACACCGGGTTTTATTGGCTTCCACTTTGAATCCAGGCTTGTAAAAGGCAAGGTAATCTGTGTGATTTGTTGAAAACCATGAGACAGTGACAAGCTATCAATGCAGTGTTAGCTATTGATCAACAAACTGGACAAGTGTTTTGTCAACAGAAACCGAACTTCTTCCAGCTAGAAATAAGTGGCTCAATTCTTTTAAAAAGGCATTGAGAACCTTACCAAGAAAACTAGGAAACCATGACATTGCAAATTAGAAAGGTAAGTTCAATATTTATACCAGGGTTAGGAATTTTAAAAACCATCTTCAGAAAGACTCACTTAATTTTTTTTCACATGAACACTATTCATAACAGGCAATTTACAAATGCTTACTTACTATTCTATTAGGACTAAAATAGGTAGCGAGTATCTAACTTAAAATCTAAAATAATGTCATCTAAATGAGTGAGACTTCTGAATTCATTATGGAAGTTGATGATAAACTCAATTTGGAATTTTGCTATCAACACATATGTCTAGGATTTATGAATTCTTCTCCCATTGTTAGCTCCAATGGAAGCATCTGCAGAAATAAACTATATTTTATAAAGGCCTATGCTTTACTATGTGTTATTTAGAAAAGAAATTTGTATCTTCCTCCACACCTGAAAGGACAAAAGAAGAGGAGGGGAGAGGAAGATCACTTAGGAGAAGGCTTAGGAGAAGGCATAGCAGAAGACTTAGGAAAAGGAGAAGGCATAGGAGTAGGCTTAGGAGAAGCTCTCCTAAGGCTTAGGAGAAAGAGAAGGCTTAGGAGCAGGAGAAGGCTTAGGACAAGGAGGAGGATGAGAAGGAGGAAAAGATGAAGGAGAAGAAGACTTAGAAAAGTGTTACTTCTCTTTCTGATTTTGGACTACCATAGACTAATCTAGCTTTCTCTTTCCAAGTTCTCTTATAAGAGAAAAAGAAATTATAGGAGACGGTAGGACAGCTTATGGCATAAATCTACTTAGAGCTTTCACAAAGCTTCCAGGTGATTCAAGCACTTGAAGCAAGGCACTGCCAATGTTGATTCATCAACATATTCTCTCCACTCACTGTTTGCAAAGAAACAGCTTGATGAATTAACTTTTCACCTCTTACTTGAATCCCATCCAAAACAAAACAGCACGTTTCCTTCGCCCAGCAGCACATAGTATTTGTCCTCTTCATGTTTGAAGGATTATAAACGGTCATGAGAAAAGCTGATCCATTTTGCACTAAGCCATAATGGGAGATGAAAGGCTTCACAGTGATTAACAGATTTGCAATCATTTATTTGACAAGGGCTTCTCTTTAATTTCACGATATGGCGTCTATGGTTATTTAAATGGGCTGAGCAAAGGTTCTTATATCTTGTTTCTATCCTGGGCGTTTGAATTACATAGAAAGACTAAAACAAAGTTTCATAAACACCCACAGAGGTTGCTTGCAAAGGTGGAGGTGATTAATCAGTTTTTGGCAAGCTGAAAGCAACTATTAACATTTGGGACAATCTGTATGCTTTCTTCAACAGAAAATGTCTATATTTTTAAACTTTCTGGCAACAAGAATATGAAAATTACTTGCATAAGAGAAATTAATGAATAGTGATCTGTATACATGAATAAAGATAACTTATAAAACTGCAGGCTAGGAGATGCTGTTTGATCTTCACGTGTTCTTTCCTCTATATAGACAACAAGTGATCTTCTTGCCCACCTTGTGACATCTTGTTGAACAAGTGCAACATACTGTTGCAGTTGCTGGTAAAGTCGTTGCTGGTATAAAATAGGGTAGTGTATCATCCTAGCTACTAAGCTTCATGTATCAGTTCTTTATCATTGTTTTGAGCAGCCCAGAATTGGCTGGCCACCTAAGCCTTTTAAACCTTTTTTAAAAAAAGTTTTAAAAGTACAATGATCACATGATGCTTGTTATAAAAGGTCTGTGATAATTGCTACTTGTTTACTGGGGAGGATTTGGAAGTTGGCATGGACCCTTTTATGCCATATAGAGTTTCAAATTGCCCTGATGTCAGGGGTGGATTCCTCCCAGTTCAGACCAGATCACCCAACCTGGTATTGGCCTGCCGATGATGTGACGATGGCGTCACAGATCCGGTTGGTGCTGGACCGTGGGTGCCGCCATCTTTTTAAGGGAATTTTGGGCAATTTGTTCCACTTTTGAATGGCTTCTACTCTTCCTCTGATTGAAAAAGAGCCCTCCTGCCCACCCCGGGTTAATACAAAATATATAAAATATTTTCGTAGATTTTCACAGGTACAGGTATGACGGTCTTGGTATATTCGGGTTTCTTCCTGTGTAGGATTTGGAAATTTCTGGCGACGTTTCGACGAGGTCCCACTCATCATCTTCAGGCTGGTGTTTCTGTCCTTGTTCTAAGGTGAACACTGCGAGATCTGAGCTGCCTTCCTTCTATAAATACTGGTGGCTGCGTGTGGTTTGATGGCTCAGCAATTTCCTGCTGTGTAGAAACTTCCTGGGGAGTCAGTGGGGTAACATCTGGGGTCATTGATGTAGCTGAAGTATGCTGATTAGTTAATGGTTGTTGATTAGGTGTGATATCCTGAGTAGTTGGAGCTTGCAGGCTACTTGATTGTTTTGCAATATGTGTTCTGAGTCTAGTTTCAGCTTTTATGGCTGGGTTACGTTTGAGGGCTGGTTTCCAGATGTCTGGTAGGCAGGAGATATCATCCCGCTTGTTCATATTTTGGGTGTATATATATATATATATATATATATATATATATATATATATATATATATATATATGTCACATGTTTAAGCTGAATTTGAAAATTAAGGGAGACTAGGATAGATCTATTTCGGCCTTATTTTGGCCTCATCAGCTAGCCATACCCACTGGGACTTGAACCTGCAACCTTTGCCTTGTAAGGCAGAGAATTATCCTCTAGGATATATATATATATATATATATATATATATATATATATATATATATATATATATATGTGTGTGTGTGTGTGTGTGTGTGTGTGTGTGTGTGTGTGTGTGTGTGTAGATTGTTCTGAGTTCGGGTTTTGCCCCATGTAATATTTTGAGTGTCTATGCGATGTTTCGGTGAAATCACATTCACCATCATCAGGCTGAAGTTTTAAGCTCCGTGCTGCTTTAAATATATATATGAACGAACAAACAAACAAACAAACTACTGACCTTTACTGCTTCAACCGAAGCACAGCTGATCAGCTCCTCAGCTGGGTTTCGGGCTGAATCCTGCTACTGAGCATGCACAGAAGTGAGGTTTTATGACGGGACACGTGCACACATGAAACATCGCGATGCGAACCATTGGTGGAGGTAAGTGGAGGCCATCCCTTGATTATGGACTTGATTATCGAAGACAACTTGGGAAAATTTGCCACAGCCAACTTGCTGAAGGCAACTTGCCACCATGATCAACTTGCTTCAGCCAACCTGCCACGGGAAAACCCTCTGTGGGACAATGTAATAATTCTATTTAATTATTTTAAATAAATTCAAAAATAATAATTTTTGCCATTCACACTGAATCCTATTCCCTCCTTTTGCATTCTTTCTTTAAGGATTCTATTCCACCATTGCTTTGATGTTAGTGAAACTCTTGTCCATCAGCAAGTTGGCTATGGTGAGGGGACTGTGCTGAGTTGGTTGTGGTGAATTGCAATAGACCTGGTTTCTCAATGGTTAAGAGAGGCAGAGAGGCCCTCTTTTATGATACTTAGAACAGGATCTTTCCAGCAGTGCACTGAACCTGTAGAATATATTCCCTCAAGGATTGCATTGGTTTTTAATCAGTTAATTTACCTGGTTTGTGGTTCAATGTGAATCTCTGATTATTGTTGATGAGAACAGGGGAAAGTGAAGCAGAGATACACACTAATAATTCTATTTTCTCTTTTTCACTGAAAATGACTGTTTGAATGATCTCATAGAACCTCATGAAGAAATAAGGTAAGATAAAAACAAATCTCTTTCAAGTAAAATAAGAACTAAAATCTAAAGAAACAAGTGGCAAATCAAGCAAAGATGTTGTGAACAGACTCTTGTACTATATAGGTGGGTGATTCAAACTTAATGGCCATTTTAGAATGTTCTTAATTTTTTATGAGTTACACATTACTACTTTCAGATTTTCATCCTATAAATAGATGCTTGTGCAACAATTAAACCAAGACAGCAGAACAAAGCAAGCTGCTATGCAAAAATGGAAAGATATGTGAAGGTAATAATTTGGAAGAAAAAAAAAGTGGGATAGAATAGTACGATGTCCCCAAAAGCATCCTTGGAAATTTGAAATAAACTTCCAAGGTTCACTGGGAAGAATGAAAGGAATCTTTCTGAAAGGAATAAAAGCCAGTAATACAGCATGTGATTTGTATGCCAAAAGTTCTAGGTTCAGTATTAGGCATTTCCAGATGCAGAGTTTTTGAATAATCAGTGTAGACAATTGTGACCTTGATGTTCAATGTTTTGACTCGTTTCCTCCGTTCCTATGTCAAAATGATGAGCACAGCTTTTTGAAATATACAATTTGAACTCCTTTTCCAGCCAGAAGTTGTCTTCAGTTGGAACCAATTAAGATCAAATTAAACTGCAGCAGAATTGACTTTCAAGTACATCCCCAATTTTGGCACTTTCCTAATGTAGAGAGTTCAACTCTCAGAATTCTCAGCAGTATTCAAGATAACTTGCAATTTTAGAAGTTAATGTTTGCAAATCCAGACGTTGCTATGATTTAGAAACACTGAGATAAAAGAATATTCAATAAGTTTTATTTCAGTAGGAGAAAAGAAGTTACATAACTCTTTCACTTAAATTAGGAAGAATATTCATAATATATTTTAGTGAATAAAAAAAGAAAAGGAAAAAAAAGACAGGATTGTGAATACTGCTTTTTCTCTTCCAAGCTTTACCACCGAATAAAAACTTTTATCATTCTTTAAATATATATATATATTGCAGCTGTCACAAAAATAGTTATCTCCTCTAACAATAGGACACATAAAATATGTCAATTTAATACTAGTAGTAAGTTTTAATCATTTACGCAATCTGAAAGTGATTGAAGTGTAGGAATCATTAGCTCTTGTTATTAATATTAAATTGTCATATTTTTATATATTCTTTTATCCAAGCAGATAATCACTACTCCCCCCCCCCTTTTTCTGCTTCTATTGAGAAAAGAAGATTGAAATAACCTTTCAGCAGTAATATTTCTGGAAGATTAAGTATAAACCTGAGTTTGAGATTTTAAAAAATGAACACAGTACTTTCTAATGACTGCAGAAGAGTTTTATTTGAAAACACTCTCTCTCTTTTTGACGAAGAACACACTACAGATTTATAAATGTAGATTAACTTAAATAACTAAGACTTCATGTCATCATATTATATCCTAAATAAAACTTATGTTTATTTTCTTTCAGGTGAACTCTAGCCTCATCATTTAGTGACTGATCAAACTTACTATGGCATTGAAAAAAGTGACTTATGACTATTTTCACACCATGATCAAAATTCAGCTGACTCATATTTATGACGGTTGTAGTGTCCCAGGGTTGTGTGATCCTCTTTTGTGACCTTGTTGACAAGCAAAACCAACCAGATTCACTTGATAACCATGTTACTAATTTAACTATCCTAGCATTTAACAACTCTGGAAAGTCATAAAATGGGGCAAAATTCATTTAACAACTATCTCACTTAATGACAGAAATGTTAGATTTAATGTCTAAGACAGTGTTTCCCAACCTTGGCAACTTGAAGATATTTGGACTTCAACTCCCAGAATTCCCCAGCCAGCAAACACTGGCTGGGGAATTCTGGGAGTTGAAGTCCAAATATCTTCAAGTTGCCAAGGTTGGGAAATACTGGTCTAAGGACTACCTGTAAAAGATACTCCCGTAATTTTAGCATGTCTCTCCTCACATATTATTTTTGCTGTATAAAGTCATCTGTTAGCCAACATTTATTTCATCATATACACTTCTACTAACCAGAATAAATGAATAGGGCCAAAAGTATATAGTCCCAGCAAGATCACCCAAGGCATAAAAATAATACGAGCTACCCAATTAAAGTGAACAAATATCTCGATTGGATAGTGCTAATGAAAGAAAACATTGACGGTCATGATCATTTTAGTGACTACAGTGAAGGCATCACCCCATAATATGTGGGATAAATTCACCAAGATAACCACACAGCTAGACAATATAAATGTCAAATCTGAAGCGAACCTGACTGAAGTCATCTTGTGCTGCCTCATAGCCTCCTCATAGGAGGAAGGGAGGGGGGAAGTAGATAGCCCAGCTAACAGTCAAAATAAAAAAGTTTTCCTGTGCGAACCAAGGTCATCATAACAGCTGGCTTGTGAAGGAGGACAGAAGCCTGCAAGATGTATTCATTGGACAATGTAATCCTATGTAGCTTCTGCTCCGGCAATCTCACACTACTCACAAGAGCCTACAAAACTTTTGCCAGACCCATCCTTGAATACAGCTCATCTGTCTGGAACCCATACCACATCTCGGACATCAACACCCTTGAAAACGTCCAAAGATATTTCACCAGAAGAGCCCTTCACTCCTCCACTCGAAACAGAATACCCTACGAAAATAGACTAACAATCCTGGGTCTAGAAAGCTTAGAACTATGGCGCCTAAAACACAATTTAAGTATTGCCCACAAGATCATATGCTGCAACGTCCTACCCATTAATGGCTACTTCAGCTTCAACCGCAACAACACAAGAGCACGCAACAGATTCAAACTTAATATTAACCGCTCCAAACTTGACTGTAAAAAATATGACTTTAACAATCGAGTTGTCGAAGCGTGGAACTCATTACCGGACTCAATAGTGTCAACCCCTAACCCCCAACATTTCTCCCTTAGACTATCCATGATTGACCTCTCCAGGTTCCTAAGAGGTCAGTAAGGGGCGTGCATAAGTGCACTAGTGTGCCTTTCGTCCCCTGTCCAATTGTCTTTCCTTTATCTCATATATCATATATATTTTCTTCCTGTCATATATCTTCTCCTCTATTTATACATATTATCTTTATATATATTACTTCATGTCTATTCTCTTCCATATGTATTGTGTATTGGACAAATGAATGAATGAATAAATAAATAAATTAAAATGTGACTGGTTGCACAAGGGAGAGGGGATTTTTAGTCTTTTAATTAGGTGAAAACCATGAGAACCTTTAGAGTTGTTTTTCACTGGCTGGACCAATATTTATTTATTTATTTATTTATTATTTATTACTTAGATTTGTATGCCGCCCCTCTCCGAAGACTCGGGGCGGCTCACAACATGTAAAAACAAATCATAAGCAATCAGACAAATTTAAAATATTTAAATATTTAAAACCCCATATGCTAACAGACACACACACAGACATACCATGCATAAATTAAATGTGCCCAGGGGGAGATGTTTCAGTTCCCCCATGCCTGACGGCAAAGGTGGGTTTTAAGGAGTTTACGGAAGGCAGGAAGAGTAGGGGCAGTTCTAATCTCCGGGGGGAGTTGGTTCCAGAGGGCCGGTGCCACCACAGAGAAGGCTCTTCCCCTGGGGCCCGCCAACCGACATTGTTTAGTTGACGGGACCCGGAGAAGGCCCACTCTGTGGGACCTAATCGGTCTCTGGGATTCGTGCGGCAGGAGGCGGTCTCGGAGATATTCTGGTCCGATGCCATGAAGGGCTGTATCCACGGGTGGATTCCACTTACCGCTGCTTCCAGTGCGCTTTCCACGGAGGTTTGTGACCCCAGTGTGTGTACACGTCTGGGCAAGATTTTGCTTCTGCGCATGCGCAGGAAGCAACATTTTATGTGAGGTCAACATGTGTGACCTTTTGCTTCTGTGAAATTTTTTTGCTTCTGTGAATGTGCAGAAGCAAAAAAATCACTGAAATCTCGCTCATGCGTGCGTTTTCTTATGTGTCCTCAGAGAGGGGCGGCATAGAAGTCCAAATGAATGAATGAATGGATGGATGGATGGATGGATGGATGGATGGATCGATGAATGAATGAATTAAGTAATTAATTAATTTTGCTTTCTCCAAATGCACAGAAGCAAAATCTCACTCAGGTGAGTGTCCACAAGGACCAGAGATGTAGAACTGTACGCGTAGCTCCATTTTCCTTACCAGAGGTACGGCATGCCCCATATTGGTAAGAACCCAATATTGGATGTATCCAATAAATATGTTTTTTGAGGTATCTACCTGTTGTGATTGGTTCTGGGCCAGCTCCTGCTCCAAGGATGGTGGGGGTAGGTGTGGAAGAATCCTCACATTATCAGAGGCCGGTTTTACTGCCAACAGCTTCAGACAGTGAAGCTTCTGTGTCAGGGGAAGATTCTGGGAGTGAAGCAGGATCGGATGAAGAGGTAATTACAGGCAGCCCATTAGCTAATTACCCCATTAGTGAGCCATCATCATTGTTAGATTCAGAAGAGGAGAGATTCATAGATGCACGCAGACGCAGGTTTATGACAAGGAAGGAACAAATGTGCAAGTTCTATAGAAAATAAGGAAGAACACCTGTGGCTGGGGCAATTAGGCTAATGGGGCTGCTGATAAATTGCCAGCGTTGTTGCCTCTTGGCGTGGGAGATTATCCGTTTTGTGTGTGAGAGAAGTGTGGTTTGCTTCAGGATTTACAAAGACTTTTGTGAACGGCTTCAGGATTTTACAAGGACTTTGTGGAACAATTCACAGTTAAGTACGGTGTGAGGACTCTTGAAAGGGGTGGCTGTGACGTCTTCACAGCTGCCTTTATCTGCTTTGCTTTTGTTTTATGTTTCTCACAGCATTCAAGGCTTGTGGATTGTGGAAGAGCACTTTGGCTGATTAAAGTGCGTTTGGACAATATTTTCTTTTTGATAAACCAACGTTGTTTACTTTACAACCGTGTGTGTTTGAATTTCTACTTTGGATTTAATTGGGGGCTCATAACGTGAAGCCCGGCATAACACTACCTGCCTCAGAATTCTGCTTTCAATGGGTACATTGCTTGGAACGCTGCAATAAAGTGGTTGATTTTATAGTGCTGTATGATGGTCCCTTCAGGTTATACATCATTTTATATGTTGAAGATCATTCATGCTACTAATGGGGTTTTATGATGTCATTGAAGCAAAGCCTTTAGGACATGTAGTTGCTGATGCTGATGTGCAGGAAAAGTAAATGTAAGCTGTAAAAATGGAATTTAAGAAGGATGAACATGGGAATATTCAACTCTGGGAAAACTGGAAAGAATTGACTACCTATTGATGTCTTGCAATTGACAAATTGACAATTGCGAACTATTGACTGAAGGCAGGGGTGTTAAAGTCAAGACCTTTGGGCCGTATTCGGCCCACAGGGTGCTTAGATCTGGCCCATGGGGCCACCTTAAAAACAACGAAGGACTGGCTTGTTGTGTGTCTGCCAGTGGAAATTGGACCTTCCCAGTCTCTGTTTTCACTGGCAGAGGGCTTCAGGGGGCTGCCATAGCTAAAAACAAAACCTACATTCCCCCAGCCACAACTAGGCCACCACAGATGCTAGTGATACAAGTGTTGTTGAACTGGCCAAGCCCTCTACCTCCCTGAGGTCAAACACAACCCCTCAGTGAAATTGTGACACCCCTGACCGAAGTCGACTCAAATTGAATGCTTTTAGCAGTTCTTACTAAGCAGAACATGAAAAATAAAACAGTTTTTCAAAGTCAGGAAAGAGACGACCAATTCATGACAAAATATTAATACTGTACTTAGATTTCATGGACAAGCCTTTAATATGATGATCATTCCACATTTATGCTTCAACAGCTGGTGGAAAAAAGTAGTAGGTTGAATGTTTTAAATGTTTTATTATTTTTTTTAAAAAAACAACTTATTTACAGAAGACACCAAACAGAAATGGAATATTCTGGTTTCTCTTCAGAGCACATAAATCTTTCATATTCTGACTTCAATCCTACTCTCTTGAACCTTAAACTCAGAAGGATTTCATTATTAATAACAACACTTAGAATTTTACTTGCGATAATGAGATTCTGTTGCTTAATTGCTCTGCCTTAACAGTGCTGTCACTTTCATAATAACAAGAACAAGGATGGATATGCATAAACATAATCTACACAAACTTAATTTAGATGATTTTTTTTTCTTTTAAAAGAAAAGTTTGTAAAATTAAGAAAACTGAACAAATACTTACATTTCAAAGCCAATTCAATCGAGCAAAACTTTATTTTATTAGTGATTAGTTTTTCATTGCTTCTAGCCAATTTCTTGCTTCAGCGCATGAAGTCACAATTCAGAGTTTACTTGCTGAAAATCATCTTTTGAAATTTCCAGCAGTTCATTGTTCTTTATCCTCTCACCTGAATTATTTATTAATTATTTATTTATTTTATTAATCAGATTTGTATGCCGCCCCTCTCCGTAGACTCGGGGTGGCTAACAACAATAATAATACAATGTAAACAAATCTAATATTTAAGTTAATTTAAAAAAAAACCAATTTAAAAAAAACAATCATACATACTGACATACCATGCATAAATTTTATAAGCCTAGGGGGAAGGGAAAGTCTCAATTCCCCCATGCCTGATGACAGAGGTGGGTTTTAAGGAGCTTACGAAAGACAAGGAGGGTGGGGGCAACTCTGATATCTGGGGGGAGTTGGTTCCAAAGGGTCGGGGCCGCCACAGAGAAGGCTCTTCCCCTGGGTCCCGCCAAACGACATTGTTTAGTTGACGGGACCCAGGGAAGGCCAACTCTGTGAGACCTAACTGGTCGCTGGGATTCGTGCGGCAGAAGGTGGTCCCGGAGATATTCTGGTCCAGTGAATGTTCCTAACAGAATAAAATAGAAATGGCACTACAGATCTTTTTTTACATATACAGTAAATAGTAAATACAGTAAATAGCAGAACATATCTGGAAAGCATATACACGGAATATGTAACTGGAAAAAGCAGAATAAATGACACATTCCTAAACTAGTTAACCTATCCAGTAGTCTTGCTTAATAATCTAGATCTGTGATGGCATTCCACAGGTGGCACACGGAGCCATATTTGAGGGCACATGAAGCTTCAGTGTGTCAACACACATAATACAATGTTCTACCCATGTGCGTGCATGCACACACACCCCACACACACTTCCCCCTACATCCATGTGTATGGGGTAACTGAAGCCTTAGGAGCCTGTGGATGGTGAAAAACAGATTCCAGTTGGATTTTGGGCTTCCAGAGAGTGGAGGGGGGGGATTTTTGCCTTCTACAGACTTCAGGAAAGCCCCCAGAGCCTGTGGATGGTGAAAAATGGACCCAACAGACCAACCAGAAGTTCAGAAAAAAAACCCTCCTGGTAAATGCTGGAACTAAAATCTACAAAGAGGATTTAGTTTGGTTAAGAGAATGTCCGGTACGATGATGTTGAATACTGAACTGAAGTCTACAAAGAAGAAGCGTAGGTCTTTGGGGATTCAAGATGTTGTAGGATGTAGTTCAGTTCAGAGCCATATTAACAGCATCATCTATCGATCTATTTGCTCAGTATGCAAATTTAAGGGGGGATGTAACAGTGGATCCGTGATGGTTTTCAAGTGGGACAGCACTAGCCTTTCAAAGGTTTTCATGATTACAGATATTAGAGCAACTGGTCTGTAATTATCCAGATCCTTGATGGTGGGCTTCTTCTGCACTGGGATGATAGTAGAGCATTTGAAGCAAGAAGGAACATGGCATATCTCTAGTGATTTATGATGATTTGGGTGAAGCTGGGGGCCAATTGGTCAGCACAGACTTTTAAGCAAGGAGTTGCCTTGTCTGGGCCTGGTGCTTTTCCTGGTTTCTGTCTGTGAAATACATCTTGCATTTCCTTTTCTGTGATTGTGAACCCAATGGGATGGGGTCACTTGTAGGAGGTTTAGCTGTTGTTGGTGTGTCTGGGATGTAGGTTGTGGAGATAGGTGGCTGTGATTTCATTTCAAACCTGCAGTAGAACACGTTCAGGTCATCTGCCAGTTAGAAACATAGAAGACTGACGGCAGAAAAAGACCTCATTATCCACCTAGTCTGCCTAGTCTGTATTTTATCTTAGGATGGATATATGTCCACCTAGTCTGTATTTTATCTTAGGATGGATATATGTTTATCCCAGGCATGTTTAAATTCAGTTACTGTGGATTTACCAACCATGTCTGCTGGAAGTTTGTTCCAAGGATCTACTACTCTTTCAGTAAAATAATATTTTCTCATGTTGCTTTTGATCTTTCCCCCAACTAACTTCAAATTGTGTCCCCTTGTTCTTATGTTCACTTTCCTATTAAAAACACTTCCCTCCTGGACCTTATTTAACCCTTTAACATATTTAAACGTTTCGATCATGTCCCCCCTTTTCCTTCTGTCCTCCAGACTATACAGGTTGAGTTGATTAAGTCTTTCCTGATACGTTTTATGCTTAAGACCTTCCACCATTCTTGTAGCCCATCTTTGGACCCATTCAATTTTGTCAATATCTTTTTGTAGGTGAGGTCTCCAGAACTGAACACAGTATTCCAAATGTGGTCTCACCAGCGCTCTATATAGCGGGATCATAATCTCCCTCTTCCTGCTTGTTATACCTCTAGCTATGCAGCCAAGCACCCTACTTGCTTTCTCTACCGTCTGACTGCACTGTTCACCTATTTTGAGACTGTCAGAAATTATCAGTTGCTTATTTCCTCCAACTTGGGAAGGAACCAGTGATGTTTTTAAGAGTTTTCCACATGTTTGCTGGTTCTTTGGTTGGGAACTGATTCTTTAGCTTTTCAGAGTAGCTTCTTTTTACTGCTCTGATCTCCCTTGTTAATACATTTCTGGCCTTGTACAGCAAGGGCAGATTGTACAACATTCTGTCACCTTTTCTGTTGGCTTCCTCTTTGGAGCAACATAGCTGCTTAAGAATAGTGTATTTTGCATGTTTCAAAAATAATTTGGAGGAAATAGTTTCATACCTCCAAAAGTAGGGAATACATGTAGCTCAGGTTCAATGTTGGGTTCCTGCTGTTCTCAGAGCTCGGTTGTTTTCCTGAAAACTTTTCATTATTAGGCTAAGGATCATCAGTGCACAACCAACCTCAGAGAATTCAAGTTTTCATTTCGTTTCCAATACAATACTTCTTGCTTTTCATTATGATGCTTGTTTTCCATTTCTCAAAGGCTGGGTTGTGGGGGAGAGGGACATAGTGAAGAGCTTCTGCTGCTTGAAGGAAGCTATTTGTGCAAGTTATAATTTGATTCTTAAAGCAGCAAACTCCCACTCAGTGAAAAGAATTGGGACACTTTAACAAATACCCAAGAAATGATGTATTCATGCTAACTTTGAAGTTCTGTTTTTAAGTCTTTTTTCAAAGGTTGTCTATTCCTGTTTTCGTGTAACAGTGTAGAACCAGTATTATTCCACTTTTCTTATAAAAAATAAATAAAGACCTTTGTCCATGTTATAACTAAATGATATGGGTGAACAGTGCAGTCAGGTGGCAGGGAAAGCAAGTAGGATGCTTGGCTGCATAGCTAGAGGTATAACAAGCAGGAAGAGGGAGATTATGATCCCGCTATATAGAGTGCTGGTGAGACCACGTTTGGAATACTGTGTTCAGTTCTGGAGACCTCACCTACAAAAAGATATTGACAAAATTGAACGGGTCCAAAGACGGGCTATAAGAATGGTGGAAGGTCTTAAGCATAAAACATATCAGGAAAGACTTAATGAACTCAATCTGTATAGTCTGGAGGACAGAAGGAAAAGGGGGGACATGATAGAAACATTTAAATATGTTAAAGGGTTAAATAAGGTTCAGGAAGTGTTTTTAATAGGAAAGTGAACACAAGAACAAGGGGACACAATCTGAAGTTAGTTGGGGGAATGATCAAAGGCAACATGAGAAAATGTTGCCTTTGAGTCTTCGGAGAGGGGCGGCATACAAATCCAAATAATAAATAAATATTATTTTACTGAAAGAGTAGTAGATCCTTGGAACAAACTTCCAGCAGACGTGGTTGGTAAATCCACAGTAACTGAATTTAAACATGCCTGGGATAAACATACATCCATTGTAAGATAAAATACGGGAAATAGTATAAGGGCAGACTAGATGGACCATGAGGTCTTTTTCTGCCGTCAGTCTTCTATGTTTCTATGTTAAAATTCTATAAATCTCAGCAGCTTGTAAATTAGATTAGAAGAATATATAAATATTCTATTCCCACATTGGGTATGCCGGGTCCTCCCTAAAAGAGGCTGATAATTAGGGTGTGTCTTATACTCTGAATGTAGCCTTTTATTTCATCATTAACTAGCTGCTAACAATCTTCTCAGGTCTTACCTTGGAGGCTCTTTCATTGCTTCTCTGCGAAGAAAGTTTTCCAAGCCCTAAGTCTTAGCAGGGTTCTGCTCTGGGTAAGTTTCTTTCCAGCCCTAACCAGGTGCTAAAGATGTCCCCAGCTCTTACGGGCTTGCAAGCTCTTTCATTGTTACTCTCTGTGAAGAATGTTTTCCAAACCCTAAGTCTTTGCAGAGTTTTTTTCCATTGCTCTACTTGCTCAGACTATTTCATTCAAGGTGCTAATGATGTCCCCAACTCTTCCTGGCTTGCAAGTTCTTTCATTGTTACTATCTCAGAATAATAATAAAAAAAAGCCCTTAACCAGGGGATAAAATAATATGCTGAAGCTAACCAGACTAAGGATGCTAGCCAGATGAATACCTGGTAAGCATATTCCTATCCTATTCATATTTGAGGGAACACTCAAATAACACATCCTAGATCTGAATGAATGAAATATTCTCATTGAATACTTTGTTCTGCACAAAGTTGAATGTGCACAACAGCATGTGAAATTGATTGTCAACCAGTGTTGCTTCCTATGCGGAAAGTTTGATTTCACAGAAGTTTGATTTACTTGGAGTTATATTGTGCTGTTCAAGCATTCCCTTTATTTTCTTTGAGCAGTGTATAATAAGAGAAGAAAAACATTCCAAAGTTTAAAAAAAATGTTAAAATATTTTCAACCCTGCAATTAATTTATGTTTATATATTTGGCCAATGATAGTAAAACCAATCAGGATGACAATGAGATTTGGGAAACTAGAAATCCTCTCAGTATATTTCTTTTTAATATAAAATTAGTTTCCAATGAGTTCTATGTCCATTATTATACACCATTTATTCCACACCTAATATTGATTATGAAAGGCCTAAATGGGATGAAAATCTTGGTGACACCATGCCAATAGAAATCAGATTAATGTTCTGAAGCAGGGGTCCCCAAACTTTTTACACAGGGGGCCAGTTTACTGTCCCTCAGACTGTTGGAGGCCGGACTATAAAAAAAACCTATGAACAAATCCCTATGCACACTGCACAAATCTTATTTAAAGTAAAAAACAAAATGGGAACAAATACAATATTTAAAATAAAGAAGTAATTAAATAATTAATTAATAAAGTAATTTATACTTCTTTATTAACAAGTAAATTTAAACTTAAATCAACAAACTCCCTCCATTTCTCCTTCCTTCCTTCCCTCCCTCCCTCCTTCCTCTCCATTTCTCTCTTCCCTCTCTCTTTTTTTCCTTCTCTCTCATTTGTTTCATTTTCCTCTCCCTCATTTTCTCTCCCTCATTTTCTCATTTTTCTCTTTTCTATCTCTCTCTCACTCTTTCCATCTATCCCCCTTTCTCTCTTCCTCTCTATCTCTCCCTCTTTCTCTTTCTTTCTCTCACTCATTCTCTTTCTCTCTCCCTCTTTGTATCTCTCCCTCTTTCTCTCTCTCCCTCTCTCTCTATCTCCCTCCTATCCTCCCCGCCCCTTGCCTCTGTACCGCCTCCTCACTCAGCAGCAGACCACGGTGAGTTGACAGGCGATTCGGGAGCTTATTATATCTATTGATAAAATCTTGTGGGCTGCCGCGGGCCAAATAAATTGCCTCGGTGGGCCGCATCCGGCCCCCGAGCCGTAGTTTGGGGACTGCTGTTCTGAAGTATACATGTTTGGTCTCATACAAGAATATTCCTCTTATATATATAAACTGCTATATCACAATTTGGATTCCCTCTATTGAAAAGTTCAACCTGAGAACTGAAATATTATAAAATATTGCACATAAAATAGTATTATAAAATATTGCACATAAAATATGGCTTTAGAAATAATCAAAACATTGTACTTAAAACAAGTTGAAAGTGGATGATTAGGGGCAAAGAGGAACTATAAACAAGAGGAAAATTAAAGCTAAATTAAATAACATTGGCTAGTTTCCAATGTTTTCTTGATTATTATGAGGTTTGAAAAAGGGATGGTCTTATCCTTTTAAATATTTCCCTTTGAAACTGTCTTACAACCATAGTTCCCTCTAAGCTGAGCAGTGAGCAATCGCTCACTTAAAAATCATCATCAACTCAGAGTTTTCCAAACCTGCCCAGAAGCCGAGAGGGAAAGAGTGAGAGGGAAGGAGAGAGAGAGGAAGAGAGGAAGAGAGAGAAACAGATAGAAAAAAGAGAGGAAGGAAAAGAGAAAGAAAAAGAATGGGAGTAAGGAAGAGAGAAAGAAAATCAAAATCTAGTTTGAAACTAGCTCAACTATTTAAGTGGCATTTTGATATTGATAGAGTTGCCCTATTATGAGCTCACTCTTATAGACACACAGTACAGTATTTTATTTTGAAATTCTCTGAGGCAAAACAGGGTGGGTTTTTTATTTGTTTGTTTGTTTGTTTATTTATTTATTATTTCTGTGCCTCCCAGTCCCGAAGGGACTGCCGCTCAGACACTATACTTTTCCGCCCACCCCCCCAAAAAATTAGAGGGAACACTGCTTACAACAGCTTCCAAGGTGTTGTCTTTTCTAAAACGTGTGTTATATTTGATGGCTTTCCAAAAGCCAAATTAGATAAGATGTTAAACAATGTTGAATGGGGACCACACGGGATTCTTAGAATTTGTTTCTAAAATAGCCATTCACTGTCAGCAGAAATGAGGCCTAGAAAATTATCTAGCACCATTGCTGTGCTTGCAAACTTACATTTCTTTAGGAAGGCAAACTCTTTTAGCCCTCTAAAGGAAATATGCCTTCAGGGCTTAATATTAATTTTAGAAATATTTTGGGGTGAAAAGATATCATATATTAGCTAAGCCAGCAATTTTGATACAAGCTTGAACATGGCAGCGATGTGGTAGAATAGATATGGGACTTGGCTGTGGGGTGGGGGTTTTTTTGGCTTTTATCTGTTTTTTAGGGTGGGACAGGTAATGAATTGTTTTTGTTTTAGGAATTGGGCTTTAATTATGTCTATTTTATCAGACAGTTCTCTTCTGCAAAAAATGCACTAAAGATTTTCTCTGTTTTGTACCAAATTTCCACTATTTGATCTAAGCCGAGAAGTTTCACAAATCACAATGCCCATAGACTATTGTCCTACACTGAGGGCCACACAGGGTAGACTTTGTGATACTTGAGACACAGTTGCTTGTAGTACTGCTGTACTGGCTAACTAAAGTTAGCACCCATCCCTCACCTAGAAGAATGAAATATTTTGAGAAATATTAAAAAGGCAGACTTGGATGAGAATTGGAGAAACATAGTCTTGGAAAGCAGCCCCAACCTTCCTTAATAGCCCTCAGCAGGTGTCAGCACTTAAGAGATAGCTTATTGAGATCTAGGTAGCTCTATTTGATCCTACGTAGCTTCTGCTCCGGCAATCTCACACTACTCACCAGAGCTTACAAAACTTTTGCTAGACCCATCCTCGAATACAGCTCATCTGTCTGGAACCCACACCGAATTTCAGACATCAACACCCTAGAAAAGGTCCAACGATACTTCACCAGAAGAGCCCTTCACTCCACCACTCGAAACAGAATACCCTACGAAACTAGACTTACGATCCTGGGTCTAGAAAGCTTAGAACTACGACGCCTTAAACATGATCTAAGTATTGCCCACAAGATCATATGCTGCAACATCCTGCCTGTCAACAACTACTTCAAGTTCAACCGCAATAACACAAGAGCACGCAACAGGTTCAAACTTAATATCAACCGCTCCAAACTTGACTGTAAAAAATATGACTTTAGCAATCGAGTTGTTGAAGCGTGGAACTCATTACCAGACTCCGTGGTGTCAATCCCCAACCACCAACATTTTTCCCTTAGACTTTCCACAGTTGACTTCTCCAGATT
Source organism: Erythrolamprus reginae (assembly GCF_031021105.1). Classification (NCBI taxonomy): domain Eukaryota; kingdom Metazoa; phylum Chordata; class Lepidosauria; order Squamata; family Dipsadidae; genus Erythrolamprus; species Erythrolamprus reginae. The sequence goes on from NC_091953.1 coordinate 119,774,737, forward strand.
CCTTAGAGGTCAGTAAGGCGCGAGCATAAGTGCACTAGTGTGCCTTCCGTCCCCTGTCCAATTGTCTCTCCTATATTTTATACATCTTTTCTCCCATTCATATATCCTTTCCTCTACTCTTCATTGATGTATTCTATTTTCCTATCTCTTCTTCTATCCCTTCCCTGATATTTACTACTACACATTTTTATTCTCTTTAACTTTCAATTTGTATTGGAATAAACAAACAAATACATAAACAAATAAACAAATAAATAAATTTGTAACCAAATTTCCTGCAGCAAGCTCTGAAAAAAAGGATTCAGCTCTCAGCCACAATAGGAATTGCCCAACAAGCCCCTTCATTGCATCAGAAGACCAAGCTTCAAGCAAGCTTACAACAACAAATAGAATACATGTTATTGCACAGGAACAGGAAGTTCAAGTGCAAAACCCAAGTATAAATGCCCCTCCCTCTCAACTTCATGTGATCAGCTCCACGAGGGCCACAAGGATGTGGTCCTGTTCATCAATAAATACACCCTCTTTACCAGCGTTTCCCAACCGGTGTGCCGCGGCACAATAGTGTGCCGTGAGACACGGTCAGGTGTGCCGCAGGAAGCTCCAGGTGGGCGGGGCACTGCCAGTGCCGGACCGCCAGTGCCTCCAACCTGGAGCTCCCACTCGCAACTGTCCCCCGGCTACTGCCCGATGCAGCTGTTTCCGGCTGGGCCCCAAAGAAGGAAGGCGGGAAAAAGGAGGCAGGGGCGAGGAGGTCCGGCAGTAGGAGTAAAGGGAGCCGCGGCCGCCACTGCCTCTCCACGGTGCCTCTGGCCAAACGCGCCCCTGGCTTCTCTGCCCTGCCCCATTGCCCGTCCGATCCGCCCACTCTCCTCCTCCTCCTCCGCTGCCGCCTCCTGTATTGGGGCGTGATCCGCCCCCTCTCCTTCGCTGCCGGAGAGAGAATGGAGGGCGCCGTTGTCTTCGCCTCCGCCCGCCAGCTCCCCTCGCCCTCCCAGACGTCCCCAGCGCCCGGCCGCGCGCCGCCTCCCGTTAGCCCGGCCGACCTTTCCCTGCTGCCGTTTTCATGGCGCTCGCTCGCTTCTCCGGTCAGCAAAGCCATCTGCCCAGGAAAGCGCCACGCCGCGCTTGCTGGCCGGAAAAGCGAGCGATCCGGGAGTCTGGGACTGTGTGGCTTTGCGCCATGAAGAGAAAACGGCAGCAGGGAAAGGTCAGCCGGGCTAACGGGAGGCGGCGCGTGGCCGGGCGCTGGGAACGTCTGGGAGGGCGAGGAGGCTGATGGCTGCTGTTGCCTCTTAGCTGCAGAGCCGGCTGGCGGAGGCGAAGACAACGGCGCCCTCCATTCTCTCTCCAGCTCTCTCTCTCTCTTTCTTTTTCTCTCTGTTGCCGGCATGGTGAACGAGAGAGAAAGAGAGAGAGAGAAAAAGGAGGGGAGAGAGAATGAGAGAAAGAGAGAAAGAGAAAGAGAGGGAAAGAAAGCAAGAGAGAGAAAGAGAGGGGGGAAGGAGGGAGAGGGAAAGACATGGAGGGAGGGAAGGAGGGAGAGAGAAAGAGCAAAAAAAAAGGAAGAAAGAAAGAGGGATGGAGAGAGAGAAAGATGGGAAGGAAGAGAGAGAAAGAGGGAGGGAGAAATAGAGTGAAATGGAGGAAGAGATTTTTTTTTGTCCAAACTTTTCTTTAGCCCCGCCCCCCGCCCCCCCTTCAGTGTTCCCCAGAATTTTGAAAATATGAATAATGTGCCGCGGCTCAAAAAAGGTTGGGAAACACTGCTCTTTACAATCAGTCTCCAGTCTCCATGTTTCCAGTGTCTTTCTCCCAGCCTAGAACTGAACCAAAATTGATATTTCTTTCAACAACTGGGTTTTCTTATATTTTAAATTTACTCTTTCAATGTTAATAATTTGCCGTAAGACTTAACCTTTAAAAAATAGAAAAGCCTCCCTTTCTGAAACCAGGTTTGGCGGGAGAACATTCAATATATTGCAGATAAATTTCTTTGTCAGCTCTTCTCAAGCCTCCATGAACAAATCAAATAATCAAGGCCAAGCTTGTGAAGGGCTGAGAATGCATATTACCCATAGCCATTCTAATGGGTTTTTTTTGTCCTTTGCAGCTGCTTCTTCTGTTTTTATTCAGAATACAGTGTTCTTTTCTATGGCTATGCTCTCATATTATTGGAAGGCTTTAGTTCGTATAATGTAGCAGGACAGATGGTTAATTCTGAACCAATCAATTTTTGCTTTGAAGTTCTTTGTTGTGCTGACTATAAGAATAATTGCAAGTCTTTTTTTAGATGAATAATTTTTAAGTAAAAATTATTCATCAAGAAAAATATCCAACAAAAACAACTTGAAAAACTAGCAACCTACATCACAAATCATAACATCAAATTGAAACGACAAACTGTAAACATCGATTGACACGAACTTTAAACTACAAAGAAAACAAACCCTTAAACCACTGATACGTATTGGCACTAACAATTACATCAAAAACATATGGATAAAACTTTAGGGAAATTTACACCACCTATGTGCTCAAACCACAGGCCGCAAAGCATGAAAGCCCCAGCTCTAACGCTGGCCTTCTCTTCTTACCACTCCCCTTTTGCTCCAATTTCCTATCCCCCTTCCCCTTTTATCTCTTTCCCTTCTTCCTCAACCCCCTACCTTTCTTCTTTTCTCCCTCCCCACCTACGTGTACTATGTAAGTAAATTATAAATGTTAGAATGTATATTATATATATCCCTTTTGCTTTTCTGTACCCTGTTTTTTAATGTATATATTCAATAAATTTATTTTTTTTAAAAAAAGAATAATTGCAAGTCAGTTTTCCAGGTTCCCCCTTTTTGACAAAGAGACCCCGCTTTATCAGAGTACTCCAACAAATTGCTTTTATTTTTTTTAAAAAAATTATTTTATTTATTTGGTTTTTTTTTCAAATATAACATAAAAAAGAAAAAACATACACAGAAACATACACATACAACATTTGGGAAATGAAAGTTTTCCCACTTTTTAGGTGTTCGATCAGAGAATTTTACTTCTTTCACATAGTATTAATTTTTCAATTCTTTTATTCAACGTGTTGCTTTGCGTAAATTTTTATTTATTTCTTTGTTGCTCTTTTCTTTAACCAATCATAAACTTTTGCCCATATTTTATAGCAATCTGAATCTTCTTTTCCCTCTAATCTTTTAGATAACCTGTCCATCTCCGCACAGTCCAATATTTTTTTAATTACTAAATTTTCTTCCGGTGGTTTGTCTATTTTCCATTGTTGGACGTATACTATCCTGGCAGCTGTTAGTATGTGTTGTGATTCAGTCTGAGGCTCCTCAGGGAACGGCTGGAACTCTGCCGGCTCCATGCTCAGAGGGGGAGGACGAGGAACAGGAGGAGGAGGAGGACCAGGCAGACGGGGAAGAGGAATGTCAGGACGAGGAGGAGGGAGAACAGCCTGAGACTCCCGGGGGGGAGCTCTTCCCAGCGAGTAGCCTGGAGTCATTAGATGAGAACGCACAAGCCATCATAGATATGAGGCAGAGAAGGGCAGCACAGAGAAGGGGACAATTAGCCAGGTATTTTCATCCCTAATAGGCAGCAGCTGGGTTTGGGTGTGGTTCTCCTCAGAAAGGTTGAAAAGGCAGGCCCGCCCTTCCTGTATTGTGGAGAGTTATCTTTTGGGAGTCCTGTGACCTTGCTTCGATCCTTGGTGTCTCTGATTCTGGCTTGTGGCCTCGAAGGCTGAAAACTTGGGGGAGGCGTGGGTTTTATTATCTACAGTGGTGTGTGTGCCAGCAAGAAGCCTGTTGTATTGTCTGGCCGTCGTGACTCTTCTGTGAAGCTTCATAGCATTCCAGTTTGTAAGAACAGTTTTTGTTATCTGTGTTTGTTTTCAAAGATATAAAATGACTTTGCTTTTTACCAGTGTGTCTGGATACTCTTTTTAGTTGGTGTTGACGTCTGGGGGAACCCAGACAGAACAGTATGTGTATAACTAATTGCTTTTAATTGATCTTCCAACTTGGTTCCTTATTGTAAAAAGTAGACAGAACCTAGGGCTGAATTTTCCAATCAACATCTAATGGCACTCATCCTGCTCCTTTATAATGATTTTAAGAAACCAAAATCTTGCATATTTAATGCTTTCCTGTATGCAATGTCATGTGAAGTTTGTCAAATGGTTCCCCTTGCTTCTTAATGCTTTATTGCTCCCAGTCTCTTTTTAGATGATCAGAATGGCTTTTATATTCCAGTTAGTCTTCTGTCGGGCTCTCTGGTAGAATCCTCCCAAACATTCACAGGTACAAATTTCAGACACACACACGTTTGAAAATTCAAAACAATGTTCTTTATAATGAAAATTCACTTAACCTAAGCCCTCTTTTGGTATAGCAAAGAGCACTCGTCTCCAAACAAACTGGTAATTTATACAAGTCCCTTATCAGTTCTGTGATACTTAGCTTGCAGCTGTGAGGCAATTCACAGTCCTTCTTCTTTCACAAAGTGAAACACACTTTGCCCTGGTTTAGTTTCAAAGCGGGGAAAAATCAGCACATTAAAGGTCAAAGTCAGTAAAGCTGTCACGAAACACAACGATCAGATAATCCTCCACAATGGCCAAACCCACTAATTACCACAGCCCCACCCAACCACAGGTGGCCTCATTTTCTTTGATAATAATCTCTCAGTTGTTGTTGCCTATGCATCGCTCTCCACATGCGTGGCTGTATCATTAACTCTTGTTCTGAATCCAAGGAGGAGCTAGATAATTGATCTCCTTCTGAGCTGTCTGCCACACCCTCCGCCTCCCTGTCACTCATGTCTTCTTGGTCAGAGGAGCCTTCATCAGCAGATTCCACGGGGGCAAAACAGGCCTGCAGCATGTGGATGTCTCCCCCACATCCACAGTCCTTGGGGCAGGAGCTGGGCCAGAGCTAACCACAACAGTTAGTAGCATACAATTCCCCAGTGCAGAAATGAACATGAAATGGCCTACTAGATCAGGTGCAGCAGGGATGGGATAAAGCTTCTGTTGTGTTGTCCTGACACATGTTGCATATGTCTGCTCACTGCAATCTTCTTTTTTTACACATTACAGGCACATTTAAAATAGCTGCATCATTTCTCACTCCGAAAAGAGAAGGAAAAATCAATTCGTGGATTTTACTGAGTACAGAACAAAACTAAAGCCGTTAGTTTCCATCACTTTGACAATGCCAAGACAGAATTTACATATAAGGCTTATACTGCCACTGTCAAGAATCAGAATAACCAGTCTGTGCAAGATCTGCTATTTATTGTACATCTCTTATATGTAAATTCCTTTCTCTCTCTTCCATTTTCTCCTCGCTTATTAAAGTTGTGAGAACCAAGGCATACAATTTTCCAGGTTTCAGGTGTAGTAAATAGGAAAGGTTCTTATGGTTGAATGAAAAGGAGCAATGTTAAATAGTGGCTGAAAATGTGTATCCATAACTTGGCATTTCATCTAAGTATTCCACTTGGAATATAGATCTCCAGTGATATTCAGTGCCCTCATTTATATAATGGTACTAGAAAAAAATATTGTCTATGGAATATTGAAATGATGCATAATTGACAGATCTAACAAGCCTAGCCTAACTTCATCCTCTATATAGAAACTTCCAGATCATTGACCATCTGAAGCAATAGAAAGGCTGCTTTGGCCTAGAGTTTAACCTTAGAGACTTTACTTTCTAATCAGACAGTTATAGCTATCTCGACTTTGACGTGTCCTCTTGAAAATATGAATTTCAGTTTGACTTGTCCTTTTGAAGCTATACCTCTGGTGACCTGCCAGAGACTGAAATACTGCATTTGACTCCTATTTCCAGCTTAATGCCTACAATTTCTCTCTTGATTTCTCTTTTAGATACTCTTTTAAATAGTTTATTATCAATTCTTCCTCCTATCCAAAGGTAAACAATTTTCACCATTAGAAAATCAAAGTCTTGCTCTTGCATTTATTTGTTTGTTTGTTTGCTTGCTTGCTTGTTTGTGTTGGAAGGGACCTTGCAGGTCATCTAGTCTGATCCCCTGCTAGTGCAGGAGACCCTATATTACACTAGTCCAATAGCAGACCAGTCTTTTCTTGAAGGTCACTAGTGTTGGAGTGTTCACCACCTCTGCAGGCAAGCTGTTCTACTGGTTGATCGCTCTCACAGTCAGAAAGTTCCTCCTTATTTCCAGGTTGATTCTCTCCTTGTACAGCTTCTAAACATTGCTCCTTGTCTGGTTCTCTGGTGCTTTGGAAAATAATGTCTTCCCCTCCTCCCTGTGGCAGCCTCTCAAGTATGTGTAGACTGCTAACATGTCCCCACTGGACCTCCTCTTTGGTAGACTATCCATGCCCAATTCCTGAAATCTTTCCTCATATGTTTTAGTTTCTAGTCCCTTTATCATTCTGGTTGCTCTCTTCTGCACTTTTTCTACAGTATCAATGTCTCTTTTGTAGTGTGGTGACCAAAACTGAATGCAGTACTCTAAGTGTGATCTAACCAGTGGTGGGCTCCAGCCTCAATGGTGGGGAACGCAGTTCCGGTGGCGGCCCAGTAGCATGTAGGCTAGCACAAGTGACGATGCTGGGTGTGCACACACCACCGGCGCTTCCCTGGACCTGCACCTGCCCTGCCACGCTGCGAGTACTGCCTTCCCCCACCATTTGCCCCTTGCTCGCCTCTCACGTCGGCTCCCTTCACTGCCGCCATTCACCCCAAGAGTGGGCAGTAGGGGAGCAAATGGTTATGGGCAGCGGCTAGTGTGCACTTACTTGTTCGCCCATTTCTGGGTTTTTTTGCTTCTGTGCATGCACAGAAGTGAACCTTCCCCCCAGAAATCGTGCTTGTGCATGTGCACACACAAAGGGGGGGCAAGCAGGGGCTCACTCCTGGCCATACCGGTATGGCTGGGAATGGTAGCCCACTCCTGCGTCTAACTAAGGCATTATAGAGTGGTATTAGCACCTCCCTTGCAAAGTGTATTCCTCTGTTTATTCCTCCTAAGATTGTATTGGCTTTTTTAGCTGCCACTGCGCATTGTATTTTATGTTTCTTCCAGTTCGGACCAGATTGCCTAAACCAGTGTTTTTCAACCAGTGTGCCGCGGTACACTAGTGTGCCATGAGACATGGTCAGGTGTGCCGCGAAGCTCAGAGAGAGAAAGAAACCAAGAGAGAGAAAGAGAGAGAGAGAGAAAGAGAACAAGAGAGAGAAAGCAAGAGAGAGAGAGAAAGAGAGAGAAAGAAAGCAATATAGAGAGAGAAAGAGAGGGAGGGAAGGAGAGAGAGAGAAAGACATAGAGGGAAGTAGTGAAGGAGAGACAAAAAAGAGAGGAAGGATGGAAGAGAAAGAAAGAGGGATGGAGAGAGAAAGAAGGAAGGCAGAGAAAGAGGGAGAGAGAAATAGAGCGAAAGGGAGGAAGAGAGGGAGATAATTTTTTTGTCCAAACTTTTTTTAGCCCCCACCCTCCCCCCGATCAATGTGCCCCAGGGTTTCGTAAATGTAAAAAATGTGCCATGGCTCAAAAAAGGTTGAAAATCACTGGCCTAAACTACTAGCGACCCACTAGTGATATAACATTGGTGTCACAGATCCGGTTCTGTCAGAGCTGGTCTGCCCGTACTGCCATCTTTTTTTCTGAATTTTTGCCAAATTTTCCTGTGTTTGGGTGGCTTCTTGTCATTCCCTACTTTGAAAACCCTCCTGCCCACTTCCGGGTTAATATTGACCTTTATTTCTTTGGCCAAAGCACAGCTGATCAGCTCCTCAGCTGTGGGTTGGGCTAAATCTATCTTCTCAACATGCACGGAAGTGAAATTGCGTGAGGGGACGTACAGTATGTGCGCATGAGTCACGATGCAAACCGGTGGCGAAGGTGACTGGGACACACCCCTGATTTTATGCAGTCGATACATTTGTTTTTAATTTATTGTTTTTATTATAATCTCTAGAAATTGTAACTCTTCCAAAATGTCTGCATTAGAAGCTAACATGCAAGATTCTTCCTAGTTTTTCCATTAGCTTTTCTATTGGAGTCTTAAAAGTCTCACATTAAAATTAACTTTAATAGCACGATACCACCCAGTAATATTTTAATATATTTATATTGGTAGTAAAATACAAGACTTGAAGTGGGAGAAATCATCCAATCATTTTAGAATCCCATGAGAGCAATGATTAAGGTAGTTCCAAAAGTAGAAACAATTACTGAAGAAACACAATGATATGCTTCACATGAACAAAAGAACCTGCGGCTCGTATTCTTTATTTAAAACCATTTGTTTAAATCCAGAAAAAGATAGGAATAAAGTGGCAAATTTGTCTGCGTAAAATAGGATGTGTATCTATTTTAAAGTTTCCAGTCTTTGAATTTTGAAAAGTTTCCAGCTACCGGTATTTTGATTGTGGTCGTTCAGCTAATGCAGTGTTTTTCAACCAGTGTGCCGCGGCACACTAGTGTGCCGTGAGACATGGTCAGGTGTGCCGTGAAGCTCAGAGAGAGAAAGAAAACAAGAGAAAGAGAAAGAAAGAAAGAGAGAAAAAGAAAGCAAGAGAGAGAAAGAGAGAAAGAAAGATCAAGAGAGAAAGCAAGCAAGCAAGAGAGAGAGAAAGAAAACAAGAGAGAAAGAAAGCAAGAGAGAGAGAGAAAGGGAGAGAAAGCAAGAGAGAGAAAGCAAGAGAGAGAAAAAGAAAGAGAACAAGAGAGAAAGAAAGAAAGAGAGAAAGAGAACAAGAGAGAGAGAGAAAGAAAGAGAGAGAGAGAGAAAGGGAGGGAAGGTGGGAGAGAGAAAGAGAGCAAAAAAGAGGAAGGAAGGAAGAGAGAAAGAAAGAGGGATGGAGAGAGAGGGAAAAAAGAGGAAGGGAGAGAAAGAGGGTGGGAGAGAGAAATAGAGCAAAAGGGAGGAAGAGAGAGAGAGATATTTTTTTGTCCAAACTTTTTTAGCTGCCCCCCCCCTTCAATGTGCCCCATGGTTTTGTAAATGTAAAAAATGTGCCGCGGCTCAAAAAAGGTTGAAAATCACTGAGCTAATGTATATGTGGAAATGCTTTAGGACATAACAGACTAACAGAGTTAGAAGGGAGTTTGCAGATCATCTTCTCCAACCTCCTGCCCAAGCAGGAAACCTTACACCTGCCTCTACCTAGAATTGAACTCACAACCTCCTGATTGTGAGTCAAGAGCTCCACCTCTAGGCCACAGCAGCTGGGTTAGGAAGAGGCATGACTGTACAATAGAAACATAGAAACATAGAAGATTGATGGCAGAAAAAGACCTCATGGTCCATCTAGTCTGCCCTTATACTATTTCCTGTATTTTATCTTAGGATGGATATATGTTTATCCCAGGCATGTTTAAATTCAGTGACTGTGGGTTGGCCAATCACATCTGCTGGAGGTTTGTTCCACGCATCTACTACTCTTTCAGTAAAATAATATTTTCTCACCTTGTTTCTGATCTTTCCCTCAACTAACCTCAGATTGTGCCCCCTTGTTCTTGTGTTCACTTTCCTATTAAAATCACTTCCCTCCTGAACCTTTTTTTAACCCTTTAACATATTTAAATGTTTCGATCATGTCCTCCCCTTTCCCTTCTGTCCTCCAGACTATACAGATTGAGTTCATGAAGTCTTTCCTGATAGGTTTTATGCTTAAGACTTTCCACCATTTTTGTAGCCCGTCTTTTGACCCGTTCAATCTTATCAATATCGTTTTGTAGGTGAGGTCTCCAGAACTAAACACAGTATTCCAGATGTGGTCTCACCAGCTCTTTATATAGCGGGATCATAATCTCCCTCTTCCTGCTTGTTATATCTCTAGCTATGCAGCCAAGAATTCTACTATGCAGCCAAACATTCTTGGCTAAAACAAATAGCAATTGAGTCTGCAGAAGGAATCGAGTTTTGGGAAAAGTCTCACAGGAAGCCGTCCCTAGTTTCTGGAACTGTAAAGTAGGTGGGAAGAGAGATGTACATTGAAGTCAGTCTTGCAAGATAGACCAGTCTTGCAAGGTAAACACATCCTCCCAGTTTGGACTGAACCGGTAGCGACCCACTAGTGATGTCACAATGACTTCATGGAATCAGTTCAGTTGGTGCTGCTCCATGGGCATTGCCATCTCTTTTTAAAGTTTTTTCTTCTGAGCATGTACAGAAGTTGAGTTTCCAGCAGTGTACATGCAATCACCATCTTGTTTTTGTTCTGCCGGACTCTCTGGTAGGAGCCTCCCAAAAATTCAGAGGGACAAATTTCAGACACATACACATTTGAAAATTCAAAACAATGTTCTTTATCACAAAATTCAAAATAAACTAAGCACTCTTTTTGTATTGCAAAGAGCACTCGTCCCAAAACAACCTGGTATTTTGTACAAGTCCCTTATCAGTTTGTAAGTACTTAGATTGCAGCTGTGAAGAAAGTCACAGCCCTTCTTCTTCCATGAAGTGAAACACACTTTGCTCTGCTTTGGTTTCAAAGTGGTGAAAAGTCAACAAACAAAGGCCAGAGTCAGCAAGACATTCATGAAACACAATGATCAGATAATTCTCCACAATGGCCAAACCCACACGCTGCTATTTATAGCAGCAGCACTAATTACAGCAGCCCCACCCAACCACAGGTGGCCTCATTTTCTCTTGTAATAATCCTTTAGTTGTTGCTTCCTATGCATCACTCTACGCATGCGTGGATGTGTCATTAATTCTTGTTCAGAATCCAGAGATGATACAGAGAATAGATCTCCTCCTGGGCTGTCTGCCAAACTCTCCTCCTCCCTGTCACTCAGGCCTCCTTGGTCAGAGGAGACTTCATCGGCAGATTCCACTGGGAGCAAAACAGGCCTGCAGCATGTGGATGTCTCCCCCACGTTCCTTGGGGCAGGAGCTGGGCCAGAGCTAACCACAACAGTTTTCAGCTTTTATTTTATTTATTTATTTTTATTTTTCGGGACTAAGTATGTGCACACGCCCACCCAAGAGGCGCGGCCACATGGCCAGAGGAGGAAGTGAACTGGAAGCTAGGTAAATTAGAACCCACCCTTGCCCAGAAGTACCAGTTTATTTAACTTTATTGTAATGTTACATTAGCAAAATATATATTTTTTCTTTAATTCTCAGTTTGCAAATTCCCCTGTGAGCCTTTCCATGAGTCTCCCAATTCATTATCTTGCAGTGTGGAATGGACAAAGATTTCTCTTCCTCCATCTTCCTCTTCCACTTTTCAGAACCAAAATGAACACTATAACTGTTTCCGATAAAGGGAATTGACTTATTTTTCACTGGATAACCTACATACAGCTATCATCAATCATTCTGCAAAAATGACAGGATGCCCAAAGCTTGGAATTCTCATAATTCATTTATCAATTTACATTATTAGATTTAAAAGGCCACCTGACTCCAGAGATATATTGGGCGGCTTACATTTTAAAAATATATCTAATGGTCTATCATTTCTCTCTTCTCTCTCTCTCTCTCTCTCTCTCTCTCTCTCTCTCTCTCACACACACACACACACACACACACACACACGGTATCTAAGTTTAAGAAACTTTGAAAAATATTTTATAGAGTATTTTACTTACAAGTTATTTATTTCCAATTAAACAAGGGAAATCATTTATTTATTTACCGTAATTTATTTATTTAGTTTGTCAAACATGTAAGAGCCAGGGTGGCGCAGCAGGTAGGGTGCTGTACTGCAGGCCACTGAAGCTGACTGTATGTCTGTAGGTCAGTTGTTCAAATCTCATCACTGGCTCAAGGGTGACTCAGCCTTCCATCCTTCCGAGGTGGGTAAAATGAGGACCTGGATTGTGGGGGCAATATGCTGGCTCTGTTAAAAAAGTGCTATTGCTAACATGTTGTAAGCCGCCCTGAGTCTAAGGAGAAGGGGAGCATAAAAATCAAATAAATAAATAAATATATAAAATGATGATGATGATGATGATGATGATGATGATGATGATGATGATTATGGTATCTGTTCAATTGTGTCCAACTCTTGACATTCTATGAATTAGCTTTCTCCATATTTTTCAACTGTGTGCAGGTCCTTTCAATTGTTTTATGCTCTAGCTTGGTTTGGTGGTATCTAGACACTATGTTTTTGAGTGCCTTTGTTTTATTTTACTGCTGACTATTATGCGTACAATTGCCTTTTCCAGTGAATTGGTAAGTAAGTAAGAAGGAATTCTGTGTTTTTGCCTTTTGATTTTATACTCTCCAGTACTTGCTTGTTTATCACCCTTACTGTCCAGGAAATGTGCAGGAGCCTTCTCCAACACCATAGAATAAATGAGTTAATCTTCCTCCTGTTAAAATGATATACCAAATTTTTCAGAGTGTAGGACACACCTTAAAAGAGTCTGAAAACTTGGGTGTGTCTTATACTCTGAACTTAGCTTTTTCAAAGCTTTTTTCCCCAACCCTAACCAGGTGCTAGAGATCTTCTTGGCTCTTCCCAGCTTGCAGGGTTGTTTTCATTATTACTCCCTCCCAAACAGGTTTTTTCAGCCCTAACAAAATGCTAACGATCTTCCCAGCTTTCAGGACTTTTTCATTACTACTCTGTGTTGTGGTTGGCCAGCTCCTGCCCCAAGGAATGTGGATGTGGAGGTGGGAGAAACATCCACATGCCACAGGCCTGTCTTGCTCCCAATAGAATCTCCTGATGAAGGCTCCTCTGACAAAGGAAGCGTGAGTAGTAGCGAAGGGAGGAGTTTGGCAGACAGCCCAGGAGGAAATCAATCATCCTTAGCATCCCTGGATTCTGAACAAGAACTTATGACAGACCCACGCATGCGTAGAGTGATGCATAGGAGAGAACAACTGAAGGATTATTACAGGAGATAAGTGAGGCCACCTGTGGTTGGGTGGAGCTGCTGTAATTAGTGCTACAGATAAAAAGAACAGCGTGCTGGTTTAGCCTTGTGGATGTTTATCTGATTCATAGTTTTGTCAAGATCGTGGTTTTTGCTGTTTCCCTGTTCAAGGCTGTGTGTGGACTTTCTGGACTTTGGAATTGGACTCAATCTTCCCAGTTACTAGGTGAGAAATTGGATTGCATTTAACCTGTGCCTTGTGTGTACCAGAAAATCCCTTTGACATTTAAAAAGGCAGTTTTTTCTGCTTTTCTGTTGATAAAGACTTTTGGTTTTCTTTCTATCGTGTGGTGAGTATCTTTCTGGACTAAGTACCCTGTAATTACGGGCGGTTGGGACACGCCGGCAGAACACTCTGAAGAAAAAACTGAAGAAGTTTTTTCCCACAGTCCTAAGTCTTTGCAGGCTTGTTTTCATTGCTACTCCCTCCAAATATTTTTTGCAGCCCTTTATCACCAGGGGATAAAATTATGTGCTGAAGCTGACCAGACTAAAGATGGTAGGTAGATTCCCCTCCCCCTATTTTCCTCCCGCCCAAATTACGGTGCATCTTATACTCTGAAAATACAGTAATCTGTCAAGCATTTTCTGCAAAGAACTTAAGATTCTCAGACACATTAACACATTCAACAACTGACCTTCACTTCTGTGTTCAGCTGAAACATTCCATAATTAAAGTTTATTCGTTTGATCATGTACTTTCTAGGACTTGGTAAATGTTAACAAGTGTACATTAAATGTTCATACATGCATTCAATAAATTACTACATCGTCTGCTGAAGAGTAAAACTCAACCCTGCTCTATATAAAGCTGCATTATGTTTTCCAAAAGTTGCTTATGTCATAGTTCACATTTTCCCAAACATACTTAACAAATTAATTTCCCACTTGCCCTTGTGTCATTTCTTTTTCCTTTTAAATAGGAGACTATTTGTTGCATTCTTTCAGGTACCAGACATCCCATCTTCAGAGGTTGTTAAAGATGTTGCACAAGCAAAGTGCACCCATATTTTAGCATTGTATATCTGCACCATCAATCTTATGATTTTTCAACATTATTAGGAGATTTTATTAGTTCTTCGCCAACCCCTTACACAATATCCTTCTTAACCTTTTTTAAAATTCCACTTCTTAATGTATCCCCCCCATTCCTAATATATTTTTTACAATGCTTTCTCCAACATTCCGTCAATTCAGTTTCATTTAATCATTTAATAATTCCTTTTGAACTACCACATAGATGAATGATTACTTTTACTTATATGCAAATTTTATAGAAATATAGGATAAGATGTTGTTCCCACCAGGAGTTAATCAAATCAACTGCAACAGCACAACAAGTAAAACAAAGTTGCATTCTTCTTCCATCACATTTTCTTTTTTACAAAAAAATAAATAAATCACTTGTAGGTTTACTATCAATATCTGCCAAAGAATGTGGAATGCCTGTCTCTGCTTGATATGACTAAGCAAACCTACTTATTTAATCTGTTTAAGGAACGGATTATTTACTCAGCTTCTGTTTGTCTAAGTTAATTTAAACTCTTCTGTTTGTTTAACCTAAAAAAGTGAATTAGACACTCTTCTGTTTAGTTAGCAATCACACATTGATGTGATTTGCCTGTATACTATGTGTCATACATTAACCATTTAGCATTGTAACTAAGTTAGTAAAAGTTAATCTTTTATACTTGCATACACAAGAAATTTGTTATAAAAAAATAAACGCAAGTCCAGGAAGAACAGAGCTTCTTCTTAACTAGGATAAGCATTGCTCAGGAAATCATGTCTCTTTATCCATGATTCATAGAAACATAGAAACATAGAAGTCTGATAGCAGAAAAAGACCTCATGGTCCATCTAGTCTGCCCTTATACTATTTTCTGTATTTTATCTTAGGATGGATATATGTTTATCCCAGGCATGTTTAATTCAGTTACTGTGGATTTATCTACCACGTCTGCTGGAAGTTTGTTCCAAGGATCTACTACTCTTTCAGTAAAATAATATTTTCTCATGTTGCCTTTGATCTTTCCCCCAACTAACTTCACATTGTGTCCCCTTGTTCTTGTGTTCACTTTCCTATTAAAAACACTTCCCTCCTGAACCTTATTTAACCCTTTAATATATTTAAATGTTTCGATCATGTCCCCCTTTTCCTTCTGTCCTCCAGACTATACAGATTGAGTTCATTAAGTCTTTCCTGATACGTTTTATGCTTAAGACCTTCCACCATTCTTGTAGCCCGTCTTTGGACCCGTTCAATTTTGTCAATATCTTTTTGTAGGTGAGGTCTCCAGAACTGAACACAGTATTCCAAATGTGGTCTCACCAGCACTCTATAAAGCGGGATCATCATCTCCCTCTTCCTGCTTGTTCTACCTCTAGATATGCAGCCAAGCATCCTACGTGCTTTCCCTACCGCCTGGCTGCACTCACTACAACACTCCTACAACACTCACCGAAATGGCAACATTCATCCATCAAAATTAGCCGAGAGACACTTTTCGTTTCTCCTCTATGCAAGTGACATAGTTATCCTGTCATCTGAAAAGCCCTTAAGCACGCTTAAAAATAAAACAATGCTCAATATTAGGAAAAAAGTGGGGGAAACATAATGCTAAATTACCAAACTTGTGATCTTTAACAAAAGACCTAAAATTCATCAATTGGCATAGCAATTTCAAGCAAGTCAAATGCTTTAAGTGCCTGGGAATTATTACTATTTTCTCCTGAGGATGCATATTACAGGTTTCCCAGTGACATGCCACAGCTATACAGTCCTTTTTTCTCTCTAAAGGTGTGTGTTTTAATTCAATCACCCTGAAATATTTTTAGATTAAAGCTATGGCACAACTTTTATATAGGGTTTAAATTTATTTATTTATTAGATTTGTATGCCGCCCCTCTCCGTAGACTTGGAGCGGCTTACAACAAGAAACAATACAAATCCAATACTTAAAAAACACTTTAAAATCCTTAATATAAAAGATAATCATGCATCTCATACATACCATACACAAACTGGGAACGGCCCAGGGGAATCAATTTCCCCATGCCTGAGGACAGAGGTGGGTTTTGAGGAGTTTACGAAAGGCAAGGAGGGTGGGGGCACTCCACTTGAGACAGAATATCCTACGAAAATAGACTAACAATCCTGGGCCTAGAAAGCCTAGAATTACGGCGCCTAAAAATGATTTGAGTATTGCCCACAATATCATATGCTGCAATGTCCTACCGGTCAATGACTACTTCAGCTTCAACCGCAACAACACAAGAGCACGCAACAGATTAAAACTTAATACAAACCGCTCCAAACTTTACTGTAAAAAATATGATTTCAACAATCGAGTTATCGAAGCATGGAACTCATTACCAGACTCAATTGTGTCAACCCCTAACCCCTAACATTTCTCCCTTAGACTCTCCACGATTGACCTCTCCAGGTTCCTAAGAGGCCAGTAAGGGGCATACATAAGTGCACTAGTGTGCCTTTCCTCCCCTGTCCAATTGTCTTTTCTTTCTCTCACTTATCATATATATTTTCTTTCTTTCATATATCCTCTCCTCTAAGTTCACTTTTACCCTTATATATATTACTACATGTCTATTTTTCTTCCTATGTATTTGTGTATTGGACAAATGAATAAATAAATAAATTAATTAATTAATTAAATTGGACATTAAATGGGACATTATATCAAGCAAGAGGGAACTGTCCAAATTCTTAAGATGAGTCAGGCAAGCCCCTAGATACTTATGTATCTAACACAGCTTTAAGACTAGAATTAGAAAGATAGAAGCCAGGATCTGGATTGTTATTTTTAATTATTGGCTAAAACTACTATTTAATTGTCATCCCTCATTAATGGAGATAACTTTCAATCTACCTGGAGGAAATCTATTAGAGGAAAAACTGGCAACCTACCACTTCTCTAATGAGGTGATGCAAAGAACAGGATATGACAGAGGGGAAAAAAAGATCACTGAAGGAGAGGTCTTTAATACAGGATAACATTAGTTTAACTATGTAAGTGTTGAAAATTGCCTTTTACTAAAAAGGCAGATGATTATTCTCCATCTGTAATAAACCTTAAAAATTATAGAGCATTTCCTCTGACCAGATTCAAGGCATATCCTTCAGTTGTTATTGAAAAGCATTATTAAAAAAATTCCTTTCCAAAAATGCCCCGTGATCCTCATGCCATAGATGTTCCAGCATATTCTCCTATACTGTAATTACTATTTGAGCCTTTGTGCGGTATTAATCAGCCCCTCACAAAGTATTTCCCAGTGACAGACAACTAATAGTATATCTCCTATCTTTTAGCAGACCATAAAAGTCCTATTGCATACAACGCTGGCAAATTCTGGCCTGCTCCTCTAAGAGAGAGGCAATAAATACTGACTTGTAGAAATGTTGTAGAAATCTTTCAAATTTCTCCCCCCCCCCTTCCTTTCTTCTTTCTTAACTCATATACAGTAGTCCTCAACTTATGAGCATTTGCTTAGAAGCCAAGCCCGAGTCTGCGGAGAGGGGCGGCATACAAATCCAATAAATAATAATAATAATAATAATACAATGAGCCCCAGCCCACAAAAAAGCTACTTATATGACTTGGTTTCAAAATTATGGCTGCTGCAGAGCCCCTGAAGTCACATGCACAAAATTTAGAAAGATTTGCTCTTATCCCCCACACACCCTAACTAATTCCCCTATCCCACTCTAAGGGGTATAGGAAATGACTAGGCTAAGCCTCAGGGATCAGTCAAATGCGTCACCAGTCTCAAGTCCCTTCATGCATCTCTCTCTCTCTCTCTCTCTCTCTCGTTATCTATCTCTATCCACCCACCTATCTATCTATCTATCTATCTATCTATCTATCTATCTATCTATCTACCTACCTACCTACCTACCTACCTACCTACCTACCTATCCACCCACCCATAATGAAAAGGAAGGGAGACTAGTATAGATCTATTTCAAGCTTATTATGTTCTCATCAGCTAGCCATACCTTTATTGGAATTTGAACTTCAAATGTATGTACTGTATGTGTGTATGTATGTATGTATATGTATATATACATGTACATGTATATATACAGACATACTTATTTTAAGCTGTTCACTCTCCCTTAGCTCACAACAACAATCCTGAGCAACAAACCAGTCAATTCCTATCACAACCAATGGTAGATATGGGGGGGGGGGAGTGGACCTCATACTTGCAGGAAAAACACTAGGAATGGGGAAAAAAACTGTACCCAAAATCTTCAAAGACCATAACAAAGACCTAAGTATTTTTTACGTTTAATTCTTTTCACTCTTCTTTACCCATTTGTTTCTGAAACATTTTTTAAAATTTCTCTCTGAATGTCTTCTCCTTTTTTTAATCCTAATAATTCTTTGCTTTCTTTGACTACATTCTCCATATACTGTATATCATACAAGATACTGCTCTGATTCTCATTTTTGCACAAATTATTCACTTCAGCATGTCTGCCTCCTCTAAAGCTTCTTTCACTTCATCAGTCCACCAAGTATTCTTTGCCTTACTTGCTATTAGCATTAATTCAATGACACTTAACATAATAGTATTCAATCTGTTTCAAGCAGCTTCCACTTCTTCTCTCCTTTATCCATTTCCCATGCATTATGTTGCATAAGATTAATCTTATTTTTATACAAAAGTCATATTTTTCCCTTCCTGCAATCACTCTACTTTCATTCTTGTTTCTTTTATGTCTCTCCTTTTTTCCCATATGCATTTTTCCAAAGCCTCTCACCTCAATCTCACATTCATTAATTATTCAATCTTTCTTTATGATCAATCAAATAAGCCTCATCTTTAGATTTAGATTTATTCCTTTGCTATTTGATGAATGAATAGGAAGTCTTAAATTAGCATTTGGAACAAGTAGACATGTTTTTCTGAGCAGAGACTCATCAAATACTCACCATTTTCATTCATTTTTGGGCCTCTGAATGGTCCAATCACTTTTTAAAATACTTTCTTGACTTTTTCCCATTTAGCAATTCATGTCTCCCATCTCGTGATTCCCTCTGCTGAATTCCAATCCTCTCAACTTAAAAAAAAAAGACCCCACATTGGGCTTTATCATGATTTGTTCATATGTTGCTCCCCCAACCCATGAAACCATGGGTTGACCATTCAATCTATCACTCTCTGAATGACATCAAATAACATATCTGGATTTGTGCTACTGTTAACTAAGTCATGAATTTTGAGCAAGGACGTCAAGTGAGGAGATTCTTGAAGGAACTTCCAAGTTTCATGAGAAAATGACACAAGAAAGGAAACAAGAAGTCAGATGTAGAAGCTTCTGGAAACAAAGTCTGCTGGGAAAGTTATTTGGACAGGGAGTCATTGCTCACGGTCACTCATTCCCTCATCACCTCGAGGTTCGATTACTGCAACGCTCTCTACATGGGGCTACCTTTGAAAAGTGTTCAGAAACTTCAGATCGTGCAGAATGCAGCCGCGAGAGCCATCGTTGGGCTTCCAAGATTTGCCCATGTTTCTTCAACACTCCATGGCTTGCATTGGCTGCCGATCAGTTTCCGGTCACAATTCAAAGTGTTGGTCATGACCTTTAAAGCCCTACATGGCATTGGACCAGATTACCTCCAGAACCACCTGCTACCGCACAAATCCCAGCGACCGATAAGATCCCACAGAGTTGGCCTTCTCTGGGTCCCGTCGACAAAACAATGTCATTTGGCGGGCCCCAGGGGAAGAGCCTTCTCTATGGCAGCCCCGGACCTCTGGAACCAACTCCCCCTGGAAATTAGAACTTCCCCCACCCTCCCTGTCTTTCGTACACTACTCAAGACTCATTTATACCACCAGGCATGGGGGAGTTGAGATATTCCTTCCCCCTAGGTCATTACAAGTTATGCATGGTATGTTTGTGTATATGTTTGATTTTATAATAAGGGTTTTTAGTTGTTTTTATTATTGTTGTTAGCCGCCCTGAGTCTACAGAGAGGGGCGGCATACAAAACCAATAAATTATTATTATTATTATTATTATTATTATTATTATTATTATCCTCCTCCTCCTCTACCCGGTACCTTCAGAAGTTCAAGTCATGAATATTTTCAATTACCCTTCTAATTAGATGCATTAAACCATGGACTGTCTAGTAAATTTCAGGCATTTGCCTTTTCTAAGTCAATTGGTCTACTGATCAATCAACTCATTCTAAAAAAAAAAAGAGTAAAGAGTTCCCATCAAATAGAAAAAACCCCCAGAAGGTTGAAACAATCAGTACTGGATAATCTTATTTCCGCTGGAAAGCAGTATAGTTGGAGACATAGTTGCTACTGCAAGATCACATAGACTGAATGCAAACTACAGCATGGTAAAATAACAATATTGGTGCCTTTGAATATCTCCAGTACATTTAAAAAAAAATAGGAGGCAAAGCATATAATAGCAAGACTTGGCAATGGCTAAGTGCAGGAAAGTTGAAGAAAGAGACTGAGGGACTATTTCTGGCTGCAGAAGACCAAGCCTTCACGACTAATGCATACAAAACCAGAATTGGGAAGACAGCAACAGATGCTAAGTGTCTTCTATGGAAAGAAGCTGAGGAAACATTGGAGCATCTGGTAAGCTGTTTCAAGAAGAATGCACAGGCTGACCCCAAGCAACGACATGACAAAGTAGCAACAATGAAGATCTGCAAGACATATCATTTGCTTGCAAATAACAATTGGTGGGACCATTAAATAAAGAAAATCACAGTATATGAAGAAGTTAAATTGCTCTGGGACTTCAAACAGGCAGGCACCTGTCACATAACACCCCAGATTTAACCATTGTTGATAAGAAAAATAAAAAGTCTGGATAGTAGATGTAGCACCCTGGAGATAGCAGAATAGAAGAGAAAGAACTGGAGAAGATAACAAAATACAAAGACCTACAAATAGAAATAGAACGACTGTAGCAAAGGCAAGCAATGGGTATGCAAATAGTAATAGGCACTTTGGGTGCAATCCCAAAATAACTGGAGCACTACTTGAATACCATTGGCATTGACAAATTCTCTATCAGTCAATTGCAGAAGATGGCTTTACTTGGAAAAGCTTTCATCCTGTGATGCTATCTATAGTAACATCAAACATCCAGATCTGCCTATCCAAGGTAAAGACTTGATAGGTAGACAGAAATGCCAAATCCAGTCTGACCAGCTGACTGTACAATGATTAACAACAACAACAATTTCTACCTGCATAGAAATAAAAGCTGCCTAACTTAAACTTATTCCATTCATGCTTCTGTAGAAAAAAGTAGCTCTGAAAGGGTAGAGCCAAGGTGGCGCATGTTGTGTTTGGCCTTGGGCTGGCTGCTACCCCCATGTCTGTGAGAGATGCGTCACAGAGTGATTGCGAAAGCATGGCTGACAGCCAGGAAAACGTGGCAGACAGCTCAGAGAAGTTGGCAGACAGCTGAAAGGAACTGGCAGATAGCCCAGGGGACTTGGCAGGCAGCCCATCGGATAGCCTCTCTTCTCTGGATTCGGATGCCGAACAGATAATCAATATGTGTAGCCGGAGAGCAATGCAACGTAGGGCTCAATTAAGGGATTATCAACGGTGATTCTGGGGTCACCTGTGTTTGTGTGTGGTTCCCATAATGAGGGCTACAGTTACAAAAGGGAACAGAGGCAGAGGCAAACTGTGGATGTTTATCTGTGTGGTTTGTGTGGCTCTGTGGTTCCTGCTTTGAAGTCTCTGCTCTGTGCCTTTGGATTTCAACCCAGCATTGTCAGGCAAGTGGGAGTTGAAAACTCTGGGACTAGCTGCTGCTCTTGTGCTTCGAAAATTCAAAGAACTCTTAGAACGTTTCTGTTACGTGAATTTTGTATTTGTTCGCTTTTTCATGCACTTTATATTTAGCTGAATTTTCACCTCAAACTGTGTTTTACTCCTGAAAATAAGGACAGTTTTCTTTAGCCTTTTCTTTTATGTTTAATACAAGTTTGCTGATTAGCAATGCATGTGTGTGTCTGACCTTCTTTTCTGGACCGTTAATTAACACCTGAGCCCGGTCAGGCAGAACAGCGCAGTGGGTAGAGTGCAGTACTGCAGGACACTAAAGCTGACTGCTAGATCTGCAGGTCAGCGGTTCAAATCTCATTACCGGCTCAAGGTTGACTCAGCCTTCCATCCTTCCGAGGTGGGTAAAATGAGGACCCAGATTGTGGGGGCAATATGCTGGCTCTGTTAAAAAGCGCTATTGCTAACATGTTGTTAACCACCCTGAGTCTAAGGAGAAGGGCGGCATTAAAAAACCCATTGAATTGATTAGAAGGTAGATTGAGATGGGAAAAAAAGCTAAAACTTGCTTCATAAATTTTGAAGAAACATTAATCGCAGGAAGGAGGAGAATGAAGTTGCTTGCAGAGTTGTAGAAAATTAAATGTTTACATTTGGATGTGGAATAGTTAGGGTAATTAACACCTTGATTAGCTTGATTATAAACTTGTAAACATAATAGTGTGAAAATAATTTTATTTAAAAAACAATAGCAGATGCTTGGCAAAATAAATAAGCATTTTTTTTTGTTTTGTTTTGTAATTGTGACTAAAAGGAGCTACACAGCAGGCAGATTAGTATCACAAATACCTAACATATTCCTAACATCGTCCTCCGCGACCCTACTTGGACCGGGAGTCACTGCTCACGGTCACTCATGCCCTCATCACCTCGAGGCTTGACTACTGTAACGCTCTCTACATGGGGCTACCTTTGAAAAATGTTCGGAAACTTCAGATCGTGCAGAATGCAGCTGCGAGAGCAATCATGGGCTTTCCCAAATATGCCCATGTCACACCAACATTCCGCAATCTGCATTGGTTGCCGATCAGTTTCCGGTCACAATTCAAAGTGTTGGTTATGACCTATAAAGCCCTTCATGGCACCGGACCAGATTACCTCAGGGACCGCCTTCTGCTGCACGAATCCCAGCGACCAGTTAGGTCCCACAGAGTGGATCTTCTCCGGGTCCCGTCAACTAAGCAATGTCGCCTGGCGGGACCCAGGGGAAGAGCCTTCTCTGTGGCGGCCCCGGCCCTCTGGAACCAACTCCCCCCAGAGATTAGAACTGCCCCCACCCTCCTTGCCTTTCGTAAACAACTTAAAACCCACCTCTGCCGCCAGGCATGGGGGAATTGAGATCCTCTTTCCCCCTAGGCCTTTACAATTCTATGCATGGTATGTATGTATGTATGTTTGGTTTTTATATTAATTGATTTTTAATCATCAATACCAAATTACTATTGTACACTGTTTTATTGTCGCTGTTAGCCGCCCCGAGTCTCTGGAGAGGGGCGGCATACAAATCCAATAAATAAATAAATAAATAAATAAATAAATAAATAAATAAATATACACAGAAGGAACTATCAGTTTTAGAGAAGCTGAAAATGGTTACACACATCATGGAGGTTTCGTGGGTTCCAGTCAAAGCATTCTCAAAAAACAAAACAAAAAACCCCTTCCTTCACCCATTTATTTATTTTGGTTTTCAATGCCAGCATCGGGAATCATGGTTTGGAAAGAGAGAAGTCAGTATGAAACAGAGTTTACAGTATATGGCTGTGATGAACAGAAGACTAATTAATTTTGTCTAAAGACAGAATGTCCTTTCTAAGAGCCATAAGAAGTACATGGGGGTGTGGGGGTGTGCACGCATGTGCACATGTGTATGTGTGTGTGTGCATCTGTGTGTGCACATGCATAGACACACATATATGTACATAGGCATTCTCTTACCATTTTGTTTTCCTGAAAATGTTTTTTAAAGATGTGAAAAGATTTTAAAGATGTTAAAAACCCTACATCTTCTCCCAGCAGAGAAGGAGGAGGTGGTGGTGGAGAAGGTGGAGGAGGAGGGGGAGGGGGGGAGGAGGAGGCGAAGGAAGAGGAGAAGAAAGGAAGGAGGAGAAGGAGAAAGCAGTGATGGTGATGGTGGTGGTGGTGGTGGTGGAGGAAAAAGTGCAAAAGGGGGAGGGGGAGGAGAAGGAGGAGGAAGAGGAGAAGAAAGGGAGGAGGAGAAGGCAGTGATGGTGATGGAGGGGTGGAGGAGGAGGAAGAGGAGAAAGAGGAGGAGAAGGAGGAGAAGAAGACGTAGAACAAGAAGGAATTGATGGAAACTAAACAAGGAGAGAAGTAACTTAGAACTAAGGAGAAATTACCTGACTGTCAGAACGGTTGAAGTTTTTAAGCAGATGTTGGATAACCATCTGTCTGAAGTAGTGTAGGGTTTCCTGCCTAAGCAGGGGGTTGGACTAGAAGACCTTCAAGGTCCCTTCCAACTCTGTTATGATGATGATGATGAAGAAGAAGGAGGCGGAGGAGGAGGAGGAAGAAGAAAAACAAGAACAAGAACAAGAAGAACAACAACAAGAAGAAGAACAAGAAGAAGAACAAGAAGAAGAATTTTTAAAATTATTATGGCTTCTAATTATCTAATTTCCAACAATATCTCTGAGTTCCATGGGTCCCTCCCCCCAAAACTGGTGTGTCCATGTGTGTAGTTACAGGTGCTGTAAACAAGAACTTTGTTTAGTAGCACTTAGAAAAGCCTCAAGTTCTTCTGCCTCCAGGCACTGCCAAAACGATTACCTGCTTAGCTTTACAAGATGGCCGCATTCTATGCCTCCTGAATATGAAATGATAATCCGACTTGCCTCACTGCGGGAGATGTAATATTTTGCCATTGTTTGCAAGTACAGTTTCTCCCCTTGTCTTATTTTGCATTAAAAGAAAACAACATAATTGTATGCATATAGTACGCAAGGGAAGAGAAGGGGGAGCCATGCTATTATTTAGGCCGAAAAGAAATTAAAATCATGTTGTGAAATGATAAAATACTTAAAGCTCAGGGTGGAGTGGGGAGTGGAATCCGGGGAGGGGGGGACGACATTCTTCTACACTTTGGCGCCTATTGAAAGCAGATTGAAGCCTGCAGGAGCTCATCAGCCTACCTGACACTTTGAGATGGAAGAGCATTATTTAAACACAGGAAACAAAGATAGATAATAAAATTTGAAAAGAGGGGGGAAAGAAAATAAAGGTAGCATGGTGAGGCTGTTCATTATCAGAATTAACACAGGCAGACTCTTAATTTAAAAGAGCATGTTGATAGCCATTAACACAAGCAATTATGGAAAGCTGTTTTCCCGCTCTCTTAACTAGAAGTTTCAAACGGAGTCACCACAGTGGAGCATGATGGTTCGATTCTCATTACACATTTTATTCTGAGGAACCAACTGGAGGTGCAGCTTGCCTGGTGCTGAAATTTGATGGTCCATAAACAGCTCTGTGGATTTTTTATCGACTACTCATTTTTACCTACCCAGTTTTCACTCATAAAATTGGCTTTTACAGCCGTGTTATATGCAATGGTAACAGTCTGTGCTTCTGAAGAGAGGACCTAGAATGGTAGAGTGAGAGATTTTGGAATAGGGCACAAGGGAAGTGATCAATTACCCCATGCTGTCTGTTTTTCCCTGTCACTGTTTGTCTCTTGCCGGAGGACATGTTCCTTCAAGCTGGGCTGCGGGAGTGTAAGTGAGCGATTTGGAGAAAGTCGCTACAGAGAATGGCGCTACAAAACTGCAGGCTAAAGTGGAACAAGTTATCTTTGTGGCTTTAAATGTGTCCCTTCCAAACACATTTACACAAAGAAGACACTTTGCCCTAACTTAGAGACTCACATGTGGGACTCACAGGTAGGAAAAATGTGGCTGAAATAAACATCAGGATTGAAGAGGTGTATGCAAGTTCATTATGCCTATTGGACATCACGTTTTTGTGATTGGAGCAATATTACACAGGTACAAACCATTTGTGCTCATTAGAATTAGAGCACAGCACACCAAGACAACTGGACACAAGAACAGTTTTCCCCCGAATGCCATCACTCTGCTAAACAAATAATTCCCTCAACACTGTCAAACTATTTACTAAGTCAGCACTACTATTACTACTAGTTTTTTCTCATCATTCCTATCACCCATTTCCTCCCACTTATGACTGTATGACTGCAACTTGTTGCTTGTATCCTTAAGATTTTTTATTAATATCGATTGTTTCCTCATTGCTTATTTGACCCCTATGACAATCATTAAGTGTTGTACCTCATGATTCTTGACAAACGTATTTTCCCTTTTATGTACACTGAGAGCATATTCACCAAAGACAAATTCCTTGCGTGTCCAGTCACACTTGGCCAATAAAGAATTGTATTGTATTGTATTGCATTGTATTGTATTATGTTCTGTTCTATTCGATTTTATTCTATTCTATTCTATTCTATTCTATTCTATTCTAGGATTAGAGTATTAAAACTCTCCCTCCCTCCCTCTGTGTGTTTGTGTGATATGTGTGTGATTTGTTGCATGGTCAGCCTGATGTTCGGACTGGACTTGCCTTTTTTTCCCCCTCTTCACCTGCCGTGTCCTTCCTAAGGACCTCGGATAGGTAGATTGATATTTATCAAATTTTAGAACAGCCCACCTCCCTCACAGAAGAACTCCAAATAAAATATTAAAAACATAAAGTGGTGGATAAAATTTAAAAGAGACAAGAGCCCACTGCAACAACATTGCCAAAAAGGCTTTAAGAGTTGTTAATCTAATCCTTCGCAGCTTCTTCTCTCTTAATTTTGATCTGCTAACAAGAGCTTACAAAACATTTGTCTGACCAATCCTAGAATACAGCTCGCCTGTAGGGAACCCACATTGCATATCTGACATCAACACAATTGAGAGAGTCCAGAAATATTTCACAAGAAGAGTCCTTCATTCCTCTTCTCACAACAAAATACCTCACTCCACCAGACTTGAAATTCTTGGTTTAGACAACTTACAACTCCGTCGTCTCCATTCCGACTTAATTATAGTTCATAAAATCATATACCAAACTGTCCTACCTGTTAACGACTACTTCACCTTCAACCGCAACAACACACGAGCATGAAATCAATTTAAACTAAATGTCAACCGCTCCAAACCTGACTACAAAAAATACAACTTCAGCAACAGAGTAATCAACGCCTGAAATGCACTACCTGATTCTGTGGTTTCTACTCCTAACCCCAAAACTCGATTGTTAAAGTCATATTTTTTACAGTCAAGTTTGGAGCAGTTAATATTAAGTTTGAATCTGTTGCGTGCTCTTGTGTTGTTGCGGTTGAAGCTGAAGTAGTCATTGACCGGTAGGACGTTGCAGCTCAGGTTGCTGCTGCTCAACGCCAGGTCGGTGGTAAATAAAGCTCTCCTCATCCGGGACCTGATCCTGGATGAGGAGGCCGACCTGGCTTGTATTACTGAAACCTGGCTGGGCCCGGAGGGAGGTGTTCCCCTCTCTGAAATTTGCCCAGCCGGGTTTCAGATATGGCATCAACCTCGACCCCAGGGAAGGGGGGGAGGAGTGGCTATTGTTGCCAGGGAGAGCCTTTGCCTGCGTAGACTCATTGCTCCGGAAATTGCGGGTTGCGAGTCTCTCTTGATGAGGTTGGACTTAGGGGTTCAGGTGGGCTTATTTCTCACGTACCTGCCTCCCAGCTGCGTGTCAAAAGCCCTGCCTGTGCTACTCGAGGAAGTAGCCGGGTTGGCGGTGGAGTTCCCCGGACTTATTGTCCTGGGGGACTTCAATCTGCCGTCACTCGGCGAAACCTCTGGGTTGGCACAGGAGTTCATGGCCACCATGACAGCCATGGACCTGACTCAAGTAGTTCAGGGTCCGACTCATGAGGGAGGACACGCACCTGACATGGTATTCCTTTCTGAGCAACTGAGTAATGGTCTGAGACTAAGGGGCTTAGATGCGTTGCCTTTGTCATGGTCAGACCATTTCCTACTACGGCTTGACTTCCTGGCTCCAATCCTTCCCCGCAGGGAGGCGGAACCAATTAAGATGTTCCGCCCCAGACGCCTGATGGACCCTGAGGGCTTTCAGACGGCGCTTGGGGTTATACCAGAGGCACTTGTCCACAGTTCGGCAGAGTCTCTTGCGGAGGCCTGGAACAAGGCCGCAGCGGAGGCTCTTGACCGGATTGCGCCTTTGCGACCTCTCCGAGGCGCTAGACCCCGTAGAGCTCCATGGTTCAACGAGGAGCTCCGGGAGTTGAAACGCCAGAAGAGACGTCTAGAGAAGCGATGGAGGAAGAGTAGGTCTGAATCCGACCGAACACTTGTAAGAGCTTTTATTAAGACTTACAAAGTGGCGCTCAAGGCGGCAAGATGCGCGTACCATGCCGCCTTGATTGCATCAGCGGAATCCCGCCCGGCCGCTCTGTTTAGGGTGACCCGCTCCCTTCTTAATCAGGGGGGAGTTGGGGAGCCCTTACAGAGTAGTGCCGAGGACTTTAACACGTTTTTCGCTGATAAAGTCGCTCGGATCCGAGCCGACCTCGACTCCAATTGTAAAACAGAGTCGACTGACAACGAGTCAGTCGAGGTGACTGGGGCACGTACTTGTCCACCTGTCTGGGAAGAGTTTGATCTGGTGACACCTGATGAAGTGGACAAGGCCATTGGAGCTGTGAGTTCTGCCACCTGTTTACTGGATCCGTGTCCCTCCTGGTTGGTTTCGGCCAGCAGGGAGGTGACACGGAGCTGGGCCCAGGAGATTACCAACGCTTCCTTGGGGAGGGGAGTTTTTCCATCACTCTATAAAGAAGCGCTTGTGCGCCCCCTCCTCAAGAAGCCCTCCCTGGACCCAGCCGTACTTAACAACTATCGTCCAGTCTCCAACCTTCCCTTTATGGGGAAGGTTGTCGAGAAGGTGGTGGCACTCCAGCTCCAGCGGTCCTTGGAAGAAGCCGATTATCTAGGTCCCCGGCAGTCGGGTTTCAGGCCCGGTTACAGCACGGAAACCGCTTTGGTCGCGTTGATGGATGATCTCTGGCGGGCCCGGGACAGGGGTTTATCCTCTGTCCTGGTGCTCCTTGACCTCTCAGCGGCTTTCGATACCATCGACCATGGTATCCTTCTGCACCGGCTGGAGGGGTTGGGGGTGGGAGGCACTGTTCTTCAGTGGTTCTCCTCCTACCTCTCTGGCCGGTCGCAGTCGGTGTTAGTGGGGGGCCAGAGGTCGACTCCTAGGTTTCTCCCTTGTGGGGTGCCTCAGGGGTCGGTCCTCTCCCCCCTGCTATTCAACATCTACATGAAACCGCTGGGCGAGATCATCCAAGGACATGGGGTGAGGTATCATCAATATGCCGATGATACCCAGCTTTACATCTCCACCCCATGCCCAGTCAACGAAGCGGTGGAAGTGATGTGCCGGTGCCTGGAGGCTGTTGGGGCCTGGATGGGTGTCAACAGACTCAAGCTCAACCCGGATAAGACGGAGTGGCTGTGGGTTCTGCCTCCCAAGGACAATCCCATCTGTCCGTCCATCACCCTGGGGGGGGAATTGTTGACCCCCTCAGAGAGGGTCCGCAACTTGGGCGTCCTCCTCGATCCACAGCTCACATTAGAACAACATCTTTCAGCTGTGGCGAGGGGGGCGTTTGCCCAGGTTCGCCTGGTGCACCAGTTGCGGCCCTATCTGGACCGGGACTCATTGCTCACAGTCACTCATGCCCTCATCACCTCGAGGTTCGACTACTGTAATGCTCTCTACATGGGGCTACCTTTGAAAAGTGTTCGGAAACTTCAGATCGTGCAAAATGCAGCTGCGAGAGCAGTCATGGGCCTACCTAGGTATGCCCATGTTTCACCATCACTCCGCAGTCTGCATTGGCTGCCGATCAATTTCCGGTCACAATTCAAAGTGTTGGTTATTTAAAGCCCTTCATGGCATTGGACCAGAATATCTCCGAGACCGCCTCCTGCCGCACGAATCCCAGCGACCGATTAGGTCCCACAGAGTGGGCCTTCTCCGGGTCCCGTCAACTAAACAATGTCGGTTGGCGGGCCCCAGGGGAAGAGCCTTCTCTGTGGCGGCCCCGGCCCTCTGGAACCAACTCCCCCCGGAGATTAGAACTGCCCCTACTCTTCCTGCCTTCCGTAAACTCCTTAAAACCCACCTTTGCCGTCAGGCATGGGGGAACTGAAACATCTCCCCCTGGGCACGTTTAATTTATGCATGGTATGTCTGTGTGTATGACTGTTAGTATATGGGTTTTTTAAATATTTAAATATTTTAAATTTGTCTGATTGCTTATGATTTGTTTTTACATGTTGTGAGCCGCCCCGAGTCTTCGGAGAGGGGCGGCATACAAATCTAAGTAATAAATAAATAAATAAATATGATCTTGTGGGCAATACTTAAATCATGTTTTAGGCGCCGTAGTTCTAAGCTTTCTAGACCCAGGATTGTTAGTCTATTTTCGTAGGGTATTCTGTTTCGAGTGGAGGAGTGAAGGGCTCTTCTGGTGAAATATCTTTGGATGTTTTCAAGGGTGTTGATATCTGAGATGTGGTATGGGTTCCAGACAGATGAGCTGTATTCAAGGATGGGTCTGGCAAAATTTTTGTAGGCTCTTATGAGTAGTGTGAGATTGCCGGAGCAGAAGCTACGTAGGATCAGGTTAATGAGGAAAAAAATATTTAAATGTGTCTTATTTTAACTTCAAGTACATAGATAATGAAACACACACACACACCAAATACCAAAATACTAAAGTATAGATAGCTGAAATAATGATTGCAAATTCACAAAGCAATTAAAATGCAGTATTTTAAGAATTTCAGGAACTTAAAACATTTGCCAGCTTCCTGTCACATATGGATGTACATATGGTTAAGAAGTTATATCTCTGTTAATGTTATTATGCTTTAACTGAGTCATTACGCTTATTTATAATCTGTGATAAAGCATCCAGAATATTGAGAATTTTTTAAAAAAATGCTATTATAAAATAAATAGAATCTGATTGTAGTACTACTCCATGCAATACTACTGAAACCTAAGACAAGAATAACTGTGCATATTATTCAAAGTCAACTGCAGTTATAATGAATGAAAATTAGACTTGGCAAATTCAGTAGGGCATCACAGAGAAAGGCAAGCTACTTGAAAAGTTTATTTTCTTTTATTTGCATTAATTGTAAAAAATTTAGTGATGCATTGCTGCATTAATAATAGAACAAGAATGTAGCTGACTTAAGAAATGCATGAGAATAATAAAAAGAAGAAGTTGAAATGAAAGAATTTGGGATAACAGCAGAAATGGTGGAGAAGGGGAAAGGAAAATCCAGACTGAGTTAGTACCAGATTAAGTTTTATTTTATTTTATTTTATTTATTTTGTCAAGCATATATAACATTACAAACAAAATATAGAAGTCATAGAGTCATAGAATCAGAGGTTGGAAGGGACCTCCAGGGTCATTGGGTCCAACCCCCTGCTCAATGCAGGATTCATTAAACTATCCCAGAAAGATGACTGCCCAGTCTCTGTTTGAAGACCACCAGTGAAGGTGAGCCCACCACCTCCTGTGGCAAACTGTTCCACTGGTTTATCACCCTTACCGTTAGAAAGTTTTTTTCTGATATCTAATCTAAATCTACTCCCTTGCTGTTTCATTCCATTGTTTCTAGTCCTTCCATGTGCTGATGACAACAATGCTGATCCCTCTGCTCTGTGACAGCCCTTCAGATATTTGTAGATAGTTATCAAGGCTCCTCTCAGTCTTCTCCTTTGTGTTGTGGTTAGCTCTGGCCCAGCTCCTGCCCCAAGGACTGTGGATGTGGGGGAGACATCCACATGTTGCAGGTCTGTTCCCCCCCCGGTGGAATCTGCTGATGAAGGCTCCTCTGTCCAAGAAGACATGAGTGACAGGGAGGAGGAGAGTGTGGCAGACAGCTCAGAAGGAGATCAATTATCTAGCTCCTCCTTGGATTCAGAACAAGAGTTAATGATACAGCCACACATGCGGAGAGCAATGCATAGGCAACAAGAACTGAGAGATTATTATCAAAGAAAATGAGGCCACCTGTGGTTGGGTGGGGTTGTGGTAATTTGTGAGGCTGCTATTTATAGCAGCCTGTGGGTTTGGCCATTGTGGAGGATTATCTGATCGTTGTGTTTCTTGCCTGCTTTACTGACTTTGACCTTTTGTGTGCTGATTTTCCCCCGCTTTGAAACTAAACCAGAGCAAAGTGTGTTTCACTTTGTGAAAGAAGAAGGACTGTGAATTGCCTCACAGCTGCAGCTAAGTATCACAGAACTGATAAGGGACTTGTACAAATTACCAGTTTGTTTGGAGACGAGTGCTCTTTGCTATGCCAAAAGAGGGCTTAGGTTAAGTGAATTTTCATTATAAAGAACATTGTTTTGAATTTTCAAACGTGTGTGTGTCTGAAATTTGTACCTGTGAATTTTTGGGAGGAGTCTACCAGATAGCCCGACAGAACACTTTGCAGACTAAACATCCCTAGATCCTTTAACTGTTCCTCATAGGACATGGTTTCCAGACCACTCACCATCCTTGTAACTCTCCTTTGAACTTGCTCTAGTTTATCAATGTCCTTTTTAAGGACTGAACACAGAACTGAATGCAATATTCCAAATGTGGTCGTACCAAAGTACATAAACATGATTGTGGATATATAAAATGTATAAACGTAGTTAGGAATACATGAGTTGGTTATGAATACATGGGGATATTAAGACAGAGCCCATAAGCACGTTGGTGTGCACACCCCTTACAGACCTCTTAGGAATGGGATGAGGTCAACAGTAGACAGTCTAAGGTTAAAATCTTGGGGGTTTGAGGAAGAAACTACAAAGTCAGGTTGCTGAAGTAGTATTTTCTGCAATTGAATTTGGAGTGGTTTATGTTAAGTTTCTACCTATTGTATACTTGTGTCTTTTTGCGGTTGAAGCTGAAGTGGACATTGACAGGTAGGACATTGTAGCAGATAATTTTATGTACTACACTTAGTTCAGACGGAAGGCAACATAGTTCTAAATTGTCTAAGCCCAAAATTTGATGAATTTTGATGCACTCAGCCTGACTCTACCCACTAATTGCCAAGCAATTTAACAACATACTGCAAGGAGGTGAAGATTGGTTAAAATCTGGTCAAATCTTTCTGATAATGAAAGATCCAACAAAAGGGGCAGTGCAAGGCAACTACAGGCCAATTGCTTCCTTACCAACAACTTTCAAATTGCTAACTGGTGTAGGTAGCTGATGCAGTACAACAGCATTTAGTTGAGAACAAGTTCTTTCCCCCTAAGTTGAAAAAAAAAAACCCTGCCCAAACAGCAGAAGAAAAAAGAACAGCTCCTAATTGACAAGCTGATTTTGGCAAACTTTAAGAGAAGAAAGACCAGTTCAAATATAGTTTGGATTGATTACAAGAAAGCACTTGATGATCCCAATTTCTGGTAGGGAAAATGGCAATTTAAATGCCCTGAAAGGGAGATGGCTGCTTTCTATTAGATTTAAGGAAGAAACTTAAAATCAACCTAACTGTCCTCCAAGGAGTAAGACAGGGTTGCCCCATTTCACCATTGCTATTTATCTTAACATTAGAAACATAGAAACATAGAAGACTGACGGCAGAAAAAGACCTCATGGTCTATCTAGTCTGCCCTTATACTATTTCCTGTATTTTATCTTACAATGGATAAATGTTTATCCGAGGCATGTTTAAATTCAGTTACTGTGGATTTACCAACCACGTCTGCTGGAAGTTTGTTCCAAAGATCTACTACTCTTTCAGTAAAATAATATTTTCTCACGTTGTTTTTGATCTTTCCCCCAACTAACTTCAGACTGTGTCCCCTTGTTCTTGTGTTCACTTTCCTATTAAAAACACTTCCCTCCTGAACCTTATTTAACCCTTTAACATATTTAAATGTTTCAATCATGTCCCCCCTTTTCCTTCTGTCCTCCAGATTATACAGATTTATTTTATTATTATTTATTTTATTACTTAGATTTGTATGCCGCCCCTCTCCGAAGACTCGGGGCGGCTCACAACATGTAGAAACAAATCATAAGCAATCAGACAAATTTAAAATATTTAAATATTTAAAAAACCCATATACTAACAGTCATACACACAGACATACCATGCATAAATTAAACGTGCCCAGGGGGAGATGTTTCAGTTCCCCCATGCCTGACGGCAAAGGTGGGTTTTAAGGAGTTTACGGAAGGCAGGAAGAGTAGGGGCAGTTCTAATCTCCGGGGGGAGTTGGTTCCAGAGGGCCGGGGCCGCCACAGAGAAGGCTCTTCCCCTGGGGCCCGCCAACCGACATTGTTTAGTTGACGGGACCCGGAGAAGGCCCACTCTGTGGGACCTAATCGGTCGCTGGGATTCGTGCGGATTGAGTTCATTAAGTCTTTCCTGATACGTTTTATGCTTAAGACCTTCCACCATTCTTGTAGCCCGTCTTTGGACCCGTTCAATTTTGTCAATATCTTTTTGTAGGTGAGGTCTCCAGAACTGAACACAGTATTCCAAATGTGGTCTCACCAGCGCTCTATATAAATTAGAAACTATTGATAAAAGTAAGAACAAATAAAAATATTAAAGGTCTAGAAATTAAAAAAGAATCATATAAACTTCAGGCCTTTGCAGATGATGTTGCCTTTATATTTATTTATTTATTTATTATTTATTATTTAGATTTGTATGCCGCCCCTCTCCGAAGACTTCAGGCCTTTCCAAGCTGTTGTTCCTCACAAACAAGTCATAGAAACAGAGGTTTTCCTGATTGGCTGGTGGATTGAGTGAGAAGATAGGGAGTATACTCGAAACAGAATACCCTACGAAAGCAGACTATCAATCCTAGGTCTAGAAAGCTTAGAACTACGTCGCCTAAAACACGATCTAAGTATTTCCCACAAGATCATATACTGCAACGTTCTACCTGTCAATGACTATTTCAGCTTCAATCGCAACAACACAAGAGCACGCAACAGATTCAAACTTAATATTAACCGCTCCAAACTTGACTGTAAAAAATATGACTTCTGCAACCGAATTGTCGAAGCGTGGAACTCATTACCCGACTCAGTAGTGTCAATCCCTAACCCCAAACATTTTCTCCTTAGACTATCCACGATTGACCTCTCCAGGTTCCTTAGAGGTCAGTAAGGGGCGTGCATAAGTGCACCAGTGTGCCTTCCATCCCCTGTCCAATTGTCTCTCCTTATCTGATTTATCTTTTCTTCCTTTCAAATATGTTCACCTATACTTTTATATTTTTTCTTCTATTCTTTTCTTTACTTATATTATTACATATCTTTCTCTTCAATATGTATTATGTTTTGGACGAAATAAATAAAAATAAATAAATAAATCATGGTGGGGCATCAGCAGCAGACTTCATTTCTCCATATATTCTTGGTTGGTGATGATGACAATGAGAGGGACATCCATTGTGTAATCTACCCAGGTGTTCATCCACAACTGGTTAGCCACCTGCAGAGATTGCTGCATGGACACAAGTATATTCTGGAACTTAAGGCTTTTGTTGATTCTGTTCCTAAGGGCCACAAGGACTTCCAAGTGGTGATTAACGCCGATAGGAAACCCTCTAGAGAGCACCGATGTTGTTTCAATGCACACCACAACTACAGAAGTGGCGGTTTTCATTGTCGGCCAGGATTTTGAGAAGACAGATATCATTCTCCATAGCAGAGACAAGAGGTTGTTAGGAACCAGGGAGACACACCATGCCCATGACGCTCTCCTGTATTCTCTGAGGTTTTGTCATGGAGGAGATGGCTATTACATCAAAATACGCCAGTGCGACCCAAACACCAAGGTTCCTCTCGAGAAAACTATGTCTGCTTCTTCCTTTTACAGCTGAGGGACAAATTAAAAGTCTATGCTATGCAATTTATTAGCCTGGCTACATAGACAAAACAGCTACTGTTGCTGCTGGGATTAAAGGCTTTCAGTCCATCTATTTCATTGTTATTACACTTACAATAATGTTTTCATCTGTAGCAGAAACTTAGTTTAAGGTCTCTAACAAAATAATACAGTCAACTCATTCATTTTCAAGCTGAAAGTGTCCATTTATCAAGCTCCATCACATAATTTCATAGCAGAGCATGGGTATTTAGCTAGTAGAATGAGATCAATACTTTAGAATAGAATTCTTTTTATTGGCCAAGTGTGATTGCACACAGAAGAAATTTGTCTTTTGTGCATATGTTCTCAGTGTACATAAAGGAAAAAGATACATTTGTCAAGAATCATGTGGTACAACACTTAATGATTGTCATAGGGGTCAAATAAGCAATGAGGAAACAATCAATATTAATAAAAATCTTAAGGATACAAGCAACAAGTTACAGTCATAAGTGGGAAGAAATGGGTGATAGGAATGATGAGAAAAAACTAGTTGAAATGACCGAGGACACGGTGGTTAACTTTAAATCTTTATTTCTGCAGGAGACTAACTATACGTGGATACACTTTCACTCAGACGCGAGCTAGAGAGAAGCACATAACACCGGTAGCACTTTTCCTTTTATACTGTTTCACCTGGCAACAAGCGACGCCTGACAGATCTACAAAGATTGGCGCCAAACCGCAGCAGCCAATGAGAAGCAGGTAAACAACTTCTAATACAAACAGCTATTTCTGCTTAACAACTCTACTTTTAAACTTTACCCAGTTACAGAATATTGTGGAATCTTCTGGTCATAACACTAGTAGTGCAGACTTAGTAAATAGTTTGACAGTGTTGAGGGAGTTATTTGTTTAGCAGAGTGATGGCATTTGGCAAAAAACTGTTCTTGTGTATAGTTGTCTTTATGTGCAGTGCTCTGTAGCGTCATTTTGAGAGTAGGAGTTGAAACAGTTTATGTCCAGAATGCGAGGGGTCAGTAAATATTTTCCCCGCCCTCTTTTTGACTCGTGCACTATACAGGTCCTCAATGGAAGGCAGGTTGGCAGCAATTGTTTTTTCTGCAGTTCTGATTATCCTCTGAAGTCTGGGTCTTGATTGAATCCCTCTGGTTTGTTTTGTGTTTGTTTGTTTGTTTGTTTGTGTGTTTGTGTGTTTATTCAGTTTCCCATCTTTTTTCTAGCCCAAATACTTGCCTTCAGCTTTTAAAAAAAAATTAGATAGACAGATTCTGTTCGTTTATAGCTCTAGTGAAGACTGTCTGTTAAATGCTGTTGCCCGTGTCTTTATTAATAGTACATTATTGCTATAGGCATCCATGGGGAAAAAAGAGCAAGGGCAGACATAATGAAAGACACATGAGCAACAAGATTAAATAAACTGCAGTAATGAGTGATGAATTAGATGTAGTTTTCCAAACACTGTATTCCCATAACTGCCAGTAGGTTCAGGGTGATACTGAGCGAGGAGGGGACATAAGGAAAAGCATGTGGTGACCTCATCGTGCAAATGCCACAATATATGTATTTGCATGAAATATCAGGAGATAAACACAAAGGGACAGACTTTGGGATGACATCACTGCAAGACTGTCAGAAGCTTGGCATCAAGAGAGTTTGCTGCAGATGTCACTGATTATTACATCTGTGGTTATTTAGCATAGATGGGCAGATTGATGGGCAGACTCAATGTTGCCATTAGGATGGAAGCTATGATTTTCTGCTGTTCTGTATCTAAATAGATGCAGAATGTACATCTTGGCAAATACAGTGATACCTTGTCTTACAAAAGCCTCATCATACAAACCTTTTGAGAGGTTTAAGATTTCTTAAACCCAGGGTTTAAGATTTTTTTTGCCTCTTCTTACAAACTATTTTTGCCTTACAAACCCACCGCTGCCACTGGGATGTTTCGCATCCGGACTTCCGTTGCCAGCGAAGCACCCGTTTTTGCGCTGCTGGGATTTCCCTGAGGCTCCCCTCCATGGGAAACCCCACCTCCGGACTTCCGTGTTTTTGTGATGCTGCAAGGGAATCCCAGTAGTGCATATATGGGCGCTTCGCTGGCAATGGAAGTCCGGAGGTGGGGTTTCCCAGCGAGGGGAGCCTCAGTGAAATCGCAGCATCGCAAAAACACAGAAGTTCGGAGGTGGGGTTTCCCATGGAGGGGAGCCTCACTACCTTTGAAAAGTGTTCGGAAACTTCAGATCATGCAGAGTGCAGCTGTGAGAGCAGTCATAGGCTTTCCCAAAAATGCCCATGTTACACCAACACTCCGCAGTCTGCATTGGTTGCCGATCAATTTCCGGTCACAATTCAAAGTGTTGTTTATGACCTATAAAGCCCTTCATGGCAGCAGACCAGAATATCTCCGAGACCGCCTTCTGCTGCACAAATCCCAGCGACCGATTAGGTCCCACAGAGTCGGCCTTCTCCGGGTACCGTCAACTAAACAATGTCGGTTGGCGGGCCCCAGGGGAAGAGCCTTCTCTGTGGTGGCCCCGACTCTCTGGAACCAGCTTCCCCCAGAGATTAGAACTGCCCCTACCCTCCTTGCCTTTCGTAAACTCCTCAAAACCCACCTTTGTCGTCAGGCATGGGGGAATTAAGATATCTCCCCCGGGGCCTATATAATTTATGTATGGTATGTTTGTAGGTATGTCTGCTTAAAAATGGGGTTTTCTTAACTACTTTAAATTTTTAAATTGTAAATTATTAGATTTGTTATGAATTGTTTTATTATGTTGTGAGCCGCCCCGAGTCTACGGAAAGGGGCGGCATATAAATCTAATAAATAAATAAATAAATAAATGAATGAATGAATGAA
Organism: Erythrolamprus reginae; assembly: GCF_031021105.1. Lineage (NCBI taxonomy): Eukaryota > Metazoa > Chordata > Lepidosauria > Squamata > Dipsadidae > Erythrolamprus > Erythrolamprus reginae. Next base: position 119,813,338 of record NC_091953.1, read on the forward strand.
TGAATGAATGAATGAATGAATAAATAAATAAATAAATAAATAAATAAAATCCCAGCAGTGCAAAAACGGGCGCTTCGGCTGGCAAAAGGAGTGAATCTTGGGCTTGCACGCATTAATTGCTTTTCCATTGATTCCTATGGGAAACATTGTTTCATCTTACAAACTTTTCACCTTACAAACCTCGTCCCGGAACCAATTAAGTTTGTAAGACAAGGTATCACTGTATGCCTCTCCACAAGTCACGTCCTGACATCAGGAGGGGAAAAAGTAAGAAAGAAATGTTGGCATACACAGCCGCATATGTGAACCAAATGTCACACTTTGATTCCTGGAGAGCCAAAAATACTCAGCGACTTCCTATGTGTTATGATGCCTGAGTGGGGTTAATTCTTCTCTCTATTAGTCACATCCCTTGTGGACAATTGTCTGGAATCCCGTTCCAGACAATATATTTTCAGAACAAGTCATACAGACCATAACAGGTTCAGAAAAGGACAACTACATAACCAGGGGATTAGAAACTGAGTTCTTCAAGAAGAGACTGAGAGAAATTGGTGTTTTCATCTTTGAGAAGACAGCGGGGGAAAGAGCAATAACACTCTCGAAAGCACAAAAGTGTAACTTACGAGAAAGCGGTGATGTGTTTTCTGTCTGCCCTGAATGTGGAATACAGAATATCAGTCATAAAGTAAAGTAAGACAGATTACTGCTAAATGCTAGGAAATCTATTTAGCAGCCGTTTGTAAGGAATATTTTAATTTTGATTAAAACAGGGAGCTTGATTTAAAGCTTCTCCAATTCCGTTTCTTTAAAATGGATGTTTTACCAAACTCACACTTAATTAAAACACAATATGTTTTACAAGATGGAAAGATAACATATCTCATAAACAGAAGCTTTTACTTTGATCAGTGCGTTAAAAGGTGTCTTCGGATATGGAGGATTTAGAGTGTGAATGTTCCCACAGGCTTCTGCCTCATGTTACATCATTGAAATGCTATTTGTAGATATCTTTGCTTTTATGCCCCCAGTTCATGAGGAAGGCTACACAGAGGTAGTTGTTTACGTAGAGCTGTTACACATGTACAGATGTTATCTTACACAGATTAATGTTCAGTATCTGAATGTCTTATGGAACATCACTTGAGCAAAGTTGACTAAAAGTAAAAGCTTATCCAAAGCCTTCATATGATGAACATTCTCGCAGCTGCGAGAGCAATCATGGGCTTCCCAAGGTATGCCCATGTCACACCATGTCACACCAACACTCCGCAGTCTGCATTGGTTGCCGATCAATTTCTGGTTACAATTCAATGTGTTGGTTTTGACCTATAAAGCCCTTCATGGCATCGGACCAGAATATCTCCAGGACCGCCTTCTGCCGCATGAATCCCAGCGACCGATTAGGTCCCACAGAGTTGGTCTTCTCCGGGTCCCATCGACTAAACAATATCATCTGGTGGGTCCCAGGGGAAGAGCCTTCTCTGTGGCGGCCCCGACTCTCTAGAACCAGCTCCCTCCGGAGATTAGAACTGCCCCCACCCTCCTTGCCTTTCGTAAACTCCTTAAAACCTACCTCTGCCATCAGACATGGGGGAATTGAGGCACACACACACCCGGGCCTATACAATTTATGTATGGTATGTTTGTGTGTCTGTCTGTTTTAATAATGGGGTTTTTAAAAGTTTTTTAAATTTATTAGATTTGTTATGAATTGTTTCATTGTATGCTGTGAGCCGCCCTGAGTCTATGGAGAGGGGCGGCATTCAAATCAAATCAAATCAAATCAAATCAAATCAAATCAAATCAAATCAAATCAAATCAAATCAAATCAAATCAAATCAAATCAAATCAAATCAAATCAAATCAAATCAATCCAACCCAACCCAACCCAACCCAACCCAATCCAATCAAAAAATAAATAATAAATAAATAAATTCTACTTTTGAGAATATCTGTGAATAATAGTCATACTAAAACAGTGAAAAATGGCAATAATTGCCATAACTTTTTTGAACTGTCACTTGATTACCAGAAATATACTGGATTTCACTTCCCTGAATTATCATTCAGGAATATTCTTGGGAAAGTTGAACCGAGTTTATGCATGCAGGAAAGGGGAAGAGCAGGCTACATTTAGCAAACTGCTTGAATCCTACAGAAAGTCTCAGCTGGCAGAAGAAACTAGAAAATTAAGATACAAGATCTAGCGAAGATATGGATGAAAGGAAGGGTTAAGATTTTATAATAAACTAAAAGTAACTTAGCGTGAGGATTAGAACTTCAGGAAAAAAAATTAAAGAAAATATAAGCATTTAAGAAGAATTTTGCTAGATCATACTGAATCTCATCTAATCCATTGTTCCCACAGAGCTTCAGAAATGAGAAGCTTATTCCAAGCTTCATATGAGCAAGAATAACAAGTCCAATCTGTGGCTTATGCCTAGTTTTAATGCTGTTATCCTGAGTGTAACATAAACAACAGTAGCTGAGAGGATTACTGCACATTTTCCAGCTTTTTTGCCCCATATTGGTATTTACATAATTACCAGTTGTATTGCTTCTAAAATCACCAGTCCTCTGGGAAAGCAGAATAGAGTGAGTGTTTCTGATAATGGAACAGCTGTGCTTATGTGGGACCAGGTCTGGAGGCATGCTACTCATAGGATAACTACCAGCAGGATTCAATGAACTGAAATAATGACTAATGAATTATATGTGATTTTCCAAACATTGGCATTAGCGTACCATGGCAGTATGTTTATAAGGTTGCTCAGTGCAATGGGAATGGCTTTATCACCAGCAAGGCACACAATCCCTTCCACAGTAGGCAGGAGTGAATGGCTGCAGGCTTGGTTTCTGAGAATAATGATGAAGCTGGAAAAATAGTGAAGAGGGAGGGAACACAGAACAGTTTCTATACTGTGTCTTTACATTAATCAGTCCTGGCTGTTAACAATATGTGTTTCACTGCCTTAAGTATTTTATTTATTTATTTTTATTTATTTATTCAATTTTTATGCCGCCCTTCTCCTTAGACTCAGGGCGGCTTATAACATGTTAGCAATAGCACTTTTTAACACAGCTAGGCTATTGCCCCCACAATCCGGGTCCTCACTTTACCCACCTTGGAAGGATGGAAGGCTGAGTCAACCTTGAGCCGGTGATGAGATTTGAACCCCTGACCTTCAGATCTACAGTCAGCTTCAGTGGCCTGCATACAGCACTCTACCTGCTGCGCCACCCCGGCTCTTTTATTTTATTCCAAAAAAGGACACTATTGGTAAACATTTAGATGAAAAAATAGAAGGAGGGCTCATGGAGTATTGTGATGGTCTAGAGGTGGAGCTTTTGCCTTACAATGATGTTCTGTCGAGGTCTCTGGTAGAATCCTCCCCAAAATTCACAGATACAAATTTCAGATACACACACATTTGAAAAGTCAAAACAATATTCTTTATACCGAAAATCCAAATAAACGAAGCACTCTTTTTGTATAGCAAAGAGCACTCATCTCCAAACAAACTGGTAATTTGTACAAGTCCCTTATCAGTTCTGAGATACTTAGCTTGCAGCTGTGAGACAATTCACAGTCCTTCTTCTTTCACAAAGTGAAATACACTTTGCTCTGGTTTAGTTTCAAAGCAGGGAAAAATCAGCACACAAAGGTAGAAGTCAGCAAGGCAGGCATGAAACACAACGATCAGATAATCCTCCACAATGGCCAAACCTACAGGCTGCTATTTATAGCAGCCTCACTAATTACCACAGCCCCATCCAACCACAGGTGGCCTCATTTTCTTTGATAATAATCTCTCAGTTGTTGCTGCCTATGGATCGCTCTCGGCATGTGTGGCTGTATCATTAACTCTTGTTCTGAATCCAAGGAGGAGCTAGATAATTGATCTCCTTCTGAGCTGTCTGCCACACTCTCCTCCTCCCTGTCACTCAGGTCTTCTTGGTCAGAGGAGCCTTCATCAGCAGATTCCACAGGGAGCAAAACAGGCCTGCGGCATGTGGATGTCTCCCCCACATCCACAGTCCTTGGGGCAGGAGCTGGGCCAGAGCTAACCACAACAAATGAGGAAGCTGTGAGTTTGATTCTAGATAGAGGCCTGATATTTCTCTCTGGGCAGACTTGGAGAATATATCTGCTGAATAAAACTCCTCAATGTTGACAGGAAGGGCATCGGGCCATTGGAACACTCTGCTAGCTCTATTCAGTTGCCCTGATTCCATCCCACAAGGAATTATGTGGTGGTTAAAGGAAGATGATCATGAATAGAAAGGGAGCTCATCAAGTCTGCAGATGAAACAAAACTGGCAGGAATAGCCAGCACCCTAGGAGATAGGCTTAAGATCCAAATGGATCTTGACAGACTTATCTAATAAAATGAAATTCAATTTAGAGAAAAAAATAAGGTTTTACACTTATTCAAGGAAAACCAAATTTATAGATAAAGAGTAGATGAAATTGTGCTCAATATCAGTATGAGAGATCTTGGAATCCTAGTGGACAACTGTTTAAATATGAGTCAGCATTGTGCAGCCACCATAAAAACCAATGCAATCCTAGGTTGCATTAACATTAATTATGTTAAGCAACATTGTGGTTATTAAGCAAACTTTTTGTTACTCTGGTTTTTCTTATAACCTGGATTATAATGCAGAGAACTTATTTTAAAACATCAGCATATAGAATCCAACTTCAAACTTAGAAGGGATAACTTTAAATAGATTAAAGAAATCCTTTGGTCTCTACTAGTCTGTTTTATTACTAACATTTATTCATAGAAACATAGAAGACTGACGGCAGAAAAAGACCTCATGGTCCATCTAGTCTGCCCTTATACTATTTCCTGTATTTCATCTTACAATGGATATATGTTTATCCCAGGCATGTTTAAATTCAGTTACTGTGGATTTACCAACCACGTCTGCTGGAAGTTTGTTCCAAGGATCTACCACTCTTTCAGTGAAATAATATTTTCTCACGTTGCTTTTGATCTTTCCCCCAACTAACTTCAGATTGTGTCCCCTTGTTCTTGTGTTCACTTTCCTATTAAAAACACTTCCCTCCTGAACCTTATTTAACCCTTTAACATATTTAAATGTTTCGATCATGTCCCCCCTTTTCCTTCTGTCCTCCAGACTATACGGATTGAGTTCATTAAGTCTTTCCTGATAGGTTTTATGCTTAAGACCTTCCACCATTCTTGTAGCCCGTCTTTGGACCCGTTCAATTTTGTCAATATCTTTTCGTAGGTGAGGTCTCCAGAACTGAACACAGTATTCCAAATGTGGTCTCACCAACACTCTATATAGCGGGATCATAATCTCCTTCTTCCTGCTTGTTATACCTCTAGCTATGCAGCCAAGCATCCTACTTGCCTTTCCTACTGCCTGACCACACTGCTCACCCATTTTGAGACTGTCAGAAATCACTACCCCTAAATCCTTCTCTTCTGAAGTTTTTGCTAACACAGAATTGCCAATACAATACTCAGATTGAGGATTCCTTTTCCCCAAGTGCATTCCTCTCAACGTCTCCTCTCCAAATATCAGCACTGTCCTAAAACATCCACAATAGTCTAATGTCTTATCATTTAAATTATCTATGGATAATACTTCATAGTACCATAGTACCATAGGAATTAGAAGCCCACTTTTATAAGCAAAGAGATCCTACTTTATATGGACTAGAACATGCTGTTAAGATATTAATATTTAATCCTGAACCTCACATGTTCAAGATAAAATAAAATAAAAATTAGGATATCTCTTTAATTAAAGAAATTTGAATTAAGAGCCAATTCACCTACATTGTGTTTTGGTACTCAATTCAGTTGATATAATTTAGGAAACATTTAATTAACCATATTATCAATACAACACATTTCACAAATTAACAGGTTTTGTGTGGTTTCACATAAATGTAAAATAAAGTAGAAATTCCAGTTTACCTTTACATGGTTTTAACTAAATAGTTTTAACCATTTAAAGTCTGCTTCTGAAAATTTTGCATCACCCTTTTTATCTGCATGAGTTATTTATTCCCCTTATGAATAGAAAATGTGGGTAAGAAAATTCTGCATAGATTTTGCTTCTTCAAAGCAAGGCATCAGCATAGTATTATCAAAGTACAAGAGTGCTTGATGACACAATCAAGAATCCCCATAATTCATGTTGATCATTCTATTTAGAAGATATAATGATATGCAGCACTGAAATAAATTAGAGTAAATCGTCTGCTTAGAGCTCCATATTTATTTAAAATAGAGTGATCATTGTGCTAATAAACTAGCTCTGTATTATTGTGTCTTATTTTACAAGGAATTCTTACGATCCTGTAATTTCTATCATTAGATTGTTAATAACCTTTTTGGTATTATTTCTCCTTGTTTTAATAAGCAAAGTGTTCTGAATGCTTTCATTGGTAAATCAAAGTAAAATGCAAATAAAATGGCAAACACAATTATTTTTGCTCAGTAAAAAAAGATCTTGCAATTCCAGAGCATATAAGCGGAACTGCTTAAGGGGTTAGACCAATAGTGGTTTAATTTAACTACAAAATTAAACCTGAAAATGGCAAAATAGCAACAGCACTTTAAGTATATAATATAAATTTGTTCTGTCGGGCTCTCTGGTAGAATCCTCCCAAAAATTCACAGGTACAAATTTCAGACACAGACACGATTGAAAATTCAAAACAATGTTCTTTATAATAAAAATTCACTTAAATCAAGCCCTCTTTTGGTATAGCAAAGAGCACTCCTCTCCAAACAAACTGGTAATTTGTACAAGTCCCTTATCAGTTCTGTGATACTTAGCTTGCATCTGTGAGGCAATTCACAGTCCTTCTTCTTTCACAAAGTGAAACACACTTTGCCCTGGTTTAGTTTCAAAGCGGGGGAAAATCAGCACACAAAAGGTCAAAGTCAGTAAAGCAGTCACGAAACACAACGATCAGATAATCCTCCACAATGGCCAAACCCACAGGCTGCTATTTATAGCAGCCTCACTAATTACCACAGCCCCCACCCAACCACAGGTGGCCTCATTTTCTTGGATAATAATCTCTCAGTTGTTGTTGCCTATGCATTGCTCTCCGCATGCGTGGCTGTATCATTAACTCTTGTTCTGAATCCAAGGAGGAGCTAGATAATTGATCTCCTTCTGAGCTGTCTGCCTCACTCTCCTCCTCCCTGTCACTCATGTCTTCTTGGTCAGAGGAGCCTTCATCAGCAATTCCACCAGGGGCAAAACAGGCCTGCAGCATGTGGATGTCTCCCCCACATCCACAGTCCTTGGGGCAGGAGCTGGGCCAGAGCTAACCACAACAAAATTAAAATGTGGAGCCTTTTCTAATGCAATGAAAAGTATATATGCTAACGTCAATGTCTCAAATAAATATACTGAAGCAAAAGAAATATTTCTGAACAGGTTGTCTCCCTTACTCTTATAATGCCTACTGCTCTGGTTAGTGGGCTTCCAAACAAAATAGCATCTCTCTTCTGTTTTTGGTTTTTTGAAACCCCTTCTGAATTACAGGGCCAGACGATTTCTTGAAAATCAGCATATACTTGAGATTAGCGCTTCCTTAGTTTCTCAATTAAATTTGTTTTTAATTAGAATAATTTCTTAAGGAATCAGCTGAGCCATGACAACTGTCTCATGCAGATGGAAGGTACAGCAGCATTGGCCTCTGAAAGCGCCAAATGGGAAATCAAAGTTAGCTATTCAGATGAGATGCCCTGTTTTCCAACAATGATGATCATCATAGGATTGGTCTCAAGAATAATATCTCTAACAAATTTCAGAGGTTAGGCTGATTATAGTGATTGTAACCGATGTGTATACCATTTTTTTTAAAATTGTCAATCCAAAGGTTTGTATTAATCTCCAAAAAAAAGTGGTATGAGTTGCATCATCTTAACAGCGGCAATAATATGAAAGAGCTTTTGCTCATCCAGTTTTCTCACCACAGCGAAAACTCATATATAAAAACATGTGACACACACACATATATATATATGTCACATGTTTTTTTTGCTGAATTTGAAAATTAAGGGAGACTAGGATAGATCTATTTCGGCCTTATTTTGGCCTCATCAGCTAGCCATACCCGCTGGGACTTGAACCTGCAACCTTTGCCTTGTAAGGCAGAGAATTATCCTCTAGGCTACAGTATCCAATCCCTTCAGCTCTGCACTAGTGAAGGGTTACATATTTTTGTGTCGAATCACCCTGGTGTATTGAAGGAACATCACAGCTCCTTATTTGCCTCTCGGCCCAACCCAGGGCCATTTCCAAGGCAGTTAAATTTTATTGATAGCCGACAATTTTATCTGTATGTGTCACATGTTTTTTTGCTGGATTTGAAAATTAAGGGAGACTAGGATAGATCTATTTCGGCCTTATTTTGGCCTCATCAGCTTGCCATACCCACTGGGACTTGAACCTGCAACCTTTGCCTTGTAAGGCAGAGAATTATCCTCTAGGCTACAGTATCCAATATATATAGTTCTTTCTGTTGGACCACCCTGGTATATTGAAGGAATGTCACAGCTCCTTTTTTGCCTCTTGGCCCAACCCAGGGTCATTTCAAGACAGTTAATTTATTCATAGCCAAAATATTCAGCAAAAATATGTGATACACACACACATACACACATATCTATCTATCAGCTGGTGGAACCTAGGGGAAGAGCTTTCTCTGTGGGGGCCCCAGCCCTCTGGAATCAGCTCCCCCCAGAGATTCGCACTGTCCCCTCCTTCCTTGCCTTTCGTAAGAACCGGAAAACTTATGTCATCAGACCTGGGGTTACTAGACCCCAGCCTCTGCCCAGTGAATGTATTGGATGTGATAGTATACATGTGATTGTTCGATTTTAAATGATTAGTTTTAAGATAATTTTTAAACTATTCTATTAATTGTCTTAGAAGTGTTTTATATTTTGTATCTTTTCTATTGAAATGTTGTAAGCCATCCCGAGTCCACGGAGTAGGGTGACATATAAGTCCAATTAATAAATAAAATAAATAAAATAATAAACTAACTTCCTTGTTTTTAATTTGAAGATGTTTCATTTCTCATCCAAAAAAGCTTCTTCAGTTCTGACTGAATGGTGGTCTTCAAGTGGCCTCAATGACTCTCAGAGAGAGAGTGCTAATGACCAAGATGACTGCAAGAATATAAATCCTTTCATTCTCCACCATTCAATCAGAAAACTTCTTGGAGGAGAAATGAAATGTCTTCAAGGGAAAAAAAATGAATAAACAAGAAAGTCTTTTCAAAGGTGTCTTTTGAAAAAAGTATCTTTAGGTCATCCTATTTATAAAAATTGTTTCTGAATACTACACACTTGCTGAGTTTGCAAATGACAGTGATTTTATTAGGGATGTGAAAAATGCAACCAACCATGGTTGGCTCATAAATACAATTAACAATGAAGTAATTATGGATACAATAAACTGTGTGTGACAGTGACTGTAGCAATTATGTATATATTTTGCTTTTATCATCATCATCTTCATTTAAATACCCAATAATCCCTTTTGGGATAGAGCAACTGAATGTTTTAATGGTCTTATGCCCTTTCTGTTGCCAATGCAGATTTGTTCAGCAGATATATTCTCAGGATGCCCAGAGAGAAATATCTGCCTCCTGATTGTGAGGCAAGGCTACTGCACCACTTATATATTTTGCTTTTATGGAATATTTTTTTTAATGGCAGGAGCATCTTATTTTTTGAATATTATGTTTGAAATTTACCTTTCCTTATGATTCTAAAGTTATGGATTCTACCAGTGGTGAATTCCATTTTTAAAAACTACCAGTTTGATGGTGGCCGTGGCTTGGTGGTGGGCATGGCTTGGTGGTGGGCGTGGCTTGGTGGTGGGCATGGCTTGGTGGGCATAGTGTGGCTTGATGGGTGTGGCTTGGTGGGCACGGTGGGCATGGTGGATATGGCAGGGGAAGGATACTGCACAATCTCAATTCCCACCCCATTCCAGGGGAAGGATATTGAAAAATCCCCATTCCTAACCCACTCGGGGAGCAGCTCTCCAAATTACTCAGACATTCAACTACCAGTTCTCCAGAACCTGTCAGAACCAGCTGGATTTCACCCCTGGATTCTTCTTGCAGTTTTATAGAGTGACATATTATATATATAATATGGTCTTGGCATATTCGGGTTTCTTCTCGTGTTAAGTTTCAGAGATTTCTGGCGACATTTTGACAAGGTCCCTCATGCTTTCAGCTTTGTGCTAGGGTAAACAATATCTCAATAGCAATAGCACTTGGACTTATATATTGCTACACAATGACTTACAGCCCTCTCTAAGCAGTTTACAGAGTCAGCATATTTCGCCCAACAATCTGGGTCCTCATTTTACCCACCTTAAAAGGATGGAAGGCTGAGTCAACCTTGAGCCTGGTGAGATTTAAACTGGTGAACTATAGCCAGCAGTCAAGGCTCCTTATACATACATACATACTTACATACATACATACATACATACATACATACATACATGTGTGTGTGGTGTGTATGTTTGTATGTAAAATCTCTTATCAGTGAGCTGCAAAATCATTCCATTGGATTATTTCTGAGATGTGGAGAGGGAGGATTTGGTGCTTGGGTAACAGTTATCCTCCATACTAACTTACCCAGGCCTGGTGCTCTGGAGTGGGTACTCCAGCTATGCATATGGCATTTTGAGGACTGTTTCCAGAGCACAATTCAAAGTGTTGGTAAGCCCTATATGGCATTGGACCAGAATACCTCCGGAACTGCCTTCTATCCCACAAATCCCAGTGACCGATAAGGTCCCACAGAGTTGGCCTTCTCCGGGTCCCGTCGGCCAAACAATGTCATCTGGCGGGCCCCAGGGGAAGAGCCTTCTCTGTGGCGGCCCCGGCCCTCTGGAATCAGCTCACCCTGGAGATTAGAACAGCCCCCTTCCTCCTTGTCTTTCGCAAATTACTCAAGACCCACCTATATCACCAGGCATGGGGGAACTGAGACACCTCCCCCAGGCTTTTATATTTTATGTTTGATATGTATGTGTTGTATGGTTTTTTAATTGTTGGGGTTTTATATATATTTTTCTTTTAATATTAGATTTGTCTTAATGTTATATTGTCTTTTACTATTGTTGTGAGCCGCCCTGAGTCTTTGGAGAGGGGCGGCATACAAATCTAATAAATTATTATTAAATTATTATTATTATTATACAATAGTCTTTTGAAATTGAAGGATGCCACTGATGATGATGAGCTGCAAAAACAAAGTTCTTCTTCACTCTAATCCAGTGGGAGAATTGGCAAACAATTAGTTAAATAGTCTGTTATTTTATTTTATTCTAGTTCTTGGTTCTGATAGATCCCCCAAGCAACTCTAATTGACAACCAATTAAATATGAGCCAACAATGTGCAGCGTTGGCTAAAAAAGCCAACACAATCTTAAGCTGCATCAACAGGAGGATATACACCAAGACTAAGGAGGTATTAATACCACTCTATAATGTCCCTATCAGACCACACCTAGAGTACTGCATTCAAATTTGGTCACCTCACTACAAAAAGGACATTGAAACTGTAGAGAAAGTACAGAAAAGAGCAACCAGAATGATAAGGGGAGTGGAAACCAAGACATACAAAGAGAGTTCCTGGAATTGGGCATGGATAGTCTAGCGAAAAGAATGGCCAGAGGGGACATGATAGCATTATACAGGTATTTGAGGGGTTGCCACAGAGAGAAGGGGGTCACAGTATTTTCCAGGGCACTGGAGAGTCAGACCAGAAGCAACGGATGGAAACTGACCAAGGAGAGATTCAACCTGGAAATAAGGAAGAACTTTCTGATGGTGAGAGCGAGTGGAACAGCCTGCCAGCAGAGGTTGTGAATGCCCCATCACTTGACACATTCAAAAGAAAATTGGACTGCCATCTGGCTGGGGTGGTGCTTGAGCAGAGGGTTGGACTTGATGACCTACAAGGTCCCTTTCAACTCTAATAATAAATAAATAAAAACTCTGGGTGATATACAATCTTTAACGTGGAGAGAGTGAAACTACCAGCACAAGAGGTAGACAAGAGGCACGAACTAATATGGTTGTGCAGTGCTTTAGTTCCGGTGCAGAATAGATGTTTCAAAATGTACAGAGTATGGGTGCAGTATCTGTGTTTAGTTTAGTGTAGCAGGCATTTCTATGTACCAAATTAAATGTAACCTTCTGAGTCACCAGCTGCATAGCTTTGGTGGCTGATCGTGACATAATGACTTCTGCTAACATATCAGTATAAATATTCCTCGTCTCTTCCATCGGTAATGAAATTTTGCCAGTGAAAAGCAGAGGACCTTGCATCCCCCCTTCCTCTTCTTTCTCTTTAGAAATGACACAAATGTATTATAGCTTTTGATTACTGCCCCACCATTCCAAGATATCATGACACTTGTTAATGTACTCTTTATCTTCTGATTTCTGTGTAGGAATACAAAACGTGGAAAAAAAGACAGTTTCTATGTTTACTACAAAGGCAGATTTTTTTCATGCTCCAGACCTAGAAAGATGGCAGCGTGTATGTGTGTGTGTTTGTGTGCATGTGTGTTGTTTCTAATAAACTTCTTGGATTCTACTGAAGGCATAGGACTTCCAGTGGGAAGGAGAGAACCAACATCTGCAGTTTCATATATATATATATATATATATAAAAATATAAATGTTTCATATATATATATATATATATATATATATATATATATATATATATATATATATATATATATATACACTCAAAAGACAAAATCCAACTCGAAAACCAAGGAATCTATGAAATACCATGCAAAACATGTGCAGCCACATACATTGGACAAACTAATCGAAGAATAACGCATTGCAGAACATAAAAATGCAGTCAAAAAGGAAGAAAAAACTTCCTCCCTTTTCCAGCACATTAAAAAAACAGGACACGAAATTGACTTCGAAAAAACTAAATTACTCTCCAAAACAGAACACGTATATAAAAGAATAATCATGGAAAGCATAGAAATAGAAAAACACCCCCTCAGTATGAATAAACGTGATGACACGTCCCGCCTACCAGAAATTTGGAAACCAGCCCTAAACAAAAAAACATATCACAATCATCACCATGTCAATCCTTCAACTAACCATGGTAATCCTCCCACCAACCAATCAAATCATTAAAACACAGCCACCCAATCTATTTGCTACATTCAAACCAAATCTCCACCCCCACCACTTATAAGGAACAAATGGCAGTTGCAAACAAACTATATTTACAGCAGCACGAAGCTTACAACTTCAGCCTGATGATGGTGAATGTGATTTCACCAAAACGTCGCATAGACATTAAAAATATTACACGGGGCGAAACCCGAACTCAGAACAATCTACATACATATACCCATGAAAATCTACGAAAACAAATATATATATATCACATGTTTTTTGCTGAAATTTTTAAAATTAAGGGAGACTAGGATGGCACCATTCCAGCCTTGTTCTGGCCTCATCAGCTTTCCAGGTTGATCAGACATTAAAAAAAACCCCATATATATATAAGAAACATTTATATTTATGAAACTGCAGATGTTGGTTCTCTCCTTCCCACTGGAAGTCCTATGTGTACTTTAAAGACACAATCTACCTTCGGAAGACAGCTCATTTAATTTTCCCATGAAGCTTTATCAACCCACACTTGTTCCATACATGTCTTATTTGGAGTCATTTATTTTCTGAACGGAATATTTTTGTGAGTCAGGAGATGTATTATTCATGTGCTATTTCAATAGCAACAAAACAATGCTGTGATAGATGCTTGTGAGATAAAAGTAAATACATGTGCTTATAATTCTGTAAGAAAAGAAACAGCTCTCTTTTTTAGAATCGCTATGAACTGAGACTCACACTTTGAAAAAGGCTGGGGGGGTTTTTTCTCCCAAAGACAAAAGACTTCATACGCCAAGGTTTAAGTAGGTTCTCACCTACACTTTCAAGAAAGCAAGGACAAGTGAGGGAAAAATACCCTCACATAATCACTTGTACCAGCGGTGAAGGATTAAAAGGATCAGATACTAATGAACAGTAAAATCATATTTATTCATGACCTCACCTACAAAAAGATATTGACAAAATTGAACGGGTTGAAAGACGGGCTACAAGAATCGTGGAAGGTCTTAAGCATAAAATGTATCAGGAAAGACTTAATTAACTCAATCTGTATAGTCTGGAGGACAGAAGGAAAAGGGGGGACATGATTAAAACATTTAAATATGTTAAAGGGTTAAATAAGGTCCAGGAGGGAAATGTTTTTCATAGGAAAGTGAACACAAGAACAAGGGGACACAATCTGAAGTTAGTTGGGGGAAAGATCAAAAGCAACATGAGAAAATATTATTTTACTGAAAGAGTAGTAGATCCTTGGAACAAACTTCCAGCAGACGTGGTTGGTAAATCCACAGTAACTGAATTTAAACATGCCTGGGATAAACATATATCCATCCTAAGATAAAATACAGAAAATAGTATAAGGGCAGACTAGATGGATCATGAGGTCTTTTTCTGCCGTCAGACTTCCATGTTTCTATTCTAAACTGAAAATCAAAGGAAAGGATAAAGAAACAAAGACAAGGTACGGTGCATTAATGAGGATATATAAGAACATAATTTCTGACACCAATGTGTAAATAAAGTGTAGGACAATAAAGCAGGTTATGAAGTGCAGAAAAATATATATTTGCACCCATAAAGAGGAACCAAGAGAGTAAGGTTAATGCAGCTGCTTAAAAATGAAGTTGATGAGACATTTTTATGGGACAAATGCATGGAAAGACGTGGAATATTTTCGTGTACATATTATGGAGCAATGTATAAGATAATCCTCTCTACATGGGGCTACCTTTGAAAAGTGTTCGGAAACTACAGATCGTGCAGAATGCAGCTGCAAGAGCTATCATGGGCCTTCCTAAATATGCCCATGTTACACCAACACTCCGCAGTCTGCATTGGTTGCCGATCAATTTCCGGTCACAATTCAAAGTGTTGGTTATGACCTATAAAGCCCTTCATGGCATCGGACCAGAATATCTCCGGGACCGCCTTCTGTCGCACGAATCCCAGCAACCAGTTAGGTCCCACAGAATTGGCCTTCTCCGGGTCCCGTCGACTAAACAATGTCGTTTGGCGGAACCCAGGAGAAGAGCCTTCTCTGTGGTGGCCCCGACCCTCTGGAACCAGCTCCCCCTGGAGATCAGAACTTCCCCCACCCTCCTTGCCTTTCGTAAAGTTCTTAAGACCCATCTCTGCCGTCAGGCATGGGGGAACTGATACATCTCTCCTGGGCCTATATAGTTTATACATGGTATATTTGTGTGTATGCTTGCTTTTAATAATGGGGTTTTTAGTGTTTTTTAAATTATTAGATTTGTTCTTACATTGTCTTTGTTATTGTTGTGAGCTGCCCCGAGTCTACGGAGAGGGGCGGCATACAAATCTAATAAATAATAATAAAAATAATAATAAGGGCTCCAAAAACCTGTACTATTTATTGCCAATTTCCAATGTAGCATTTATCACATCAATATTACTATCTCCATCACCTGTTACAGATGAAATGTTTTCCAGCCCTGAATGTCTAACAGCACGAGTCCTGTTCTTCCTTTCCTCTCTTCTCATCTCCACTCCTTTCCCCTTTCCTGTAAACTATAATAACTTGTATGATTGTTTCTTTGATGACAGGTGGCAAAAATTGGATTCTTGTTTAACTTTGAGAAAAGACAGCCATGGGAGGATATGACAGCCCTTTTCAAGTACCTGAAAAGGCATAACTGGGATCAAGGTATAAATGTGTTTCCTAGCATGAAAGAATGGATGTAGGTTATAGAAAGAATGGATGTAGGTTATAGGAAGGCAAATTCTGATGGGAGAGTTAAAAAAAAATCCTAGCTATAAGAGCAATTGATTACAGAATCCAATCATCCACAAAGGTCTCCCCTTGACTTGATATACTTAAGCAGAGATTTGACAGCAAATTCTCACAACACCACTTGCATAAAACACCAAAGGAAGTAATATCAAGTTGGTTTATGTGATCCAAATTAAAAATGATTAGCTTTTCATGCATTTGTTTATATATGTTTTTTAAAAAATTATGGGTTTTTAGTTTTAATTATTTGTATTTTATATTGTTTTTCTATTACTGCTGTGAGCCACCCCGAGTCTACGGAGAGGGGCGGCATACAAATTTAATAAATAAATAAATAAACAAACAAATTATATATATATAATATGGGATTTTATGGGAAGAGACAAATCATTGCTCTTTAAGAAATGATAAATTGCTTAAATTGTTTATATTTATTGAGAAGAAAGATTTATTTATACATTTTACGAGCCGGGGTGGCGCAGCAGGTAGAGTGCTGTACTGCAGGCCACTGAAGCTGACTGTAGATCTGAAGGTCAGCGGTTCAAATCTCATCACCGGCTCAAGGTTGACTCAGCCTTCCATCCTTCCGAGGTGGGTAAAATGAGGACCCGGATTGTGGGGGCAATAGCCTAGCTCTGTTAAAAAAGTGCTATTGCTAACATGTTGTAAGCCGCCCTGAGTCTAAGGAGAAGGGCGGCCTAAAAATAGAATAAATAAATAAATAAAATAAATTTTCTGTTTACTATATTTTCTCTCTCTCTTTTTTGGCATTTTTTCTTTCCTGCACCTTATTTTTTTTAAGTTTGTATTCATTTTTTATTGTTGTAGCAATTTTTAATAAAACTGTTAGAAATAAAATTATTTTGATTACTCAAACCCAATCTTAAATGATTTTCTCTTCCAGACATATTAAAAATTATTTTGGAAGTAACTTTAAGTGGAGTTCTAATGAAGGCTTGGAATTTCAGATTATACTGTACATCTTTGCCTAAAAGCCTTGATTTAAAAATAAAATAAAATTGAAGGCCATTATTTAACTTTCATTTCCCCATACTACATAAACCAAAACTGTATCATTTCTGGAAGCCCACAAATAAATGGAGAATATTAAATATATCATTTGATAAAAAATTTAATCAACTCATAATTTTGCCTCAGAAAGAATAATAACTTAAAAAAGGCTGTTCTTATATGCACAGAAAGTCAGTCATTTGGATGGCAAAAAGACACTCCGAAACAAGAAACAACTGTATGTTTAAACTATTACATAATTATGGCTCTTCACCAAATCCACACAAAACACCTTGAATAAATAAATATATGGGGGCTGACTGAGAAGACAGGAGTGACCAGATCACAGAGGCATGGCCAGGTTCAGTCTTTAAAAGACATACACACAAACCAAATTCCAGAACTCCTAGGTGTTGCATAAAAATCCTTTGGAAGAATTGAGCACACAATTGAGGGTTGTGACCTTCCCACCTCAATCATATTTTGTAGTACAAGATCCATCATTGTAATGGTTGATAGGAGGTATAATATGCAGACAATTAGGATACTACTTCTGTCTACTGTGGGGCGTGTTGAGGTTGCTGTCTGAATGGTCAATAGCCCCTGTCTCTGTTCTTCGTGACAATTTCCACATAGGTGTTGACCGATGTGAAACAGGATGGAAGCAGGCAGTCCTGAAGAGGGTCATTTTTCAGTCTTCTTGAACAAAAGCATTTGGTTTCTGAGCGAAGGTCTCCGCAACCAGCAATGGAAAAACCAGGGAAGCATCAGCATACACCTGGTAAGAGAAAAACATGGTAGCTGAGACGATCGGCTCCCTCTCCAAAACATTCATCTGCTTTTTTCTAAAATACATTGCCTGTCAGGATGGAATTCGTGTCCCATCCCTGCCAGCGCGTCATCTCTCCGTCCCTTCTTTTCCCCACGCGTACCTTGATAGGCTTGGCATCCAAACGGATCTTTCCCCAGGACACTGCCTCATCAGGCCGAGCTCCTGAATCTGAACCGTCAAACTCTTGTGCAGTGTTGACATATACAGAGAAGTCAGCTCCGTTTCTCTGGAAATAACAACAAAACCACCGCACAAACCTTGGTGAACTCTAAGGCTCAGCAGGCTGATTATATCCTTGATTATGTTGTGGTTAGCTCTGGCCCAGCTCCTGGCCCAAGGACTGTGGATGTGGGGGAGACATCCACATGCTGCAGGCCTGTTTTTCCCCCCGATGGAATCTGCTGATGAAGGCTCCTCTGACCAAGAAGACATGAGTGACAGGGAGGAGGAGAGTGTGGCAGACAGCTCAGAAGGAGATCAATTATCTAGCTCCTCCTTGGATTCAGAACAAGAGTTAATGATACAGCCACGCATGCGGAGAGCGATGCATAGGCAACAACAACTGAGAGATTATTATCAAAGAAAATGAGGCCACCTGTGGTTGGGTGGGGCTGTGGTAATTAGTGAGGCTGCTATAAAGAGCAGCCTGTGGGTTTGGCCACTGTGGAGGATTATCTGATCGTTGTGTTTCGTGACTGCTTTACTGACTTTGACCTTTTGTGTGCTGATTTTTCCCCGTTTTGAAACTAAACCAGGGCAAAGTGTGTTTCACTTTGTGAAAGAAGAAGGATTGTGAATTGCCTCCCAGCTGCAAGCTAAGTATCACAGAACTGATAAGGGACTTGTACAAATTACCAATTTGTTTGGAGACGAGTGCTCTTTGCTATACCAAAAGAGGGCTTGGTTTAAGTGAATTTTCATTATAAAGAACACTGATGTGAATTTTCAAACGTGTGTGTGTCTGAAATTTGTACCTGTGAATTTTTGGGAGGATTCTACCAGAGAGCCCGACAGAACAGATTAGATATACCAGGGCTACGATTAGCAGATCTTCATATCTCAGAGGACCTCTCATGGACTATGAATGCTAATAGGCTTGTGAAGAAGGCACAAAAGAGGCTGTACTTCCTGAGAATGCTCAGGAAGATAAATTTATCTCAGCATCTACTGTTGTCCTACTATCGCAGCACCATTGAGAGTGTCCTGACATATGGCATTCTAGCTTGGTATGGGAGCAGCTCTGTAGCGAACAAAAAAGCTCTACAGAGAATTATTAAAACTGCCCAGAACATCATTGGGCTCCAGCTACCCGCCCTGGATGACATCTTCACATCTCGCTGTTCTAGGAAGGTGCATACCATTCTCAAAGCCTCTTCTCATCCTGCTTACAATCTTTTTGAACTGTTGCCTTCTGGCAGAAGATACAGAACAACTAGAACTCAGACCACATGTTTCCTGAATAGCTTTTATCCCAGAGCTATACTCACACTTAACAACGAACTAAAGGGTCACCATCAGTGAACTGTTGGACAATATTACTCGGTTTGTCATGTAGATGGTTGAGTGGTTCAGGGTGGGGAATTTGTAGTGGGTGGGACATTTTATTCTATTTTTTAATTCTATTTTTAAATTTACCTATTCTGATTTTATGTATGGGGGGACTGGTCTCTGGGTGTCACACGACTTTCGTTGCCAATGACAATTCGTTGTTTTGACAATGACAATAAATTTATTATTATTTATTATTAAAACCAGTATTGCCCTGATATAGCTAATGGTTTCCAAAATGCAACGGTAGGAAAAAGTACTTTAGAGCAACTTCAACAAATTATTAAACCTAATAATTATTTAGCATAATATTCTCCACTATGGGGGAAGAGCATCCAAAGTCCTTGTAGAAGTTCTTCTAAGCCCTAATAAATAGGGCACTGTGAAGAATGGCCAAGGACTGATTTTGCATTCAACATGCAGGGAACAAACGTAAGAACATAAGAAGAGCCATCCTGAACCAGGCCAAAGCCCATTGAGTCCAGCATTCTGTGTCACACAGTGGCCCACCAATTGGACATGGGGATCTTGAGCAGGAAGAGAAGGAAAAACTCTCCCTTTCCCTTGACCCCCAACAAATGGTACCCAAGGGAATCCTGCCTGCTTCAACCAACACAGAGGCGGCACTTGGACATCCATTTCAATAACCACCAATTCATGACGTGGGGTCTTCCTGATTGGAAAAGAATTACTGCAACCTCAATTGCAAAGTCCAGTTTTGTCGCAATAACCTATGCATTGAAGAACTTAAAAGCTAGATTTGCAACCATTTAAATTTTCTGCTGAACTCTCCAATGTAAAAATGTTCACCTTCTGCACTCTTTTCTGGTATAATGGATTACTAGATTGCCTTTATTTTTTAAATATTTCAAAATACATAAGAGACGCAATAGCGCAGTGGCTAGAATGCAGTACTGCAGGCTACTTCT
Organism: Erythrolamprus reginae; assembly: GCF_031021105.1. NCBI lineage: Eukaryota > Metazoa > Chordata > Lepidosauria > Squamata > Dipsadidae > Erythrolamprus > Erythrolamprus reginae. Next base: position 119,833,617 of record NC_091953.1, read on the forward strand.
GCTGATCTCTGGCTGATAGCGGTTTGGCAGTTCGGGTCTCACTGGCACAAGATTAACTCAGCCTTCCATCCTTCCGAGGTGGGTAAAATGAGGGCCCAGATTGTTGGGGGCAAGATACTGACTCTGTAAAGTGCTTAGAGAAGATTGTAAAGCCCTGTGAAGTGGTATATAAGTTTACATGCTATTGATATTTTGTTTTATTCATTCATTCATTCATTCATTCATTCATTCATTCATTCATTCGATTTTTATGCTGCCCTTCTCCTTAGACTCAGGGTGGCTTACAACATGTTAGCATTGGCTGCCGATCAGTTTCCGGTCACAATTCAAAGTGTTGGTTATGACCTTTAAAGCCCTGCATGGCATTGGACCAGAGTACCTCCGGAACCGCCTCCTACCGCACGAATCCCAGCGACCGATAAGGTCCGACAGAGTTGGCCTTCTCCGGGTCCCATCGACCAAACAATGTCGTTTGGCGGGCCCCAGGGGAAGAGCCTTCTCTGTGGCAGCCCCGGCCCTCTGGAATCAACTCCCCCCGGAGATTAGAACTGCCCCCACACTCCTTGTCTTTCGTAAATTACTCAAGAGCCATCTATACCGCCAGGTATGGGGGAGTTGAGACACCTTTCCCCCAGGCTTTTTTATATTTATGTTTGGGTATGTATATGTTGTTTGCTTTTCTAAATATGATAGGGTTTTATGTGCTTTTTAATATTAGATTTGTTTTTGCTGGAATATTGTTTTTATTATTGTTGTGAGCCGCCCCGAGTCTTCAGAGAGGGGCGGCATACAAATCTAATAAATTGAATTGAATTGAATTTTTAAAAACAGAGCCAGCATATTGCCTCCACAATCTAGGTCCTCATTTTACCCACCTCGGAAGGATGGAAGGCTGAATCAACCTTGAGCCGGTGATGAGATTTGAACCGCTGACCTACAGATCTACAGTCAGCTTCAGTGGCCTGCAGTACACACTCGACCTGCTGCGCCACCCCGGCTCTCTATTGTTGCAAGCCATTTGGTTAAAGTTATACGAATTGAGGGATAGCACCAAGATGTCTCTCTATACATTTTGCTTAAAGAAATGTTTCATCTCACCACAGTCTTTCCCTCCCAAATCAACCTTGACTTTGTGGCTACTACCCACCACTTTCCCTCACCATCAGATTTGCATTGGCAATGTGGTGCTTAATAAGACCTCCACCCAAGATGATCATTCCTGTCTTCCGGGCAAAGATGGCCTGGCTGTTAATGAGTTTCAGGTCTGTAAGAGAGATGACAATAACGGTTATGATGGAAGTGAGCAAACACATTGCACGTCTCAACAATAAACCTACAGCTACTGGGCTTTCAATATACAGCATTTGCTAACCTCAACTTCAATGCAAGAACCACACTGGAAGGTTTTACACTGTTGGCATGTCATTCCAGTCATATTGCTTTGTGTGTGTGTGTGTGTGTGTGTGTGTGTGTATGTGTGTATGTGTACATGTATAAAGGTAAAGGCTTCCTGTGTCCCGTTTTGCCCAACTCTAGGCACAATGCCCATCTCCGTTTCTTGGCCATGGAAGCTAGCATTGTCCAAACACACATCCATGATCATGTGGCCACCATGGATATATGCTAGAGGTCATAGAACCTTGTTACCTTCCCACCAAAGTGGTACCTATTTATCTACTTGCATTCACATGCTTTCAAACTAATAGGTTGGTAGGAGTTGGGATGGAAGCTCATCCTGTCTCCAATCTCAAATCTGGGCTGTCAGCTTTCCATATATATTTGGGGCAGATAAGTATCAATACTAAACAAGGAACCGAATGCTCCCTCAGTTAGGTTTACTGCATCTATTTACAGGAGCTAGTTTCATGTTTGAAAATCAGAACATTTTTACCTATTTAATTTTACCACCTAAATTGTAATTTCTCAGCATTTGAAAACACTTTCATTATTTAACAGTTTAAAGTTTTTTTAAGGCCTCTTGAACTACTCCATCAGGAAAAAAAACCCCACCCAAAGTTAAAATAATAAAATATCAGAGGCAGAAAGCATATTTCTATCAAATCTTGGATGGATTTTATCCTTTGCCTTAACAGCAATGAGTGTAATATCAATATTTTACATCCTATATATTTAAATTATGGGTTTTTAGTTTTAATTATTAGATTTGTACTGTACATTGTTTTTTCTATTACTGTTGTGAGCCGCCCCGAGTCTATGGAGAGGGGCGGCATACAAATTTAATAAATAAATAAAATAAATAAATATGTGGTAAATTTCTACAAGAATAGTACTGTCTCTTTACTTGCTCTTCAGTACTTTTTTATTTTCAAAAGTTCTCTTCTATGCATCTTGGATTAATGTTGATTTAGTTATTTGATGTTTCTAATCAGAGTTCAATAATTTTTATAACTACAAAAGGGACTACAGCATCAACCTGTAACTCTTGAGCTGCCCTTTTGACATAAAACAGAAGTTCTAAGCAGAATACAAATTATCCAGGGGCCAACTTATGTTGCAAATTATCTTCATTCACCTTCTACGATGTCCAGCACAAGACCTGGTTTCTTATAGGAATGGAAGAAAATCATGTCACCAAGGGATCCATCTGTTATTGCTGGGCTCAATACAGGAATGTTATTCTGTTGAGAAAATATAAGTAGCATGGCTCACAGAAGCTAGAGGTGTACTTACTTCATTTGTTTTATGTATTAAATATTTATCTTTGTTTGGAGCCCAGTTTTAAAGCAAAATCTAATACTGGGGGAAACATAGAAACATAGAAGTCTGATGGAAAAAGACCTCATGGTCCATCTTGTCCGCCCTTATACTATTTTCTGTATTTTATCTTAGGATGGATATATGTTTATCCCAGGCATGTTTAAATTTAGTTTTCTCACGTTGCTTCTGATATTTCCCCCAACTAACCTCAGATTGTGCCCCCTTGTTCTTGTGTTAACTTTCTTATTAAAAACACTTCCCTCCTGGACCTTATTTAACCCTTTAACATGTTTAAATGTTTTGATCATGTCCCCCCTTTTCCTTCTGTCCTCCAGACTATACAGATTGAGTTGATGAAGTCTTTCCTGATACGTTTTATGCTTAAGATCTTCCACCATTTTCGTAGACCATCTTTGGACCTGTTCAATTTTGTCAATATCTTTTTGTAGGTGAGGTCTCCAGAACTGAACACAGTACTCCAAATGTGGTCTCACCAGCTATCCACTGGGAAATCAGTGGGACAAGAATAACTCCAATACCAAGTGCCATGTGCAAGATCATTTAAATGCAGATAATCCTTGAGCTATGGCCACAATTTCAGTTAATCCAGAATGTGGCCACGAGAGCTGTTGTGTGTGCGCTGGACTACCAATTGGTCTCCGGTCACAATTCAAGGTGTTTGTTATCACCTATCAAGCCCTACACGGCTATTTACGGGACCATCTCCTGCCGCATAGCTCCTAGCGATTGATTAGAGCCCACAGAGTTGGCCTTCTCTGGGTCCTGTCGACTAAGCGATGTCGGTTGGTGGCCCCGCGGGGAAGGGCCTTCTCTGTGGTGGCCCCGGCTCTTTGGAATCAACTATCCCTCAAGGTCCATACTGCCCCCACTCTACTGGATTTCCATAAGGCCCTGAAGACCTGGCTTTGCCGGCAGGCGTGGGAGCCGCGAGACTGACACATTATTCTGGCCAAGATATGATTCGATTAGGTTTAATAGTATGATTGTAGTGGGTTATTTAGGTTTTTAAAATGTTTTTAATCATTGTATTTTAATTATTTAATAGGGGTTTTTTTTACCCTTTGCTGAAAGTTGCCCAGAGTCCCACAGAATTGGGTGGCATATAAATCTAAATAATAAATAAATAAATAAATTTGAGCCCAAAATTTATGTTGCTCAGCAAGGTCTTTCTTGGCACACTTGTTAAGTGAACCACTGAACTTGTTCAGTTAGTAACACAGTGAATTTGATTTCCCTCTTGACTTTGCTTGTCCAGAGCTCACAAAAGGTGATCACGTGACCCTCAGACACTGCAACTATCATAAATACATGCTAGTTGCCAAGTGTCTGAAATTTGATCATCTAACCGTGTGGATGCTGCCATGGTTATGGGAAAAACTGTCATCAATCACTTCTTTTCAGTGGTGTTATAATAATAATAATAATAATAATAATAATAATAATAATAATAATAATAATAATAATAATTATTATTATTATTATTATTATTATTATTATTATTATTATTATTATTTATTAGATTTGTATGCCGCCCCTGGCGGCTCATAACATAACAGCAATACAATATAAATAGAAATCTAATGTTAAAAAAATTAAAAAACTAACTTAAGATACATTGTTACAAAAACTTATCTGCTATACAATTATACACACTCAGTCTGACTGAAGTTAAACATAATAAAAGTCAGCGAAAAAAGGAGGGGGGAGATTAATCCCCCCACGCCTGATGGCAAAGGTGGGTTTTTAGCATTTTGTGGAAGGCAAGGACGATAGGGACAGTTTGAATCTCCGGGGGGAGTTGATTCCAGAGGGCTGGGGCTGCCACAGAGAGGGCTCTTCCCCTGGGGCCTGCCAGACTGCATTGTTTTGTCGACGGGACCCGGAGAAGGCTAACTCTGTGGGACCTAATCGGCCACTGGGATTCGTGCGTTATAACTTCAAATGGTCAGTAAAAGAATAATTGTAAGTGGAATATTGCTTGTCTAACATAGGCCCCTTATCAGAGGTTAGAAAAAAGAAGATACTGTTTTATTTATAAATAAATAAATAAATAAATAAAGATACAACAAAGAAGAGCACTTATTCGCAAAGAAGTGAAATGACGAATTAAATAGAAATTCCTTCCACATCCTACCTTTTGTGCCCAGTAACAGACTGATTCTGGATTGTTGATTTCCTTGCCAAGCCGAGCAATGAGCTTTGACGGAGTCCATTTCATACCCTGAAAGGCAGGGAGGAGCCAAGAATGGTTAGACAGCACAGGGGAATACAGGGAAAAGTTAATCACAAGGACGTCTTCAAATATACCGTATTTTTTGGAGCATAAGACACACCGGAGTGTAAGGAGCACCTTAGTTTTGGGGGAGGAAAATAGGGAAAATAATCTGCTTACCAGATATTCATCTAGCTAGCATCCTTAGTCTGGTCAGCTCCAGCACATTATTTTATCCCCTAGTTAGGACTTTAAAAAAAACTTATTCAGATAGAGCAAAAATGAAAGAGCTTGCAAGCCGGTAAGAGCTGGGAAAATCATTAGCACCTGGTTAGGGATGGGAAAAAAATATTTGGAGCAAGTTAGAGCAATGAAAAAACCCTGCAAAGACTTAGGGCTTGGAAAACATTCCCAGCAAAGAGTAACAATGAAAGAACCTGAAAGGTAAGAGCTGGGAAGATCATTAGTACCTAGTTAGGGCTGGGGAAAAAAGATTCAAGGGAAAAAAAGCTACATTCAGAGTATAAGCGAGAGATAGCGGGAGCTATCGTGGGGCTTCCTAGATTTGCCCATGTTTCGCCAACACTCCGCGGCCTGCACTGGTTGCAGATCATTTTCCGGTCACAATTCAAAGTGTTGGTAATGACTCATAAAGCCCTACATGGCATCGGACCAGAATACCTGCGGGACCGCCTTCTGCCGTGCGAATCCCAGCGGCCAATCAGGTCCTACAGAGTTGGCCTTCTCTGGGTCCTGTCAGATAAACAATGCCGTTTGGCGGGTCCCAGGGGAAGAGCCTTCTCTGTGGCAGTCCCGGCCCTCTGGAATCAACTCCCCATCGGATATTAGAATTGCCCCCACTCTTCCCACCTTCTCCAAGATATTGAAGATCTATCTATGTCGCCAGGCATGGGGGGGACTATCTCTTCCCCCACCACCACCTTTTTTTCTGACTAATACATGAGAATGGTGTGATTGTGCAGTACCGATTGCTTTTAATATTTATGGGTTTTAAATTTAGCTTTTTTATCTAATATTGGATTTATATTCTGTGTCACGCTGAATATTGTCAGCCCCAGAGACATTTAGTAATTAAATAGTTAACTGTGTTTGTTTTATTAAGTTCCTCCTATTATGATGTAATATCCTGCCATATCTAACACTACTTCCTTCTTCTTCATCCTAAAAACTCCATTCTTATTTCTACCCACCATCATGTAAGACGTATTTGTTGTTTTGTCCACCGGGACATGTTTTATTTTCTACTTTTATAATAAAAGAAATCTTGTTTTGAACAAATGACTAAACAGCTTCCATCCATCACCTCCGCGATAATTAAGGTTCAAACAGACTTTAATCATTTTCACTAACGCGACATTCTGTATATTGTATTATTGTTGTTGTGAGCCGCCCTGAGTCTTCAGAGAGGGGTGGCATACAAATCTAATAATAATAATAATAATAATAATAATAATAATAATAATAATAATAACAACAACAACAATAATATGGGCCAGAATTTTCAGCGTCTTTTAGGGAGGAAAAAGGTGCATCTTATTCTGCAAAAAATACGGCAGTAATACTTGGATATAATAAACAAAAATATTACTTTGGAACATAGAGTTAGGATTTAATATTATCAGGACTTGCTTTTAAGGTTGTGTTGCCCTTCACCCCTTAGAATATTGTAATCCCCCCCCCCCTCACTGGGACATGAAGGAAGAACCCAAAGACTTAAAATTAACATCCACACTTTGAAATTATCGTACAGAAAAAACAAGTCAAATCTTTTCGCCTTTAATGTTTCCAGCTCTCACCTGTGTGTCTTGTTCAGTCACCATCTGGTCCAGGATTGGCATCAGCCAGTCCTCAAACTTGCAGTAATTGTCATTGGGCACCAAGAGATTCCCAATTCTGGAGGAAAGGAAAAGGAAATAGCTATTGACCTCTACTTTGCATTGCTTTTCAAGACACCACAAATTAGACCACCTTCTTAAAACTGTAGGTGAGATAACATATGTCAGTGATGGCGACTCTCTGGCATAGGTGCCATAGGTGGGACGCGGAGTCATTATTATTATTATTATTATTATTATTATTATTATTATTATTTTTGTATGCCGCCCCTCTCCGCACACTTGGGGTGGCTCACAACAATAACAAAGACAATGTAAGAACAAATCTAATAATTTAAAAAACACTAAAAACCCCATTATTAAAAGCAAACGTACACACAAACATACCATGTATAAACTGTATAGGCCCGGGGGAGATGTCTCAGTTTCCCCATGCCTGATGGCAGAGATGGGTCGTAAGAACTTTACGAAAGGCAAGGAGGGTGAGGACAGTTCTAATCTCCGGGGGGAGCTGGTTCCAGAGGGTCGGGGCTGCCACAGAGAAGGCTCTTCTCCTGGGTCCCGCCAAACGACATTGTTTAGTCGACGGGACCCAGAGAAGGCCAACTCTGTGGGACCTAACCGGTCGCTGGGATTTGTGCGGCAGAAGGCGGTCCCGGAGATATTCTGGTCCAATGCCATGAAGGGTTTTATAGGTCATAACCAACACTTTGAATTGTGACCGGAAATTGATCGGCAACCAATGCGGAGTGTTGGTGTAACATTGGCATACCTTGAGAAGCCCATGATTGCTCTCGCAGCTGCATTCTGCACGATCTGAAGTTTCAAAACACTTTTCAAAGGTAGCCCCATGTAGAGAGCATTACAGTAGTCGAACCTCGAGGTGATGAGGGCATGAGTGACTGTGAGCAGTGACTCCCGGTCCAGATAGGTCCGCAACTGTTGCACCAGGCGAACCTGGGCAAACACCCCCCTCGCCACAGCTGAAAGATGTTTCTCTAATGTGAGCTGTGGATCGAGGAGGACGCCCAAGTTGCAGACCCTCTCTGAGGGGGTCAATAATCCCCCCCCCCCACGGTTATGGACAAGCAGATGGAATTGTCCCTGGGAGGCAGAACCCACAGCCACTCCATCTTATCCGGGTTGAGTTTGAGTCCGTTGACACCCATCCAGACCCCAACAGCCTCCATATCTGCTGGCACGCAAGCTGTTGCCCTAGCTAGGCTCCAACATGCATATGTGTGCCAGCCAGCTGATATTTGGCTCGCACAGAGGCTCTGGGAGGGCATTTTTGGCTTCCAGAAAGCCTCTGGGGGTGGGGTGGGGGTTTACCCTCTCCCGGCTCCATGGAAGCCTTTTGGAGCCTGGGAAGGGCGAAACACATGCCTACTGGGCCCACCAGAAGTTGAGAAACAGGCTGCTTCTGGCCTCCAGATGGCTTCTGGGGATGGGGGAAGCTGTTTTCTCCCTCCCTGGGCATTGAATTATGGGTGTGGGCACTCACTCATGCACGATAGCGTGCGCATACACTCTTTCAGAATCCGAGGGAAAAAAGGTTTGCCATCACTGACATAGGTTATTATATAGAAGATAATCTAAAGTAATATATAAAAAGTAAAATAATGAAAGATACTGAAGACTGATATGGTCAGATTATCCTTCAGTACGACCAAAGGAACCACCTGTTAATTCCATTCTGCCGTAGTTCTTTCCCTTGCAAGCTAAAGTCTCCGATGTAAGTGGGTGCCAAACATTTGATCAGATCTTCCTCTATACCCCCTGCTGTGGTCACCAAAACATCAACCTACAAAATAAAAAGTAACATTCAATGAAGGATCTAACAAAGCTTCTTTGCAATTAGAATAGAATAGAATAACAGAGTTGGAAGGGACCTTGGAGGTCTTCTAGTCCAACCCCTTGCTTAGGCAAGAAAACCTACACCGCTTCAGACAAATGGTTATCCAACATCTTCTTAAAAACTTCCAGTGTTGGAACAACTTGACTCGAAAAGTTGTTCCACTTATTAATTGTTCTAACTGTCAGGAAATTTCTACTTAGTTCTAAGTTGCTTCTCTCCTTGATTTGTTTCCACCCATTGCTTCTTGTTCTACCCTCAGGTGCTTTGGAGAACAGCCTGACTCCCTCTTCTTTGTGGCAACCCCTGAGATATTGGAACAGTATCATGTCTCCTGGATCCTTTTCCCCCTTTTTGAAGATGGGAACTACATCAGCTCTTTTCCAATCCTCTGGCAGTTCCCTGGTGCTCCAGGATCTTTAAAAGATATAGTTCAATGGTTCTGAGATCTCATCTTAACATACTAGAAATTAAGGATTTTATACTCATGTAGATTTTTAACTAACAGTATTTACCCATGTAGTTGGGCTTTCTTTCTTTCTTTCTTTCTTTCTTTCTTTCTTTCTTTCTTATTTATTTATTAGATTTGTTTGCCGCTCCTCTCCGTAGACTCGGGGCGGCTAACAACAATAATAAAAGCAGCATATAACAAATCTAATAGTTAAAATAACTAATAAACCCATATTAAAAACCAACCAAACACACACACAAACATACCACGTATAAATTGTATAGGCCTAGGGGGAAAGAATATCTCAATTCCCCCATGCCTAACGACAGAGGTGGGTTTTAAGGAGCTTACAAAAGTCAAGGGGGGTGGGGGAAGTTCTGATCTCTGGGGGGAGCTGGTTCCAGAGAGCCAGGGCCGCAACAGAGAAGGCTTTTCCCCTGGGTCCTGCCAATCGACATTGTTTTGTCGACGGGGCATCCTCCAAATGATCTTGTTCTTATTCTATTCTATTCCTATTCCTATTCTATTCTCAGAGTGATTGAGAAAAGTATTTCCCATAACTTATTTCTTTCCAGGCCTTGAATGTCCATCTAAATGCCAGTGAACCACGTGGTGAAAGAAATTGCCCATAATTCTTCTTTCTGAAAAACCCTCTTCTTTTTCCAACCACATAAACATACAAAATTTTTTTTTTTTACTTAGAAATAAAATGAAACGTATTTCTCAGTCAAGCCCATACCATGTTATGTTGCACCAGATAGCGGATGGACTCACGAACACCTGAGCTGATGAGGTTGGAAGTGAAGCCCAAGAAAATTGTACATCCATTCAGGCGGCGAGAACAGGGATTCAAATCAGCATGGTTTCCTTCATCCTCCCCTAATGGTGTCAACTTTGCTTCTATCTGCAACAGAATCCAATCATTTGAATCAAATTCAACCCAGGTGAAACATTATATTTCAGAGCTCATAGCAGGGAAGAAAGCCAAACAAAACAAACAAATCTTGCTTACAACAAATCCTTTAAGCCACTTATAATTGCAGAAGAAATGGGACACAGTCATAAGGAATAGGTACATTTGATTAAAAATGTTTAGCTTGTTTCCAGATTAGAAAATTTGAAATGGAAAGCAATGTGAGGAAGAAAAAAAATGTATGTGTAGTTTGTGAGCTAATCCCTTCCTGATTTCCAGCTATGAACATCTCAGTTAGAGCAAATTCTACCAAAAATCTAAGTCTAAATGAATCCTGCTGTTAACATTAAAATAAGCAGATATCAGAGATAAAGTGGGTAAAAATTAGTTTGGTTTTAATGTATGCTTAGAACGTAAGAAAATGTTTATGGATTTTAAGCCTGTAGCAGTTAAAGTAGGATCTGAACATAGAAGAAGAGATAAGGAAAAAGGATTTTTTTGAAATTAACTAACAAAGATAAAACAACCATAACCAGGTGTTATTGATGCTTTGCAAGAGATGTCTTTGCAATGGAGGCTGTTATTTGAGGCCAGGTAAAACATTCTGTGCATAGACTTGCAATGTGTGATCAAGCTTGTGAAAACAACGATCTTGTTTATGGATTGAATCAACCATAAGTAGACGAAAAACAGCAGAAGTTACCAGAATAAAAAATGGATTTTTGGGGCAGCCACTACTTGTGAAATTATTCCATCCAAAATCTACTTCATTCCCTCGGCCTCATTAAGTTACAGGTTGCCCATCAAAATCCAGACCTTTATGGATATTAACGAGTTGAATTCTATGTCGTAAGGATGAGATGGTAAGATTAAACTTCATCATAGTATAACTATAAATAATATAGAAACATAGAAACATAGAAGTCTGATGGCAGAAAAAGACCTCATGGTCCATCTAGTCTGCCCTTATACTATTTTCTGTATTTTATCTTAGGATGGATATATGTTTATCCCAGGCATGTTTAAATTCAGTTACTGTGGATTTATCTACCACGTCTGCTGGAAGTTTGTTCCAAGGATCTACTACTCTTTCAGTAAAATAATATTTTCTCATATTGCTTTTGATCTTTCCCCCAACTAACTTCAGATTGTGTCCCCTTGTTCTTGTGTTCACTTTCCTATTAAAAACACTTCCCTCCTGGACCTTATTTAACCCTTTAATATATTTAAATGTTTCGATCATGTCCCCCCTTTTCCTTCTGTCCTCCAGACTATACAGATTGAGTTCATTAAGTCTTTCCTGATACGTTTTATGCTTAAGACCTTCCACCATTCTTCATATTTCCTGTTTCTGCAAACTCATTGGGCAAATAAAATAAAATTGGCTTTTTACAGCTATTTGGTAAAACATTGTGGTATGCAGGGTATTATCAGAAAGATGCATGTTCCCAAGTCTGAATTCCTGTGAGCCAATTGCAACGTAACATAAGCAAGAATATTGTGAGAATATGAGCAAACAAAAGATAACAGGATAGGAAAGAAATGTACAAGGGTCACCCAGAAAATAATGCACCACATTTTCTTCTTCAACAATTATTTATTGAACACAATGAAACCCACACAAGAAAAAATGATGTTTCTTCTATACACCCTATTTTTCCATGAAATGTCTGTTCGTTTTATGGCCTTCCTCCAGCGAGACGCAAGGGCACATATGCCATTGGTACTAATCTGGTCCCAGAGTCATTTCTCCACTGTGCGAATCACCTCTTCATCTTCTAATGGCCTCGCCCACTGTGCCCAGCGACTAACCGTACTTCTGTTGACTGCAGATTCTCCATAAACTCTACACAAACCTTTGTGAATGTTCCCAACAGTTTATTTCTCCGCATTAAGAAAGTACATCACTTACTGACACAATTTCGAAACACTGCTGCAGCTACGCTATTGGTCCGAAGAAACGCAAAATCTACACATGCACTTCTGACAATTCAAATAATGTATGTCTAAAGTTTCACATTCGTACCATTACTGTAGGCTGAGGAAAAAAATGTGGTGCATTACTTTCTGGGCAATTCATGGAAGTGGAGATTCAAGGATAGAATCCAGTATCTGCTTTTCTATCTAGTCTTCTATCCTTTCATCCCTTCAGGAATCTTTCTGGCCACTCACCATTCGATTGATCTCATTTACAGCTTGTCCAAAACTGGTAGCCTGGAAACCAGTGTTGAGATACGACTGGAGCAAAGCATGGTAGTCTAATCCATGTTCAAAATCATAACCATGTACAGTTAAGGTCTCTTTGGGAAGTTCTGCACTGGGCTTTAGTACAGCGGCCACTGCTCCAACAGGCAGGGCACTAATCGCATTCTCCATCAGGCGGACAGTGAAGCAGTTTGCAGTCTGGGAAAATAAAATCACAAATAAGATTTGGGTTTAAAAGATTTTCTGTCCTGTAACTATCATTCTAGAACCATGGATCTATACTTAGATTTCTAGGCCCCTACACGTCAAGTTTTTTATGTAAGGAAAAAATAAGTTTGAATATTTTTCCCCATTCAATACCCTATTTTCTAGATGGCCAATTCCATACAAAGAGTAGTAGTAGTAGTAGTAGTAGTAGTAGTAGTAGTAGTAGTAGTAGTAATAATAATAATAATAATAATAATAATAATAATAATAATAAACATTTATTTATAATGGCCTTTTATAAATAACAGCAAGCCATATACAACAAAGACAGACAGCAGGCAATACACACACTTAGCTAAAACACAACTAATAAAACCACAAAACATTCCCAACCACTCTAATGTCTTCCCCTCTTGCTTATCCCCAGAGCAAGGACGTTTCAATCTGCCGAATCAAAGAGGATTGTCTTTAAGGGGAGAACATTCTCTTCTACCCAAAGCTTAAGGGAAGACTATTCCACAGACATGGGGACAAATCTTGAAAGACCCACAATTTTGATGTTGCTGTACGTGTCTGTGGAACAGTCAACTGACCCTTCCCTGCTGAACGTAGGTCTCTCGATGCATCGACCAGCTGCCCCCGGAGATTAGGATTGCCCCCACCCTCATTGCCTTCCGTAAACTCCTTAAAACTCACCTCTGCCATCAGGCATGGGGGAATTGAGGCATTCCCCCCCCCCCCCTCGGGCCTATACAATTTGTGTATGGTATGTCTGTGTGTATGTCTGGTTTAATAATGGGGTTTTTTAATGTTTTTTTCTAATTTATTAGATTTGTTATGAATTGTTTTATTGTATGTTGTGAGACGCCCCGAGTCTACAGAGAGGGGCGGCATACAAATCTAATTAATAATAATCATAATCATAATAATAATACCGTGTTTCCCCGATAGTAAGGCAGTGTCTTACTATCTTTTTACCCCCAAAAGCCCCACTGTGTCTTACTTTGGGGGTATGTCTTACATCTCCCCGCGCGCCTTCGCCTTCCAAGCTCCCCGCGCGCATTGCTTCCAAGCTCCCCGCGCGCCTTCGCATTCTCCCCGCGCGCCTTCGCCTTCCAAGCTCCCCGCGCGCATTGCTTCCAAGCTCCCCGCGCGCCTTCGCTCGCCTTCGCTCGCCACCGCCTCTTCCCCTGCCGAAGCTCAGCTGCAAGCGGCCAGCGAGGCCGATCGGATCCGAGGCGAGCGGCCGGAGCTGCGCCCTCCTTTGCCCGCCTCCTTTCCGCTCGCCTCGGAGCCGCTTGCAGCTGAGCCTCGGCAGGGGAAGAGGCGGGTGGCGCCGCGGCGAGCGAAGGCGAGGGGCGCGCAGGGAGCTGCCGGAAAGGAGGCTGGTGAAGGAGGGCGCAGCTCCCTGCGCGCCCCTCGCCTTCGCTCGCCGCGGCGCCACCCCGCCTCTTCCCCTGCCGAGGCTCAGCTCCAAGCGGCCAGCGAGGCCGCTCGGCTCCGAGGCGAGCGGAAAGGAGGCGGGCGAAGGAGGGCGCAGCTCCGGCCGCTCGCCTCGGATCCGATCGGCCTCGCTGGCCGCTTGCAGCTGAGCTTCGGCAGGGGAAGAGGCGGGTGGCGAGCGAAGGCGAGCGAAGGCGCGCGGGGAGCTTGGAAGCAATGCGCGCGGGGAGCTTGGAAGGCGAAGGCGCGCGGGGAGAATGCGAAGGCGCGCGGGGAGCTTGGAAGCAATGCGCGCGGGGAGCTTGGAAGGCGAAGGCGCGCGGGGAGAATGCGAAGGCGCGCGGGGAGCTTGGAAGGCGAGCGAAGCTGCAAGCGGCCTCGCTGGCCGCTTGCAGCTGAGCTTCGGCAGGGGAAGAGGCGGTGGAAGAGGCCGCGGCGAGCGAAGGCGAGGGGCGCGCGGGGATCTTGGAAGCAATGTCATCGCCCCCCCCCGCAATACCGTTTATACCGTGTTTCCCCGAAAGTAAGACATATGTCTTACTTTCGGGGTATGGCTTATATAAGCCGACCCCCCTGAAACCCCCCATATGTCTTACAATCGGGGGGGGTCTTACTATCGGGGAAACACGGTAATTAGCAGTTCATCCCAGTGAACTATTTTTCTGCCAAGCAATTCTGGATAATGACATGCATATAACATAATCTCCATTTTCCCTCATTAGTTATTTTGCCTCGGTAAACACCAGGAACACCAATTTATACATTGGTATAAATGTATCTAAAAATATACGGTGAAATGGTAGCCAAATTTAGGTTCAACTTTTTCTCAGAGACAGAAAGCCATTCCTGAGAAAGATCACACTATCTATCAATCATATAAAAAGGAGAATGAAATAAAAATACAAAGGGCATTAACCAACCCATTGTAACAGCCCGGTGAGAAATTATGAGGAGGGCTGGGACTTGGAGTTGAACACCTGAAACTCCTTATCTTTGCCCTACCACTCCAGACTCTGCTTGGGAGATACAACTTTGCAAATATTCATCTTCAGGTATTTCATGTTTATGGTCATTTTTTACTTGCTAAATCTGGAGAAACTATGTTTCTTAGTTTCCTGGGCACTCCAGGTTCCAAAGGCATCTTTGCCCTACTACTCCAAGACTCTGCGTGGGAGATACAACTTTGCAAATATTCATCTTTCGGTATTTCACCTTTATGGTCATTTTTTACTTGCTAAATCTGGAGAAACTAGATGTTCTTACATTCCTGGGTACTCCAAAGGCATCTGAGAAGGGTGAATGTGCAGGTTCCTATGTGGTTTGCTATGCAAGGGAAGGCTTGCAGAACATCAGTGCAATATTGCTTTTGTCTTTTCACAAGCAAAAAGGGCTGGCCAGAGGATTATTAAGTGATGGAACAAGACTAATATAGGCTCATCTACAACACATGGATACATACCGGTATCTTTAAATTGAGAATTTACTTGATCTGATGTTTTTTTTGAAAATAATTAATAATAATAATAATAACACTAATTTATTAGATTTGTATGCCACCCCTCTCCGAAGTTTCATTTTGGTTAGTTTCACTTGTTTTGCCCTTAGCGGTAAATTGAAAAAGCGTTTGTCGCCCCTTTTTATCAATCTCATCCTGAGTCGGTTTGTCCTTGGGTTTTGGAGTTCCAGATTTTTGAGAGGACATTTCATAACCATTCAATCAACTGAAATGAAATATAAAATATACCCATAAATAAACAAATTGAAACTAAGCTTGCAAACTTAAATAAAGAAGCAAGGAAATTCAAAGTCAATCAACTAAATAAAGAACTGTTCACTGAGTTTCTGATTAATAAAGGTTATATCAAAGGAGGCGGCAAGGCGGTTTTGCTATGCACTGTGTACAATACACACAAAGTGTAGAGTATGAAGTATATATCCAGAGTTGTTTTTCTTTTTAAAAAGTTGGTTTTGTAAAAATTTTAACATTTCCCCCCTTTGAGCTCCATGGGCCCTAGATATAAGACCCATTTTCTTTTATGTACAATGAGAGCATATTTATCTGTTTGTTTGGTCAGGTATGTATTGGTGGTATACGAAGATATAATAATATTTATATGTATGATACTAGTAAAAAAGGAACATTAGGACAGGGGACGGAAGGCACTCTGGTGCACTTATGCATGCCCCTTACTGACCTCTTAGGAATCTGGATAGGTCAACAATGGATAGTCTAAGGGTAAAGTTTTGGGGGTTAAATGATGATACTACAGAGTCTGGTAGTGAGCTTCATGCATCAACTACTCGGTTACTAAAGTCATATTTTCTGAAGTCAAGTTTAGAGCAGCTTACTTTAAGTTTGTATCTGTTGTGTGCCTGTGTGTTGTTGTTGCTGAAGCTGAAGTAGTCACTGACAAGAAGGACATTGTAGCAGATAATTTTATGGGCTATGCTTAGATCGTGTTTAAGGCGACGTAGTTCTAAGCTTTCTAAACCTAGCATTGTAAGTCTAGCTGCATAGTGTATTCTGTTGCACCAAAGACAAATTCCCTGTGTGTCCAACTATTCTATTCTACTCTATTCTATTCAATGTACTTAAGCATAAAACTTATTAGGAAAGACTTAATGAACTCAATCTGTATAGTCTGGAGGACAGAAGGGAAAGGGGGGACATGATCAAAACATTTAAATATGTTAAAGGGTTAAATAAGGTTCAGGAGGAAAGTGTTTTTAATAGGAAAGTGAACACAAGAACAATGGGGCACAATCTGAGGTTAGTTGGGGGAAAGATCAGAAGCAAGGTGAGAAAATATTACTTTACCGAAAGAGTAGCATATGCTTGGAACAAACTTCCAGCAGATGTGGTTGGTAAATCCACAGTAACTGACAATTTAAACATGCCTGGGATAAACATATATCCAACCTAAGATACAATACAGGATATACAGTCTGCATTGGTTGCCGATCAGTTTCCGGCCACAATTCAAAGTGTTGGTTATGACTTATAAAGCCCTTCATGGCATCAGACCAGAATACCTCCGGGACCGCCTTCTGCTGCATGAATCCCAGCGACCGATTAGGTCCCACAGAGTCGGCCTTCTCCGGGTCCCGTCAACGAAACAATGTTTGATGGGACCCAGGGGAAGAGCCTCCTCTGTGATGGCCCCGGCCCTCTGGAATCAACTCCCCCCCAGAGATCAGGATTGCCCCCACCCTCCTTGTCTTTCGCAAACTCCTTAAAACCCACCTCTGCCATCATTGATTCCCCTGGACCGTTCCGTTTTATGTATGGGTTGTCTGGGATGTATGACTGTTTTATATTAAGGGTTTTAACTGTTTTTTAATCATTAGATTTGTACTGTGTTTTGCTGTTGTGAGCCACTCTGAGTCTCCGGAGAGGGGTGGCATTCAAATCTAATAAATAATAATAATAATAATAATAATAATAATAATAATAATAATAATAATAATAATAATAATAATAATAATAATATAGTATAAGGGCGGACTAGATGGACAATTAGGTCTTTTTCTGCTGTCAATCTTCTATGTTTCTGTGTACAGGCTGCAACCCCCACCCCACCCCACTCCTCAGGCCTGCATGCAAACACACTCCTGTACATGGCACAGATAAAGAAGAGTGCTCGTGCCCCCATGCTCCCACCCTGCTTTTGTTCTGCCTCTACAGAAGAGCAGAATTCTTCGACACAGGGATTTCTTTGCAGGCATCGAACCAGCCCCACTGAGCATCAGCGCAGGATCCACAATGAAGGCAACGCAACGCAACGCATCGCTTTTGGCGGGCAATCAATGCATGGGTGGGAAATCCTTTGCATCCCCCCCCCCCCATGCAAACAAAACAAAACAAAACTCCAATTCTTTTAATATCAAAGCGTCCAGATCTCTTCCACTCTCCTGCTCCCTTACCTGCAGACTTTTCTCGAGAGTCCTACGAGCTTTGCCACCTTCGGAACCGACGCCGTCCCTTCACCCTGGACGTGGGCAGGGCAGAGCCGGACAACCTTCTCGGACCTCCACGGGCTAAGCCAAGCGAGAGTTTGGGCAGAAAAGAGCGCTTCGCCGGTTCCGCTCGCTTTGTTAAGCGGGGAAAAGGCTGAACGTCCGTTCCCTTCCCCGAAGAGCAGGAAGTCGACTTCAAGGACGGGCGGAAGCCGGAAGGAGGCTAACACGTGGTGCTATGGCCAGGATAGTCCTTTTTCCAAGAACGCGTGTTTGTTTGGGGTTTTTTTTTTAACAAGAGTCGTTGGGGAACGCCCTACAAAGCTTTCCTGCCATAGATCAGGGAAAGGCAAAGTTGACTGTTCTATGACTTGTGGACTTCAACTCCCAGAATTCCTAAGCTAGTATGATTGGCTCAGGAATTCTGGGAGTTGAAGTCCACAAGTCATAGAACAGCCAACTTTGCTTACCCCTGCCATAGACGGTAAATTCCATTCCTGCCAATCAGCCTGGGAACTAGGTCGCAGTGGCAACTTTAAGATTAATGTGTCTATGGAGATTCTCAGTCATCCATGGTCGTTTTGTCCCAAAGAATATTATTATTATTATTATTATTATTATTATTATTATTATTATTATTATAATAATAATAATGATAAAATAGATTTGTAAATAATAAATATAAATAAATAATAAATAATAATTTATTAGATTTGTATGCCGCCCCTCTCCAAGGACTCGGGGCAGCTAAGAATAGAATAGAATAGAATAGAATTCTTTATTGGTCAATTGTGATTGGACATTCAAGGAATTTGTCTCCAGTGCATAAACTCTCAGTGTACATACAAACGTTCAGTGTACATACAAATATAAATTCTAGGGGTACAGGCATAAATGTATATAGAAACAACAAAGTGATAAATCATAGGATACCAGTAGAAGAAGGTAATAAAGAAAATATTTGGAGGATAAAAGTAATGCAGCCGTACTACATGGGTAAATATCATTAGTTCAAAATCCTACATGAGTATAAAATCCTTAATTTCTAGGATGTTAAGATAAAAGATCCTGGAAGCACCAGGGAACTGCCATCTGGCTGAGGAATTCTGGGAGTTGAAATCTACAAAAAAAAATTAAGTTTTTTTTATTTATAGTACAATTAAGAACAAACAAAAAACTTGGACATGACATAATGTTCCAGATTACACATTTTCATTTTCTTTCTCTTCTTAAATACAACTCTTTTATATAGATATACCCCCATTTTATGTACAATACTAAATTCATTTTCCTTATTTATTAATATAAAAATATATACATCAAGTTATGGCTAACTCATAATCCCACGTTCCTCTTTGATTCCCATCAATAATATAATTTCTCCCAGATTTCAAAGTACTCTGATTCATTTTTATCTTTTAGTTCCATCATGAGTCTGTCCATTTCTGCACAAGATAGTATGTTATACAATATCTCTTCCACTGAGGGGATTTATGGTTTTTCCATTTTTGTGCAAAAACCAATCTAGCAGCAGTCAAAATATGTAACATTAAATATATTGTTCCCTTATCATATTTATCTATACTAATACCCGATAAAAAGAGGTCAGGTTTCAGTTCTATTGCAGACTACAAGAACCAGGAGCACTACTCAGGTGACCCTGAGGACACATATAAAAACCTCCAGGTACTTCAATGACCCTTTAAAAGGATGCAAATGGCCAACCATCTGCAAGGAATACAGGTGTGTTCCAAAAGTAATGCAATAATTTTTTTAAAAAGTAATTTATTGAACAGATTTGCACAAACACTTAAAATTCTTCAAAGTACTGTCCTTGGGCCTCTACACATTTTTTCCAGCAACTCTGCCACGACCGGTACGCACCCTGGAAAGTTTCTTCGAGGACTTCTCGCAAGGTCTTTGTCACGGCTGATTGGATCTCTTCTATGGACAAAAAACAGGTTCTTTTCAGGGCTGGAAAAAAAAAAAAGAAGTCTGCTGGGGTGACATCAGGACTATTGGGGGGGAGCGTTGGCACCTGGTGTTTGGCCAGGAACTCACGGACTCGTGGCGCGTTGTGGCAAGGTGGGTTTTTCGTCCATAGAAGAGATCCAATCAGCCGTGATGAAGACCTTGCGAGAGGTCCCCAAAGACACCTTCCAGGGTGTGTACTGGTCATGGCAGAGTCGCTGGAAAAAATGTGTAGAGGCCTAAGGACAGTACTTTGAAGAATTTTAAGTGTTTGTGCAAATCTGTTCAATAAATTACTTAAACAATAATAATTGCATTACTTTGGAACACACCCTGTATACAGTAAATCCTTCCATTTCTCACTATCCTGTTAAAGCTGAATAAGCTTCTTGGATGAGGAAGGAAACATATTCAAAGAAAAAACAAGAAAGTTCAGTTGCCCCCTTAAAAAGTACCTTGGGGACTTTGGGACTTTGGCTGAGAATCTCTACAGATAAGTTGCACAATTGAATTTCCAAGCCCCTCCCACACATTTCTTTCTTTATTTTTTTTAATGGAGTGGGAGACAGAATATCAGCAAAAGTGGGGAAACAGATATTATTATTATTATTATTATTATTATTATTATTATTATTATTATTATTATTATTTATTGGATTTGTATGCCGCCCCTCTCCGTAGACTCGGGGCGGCTAACAACAGTGGTAAAAACAACATGCGACAATCCAATACTAAAACAGCTAAAAACCCTTATTTTAAAACCAATCATACATACAAACATACCATACATAAATTGTAGAAGCCTAGGGTGAAAGAATATCTTAGTTCCCTCATGCCTGACTACAGAGGTAGGTTTTAAGAAGCTTACGAAAGGCAAGAAGGGTGGGGGCTATTCTAATCTCTGGGGGGAGTTGGTTCCAGAAGGCCGGGGCTGCCACAGAGAAGGCTCTTCCCCTGGGTCCCGCCAAATGACATTGTTTAGTTGACGGGACCCGGAGAAGGCCAACTCTGTGGGACCTAATTGGTCACTGGGATTCGTGCGGCAGAAGGCGGAGATAACCTTGCCTGGTGCCATGAAGGGCTTTATAGGTCATAACCAACATTTTAAACTGTGACCGGAAACTGATCGGCAACCAATGCAGACTGCGGAGTGTTGGTGTGACATGGGGATATTTAGGGAAGCCCATGATTGCTCTCGCAGCTGCATTCTGCACGATCTGAAGTTTCCGAACACTTTTCAAAGGTAGCCCCATGTAGAGAGCGTTACAGTAGTCGAGCCTCGAGGTGATGAGGGCATGAGTGACTGTGAGCAGTGACTCCCGATCCAAATAGGGCCGCAACTGGTGCACCAGGCGAACCTGGGCAGACGCCCCCCTCGCCACAGCTGGAAGATGTTTCTCTAATGTGAGCTGTGGATCGAGGAGGACGCCCAAGTTGTGGACCCTCTCTGAGGGGGTTAGTAATTCCCCCCCCCCCCAGGGTAATGGATGGACAGATGGAATTGTCCTTGGGAGACAAAACCCACAGCCACTCCGTCTTATCCGGGTTGAGTTTGAGTCTGTTGACACCCATCCAGACCCCAACAGCCTCCAGACACCGGCACATCACTTCCACTGCTTCACTGACTGGACAAGGGGTGGAGATGTAAAGCTGGGTATCATCTGCGTATTGATGATACCTCACCCCATGCCCTTGGATGATCTCACCCAGCGGTTTCATGTATAAGTATTTGCTCTACAGGACAATCTCAAGCCAGAAACTAATAATAATTACATCATAACAGGTCAATTGAGAGGTCCAGGGTGTCTGGTTTCTATGCAACCATCTAAATATGGCATTTGAAATTACACAAGCGGCATTGAATATTGGTGTCATTGCCCAAAATAAATTTTGGAGGCTGAAACATTTCCTAAAAATGGTAATTTCTTTTTAAACGCATGGGTCTCTCACACAAATAGCTCAGATGTGTCGATACGAGGTAGTAAAGTCATTCTGTAGGCATTATGCCTACCCAGAAATAAATCTATGAGCTGCCTCCTTGTACAGCTGGTAACTAAATGTGTGGAGGTGGAAGCTGCAAATTAAAGTGAAGAATGTAAAATTACTGTGTCTAAAATAAGACACTATTTGTTTATTTAAGCTAATGATCCAGCCCGCAATCTCTCATGGTGCTTTATTCCTGATTCTGCTCGCTTCTTTCTTCATTTCTTCTCGCATTGTGAAACACATTTAAGTGTTTTAGCAGAATCTTTTATGGTTGAAAAATAAAAGAAAGGTTTGGGGAAACAGTTCTACCTCCTTTGTATCTCTGATCATGTGTTTATGTCTCAAGAGTACCGTTTTATCTCTGGCCAGATTACAGATTCTCCACACTGAATGGATATTGTTATATATTCAACGGAGTTTATGCGCTATAAGCACAAATCTTCTTTCTTTTTCCCCTCTACAGGAGATTTATCCTACAGAATCACATTTCTGCATTCATTACAGGCAAAGAAGGGCAGTGGGGAATCTTTCTCAGCCAACCTCCAGTTTTTATATAATACATAAAAGCTGTAAAAAGTTAAACTATTTGAAATGTAAAATGTGTGCATCATTTCCCCAACAGGAGATTTAGCAGACTTATGAGGGCGATTGTGGGTAAAAAAAATGTACAAAATAATAAACATATTGATGATCCCAGATAGGAGCATAGAGAATAGTTACAGTATGTCATTTATGGAGGAATAATCCTCAAGGTTCAGATCTAATCAAGCCACTGTAATAAGCGGTTGCTAGTTGGCAGTGAAGGCAGCTTATGGTGGATATAAAAATACAAGAACAAGAACAATTAGAAACTTTAAAGAATCAAGATTTTTATATTGAATGTTAACTATTTGGAACCCCACAGTATTCAGTCAAGAATAAGACAACAGAACATATGAAAAGGAAATAAAACATTATTTTCTTTTATTTTCATCAGAGAGGGGCGGCATACAAATGCAATTAAATCTTGAATCTTATTTTTTAAATTTTCATTTTTTATTATTTTTGAATAAGTACACACAAAACAAAACAGACATAAAACAAACAAATAAGAGTAACTTTATTGTTACTTTAAATGTACGCTAATTGTAGTACATTAAATTGAAATTTTGCTGCATACAGCTCTCACCTCCAATATGCAGTGGTACCTCTACCTAAGAACGCCTCTACTTATGAACTTTTCTAGATAAGAACCGGGGCTCAAGATTTTTTTGCCTCTCCTCAAGAACCATTTTCCACTTACAAACCCAAGCCTCCGAAACTGTAACCAGAAAAGGCAGGGAGAAGTCTCTGTGGTGCCTCTCTAGGAATCTCCTGGGAGGAAACAGGGCCTCCACGCTCCCTGTGTTTTCCCCAGTCGCACAAATTATTTGCTTTTACATTGATTCCTATGGGAGAAAGTACTACTTCTTACAAGCTTTTCTACTTAAGAACCTGGTCACGGAATGAATTAAGTTTGTAAGTAGAGGTACCACTGTACACTATATAAACATAGCTAAATAAAAAAATAAACAAACAAACAAATAAACAAATTCAAAATTATGCATACCGCACCTGTATTATCTAGCACAGTGAAACAACACAGCCTACTTCAGATGTATACATGTACAATATATGGCAAGAAAAACAAATCTTGCAAATTTGCCAGAGAGATGCCCTAGGAAATTTCCTTGTATGTGTTGTGGTTAGCTCTGGCCCAGCTCCTGCCCCAAGGACTGTGGATGTGGGGGAGACATCCACATGCTCCAGGCCTGTTTTGCCCCCGGTGGAATATGCTGATGAAGCTCCTCTGACCAAGAAGACATGAGTGACAGGGAGAAGGAGAGTGTGGCAGACAGCTCAGAAGGAGATCAATTATCTAGCTCCTCCTTGGATTCAGAACAAGAGTTAATGATACAGCCGCAGCACATTGTCAATCCATACCTAAGCAGTGGTCCACCAGGATACTATATCACTCACTGGCATTAGTGTTGAATCAGATATTGTCTACTGTGTGCTGTGCTTTTTCCGCCCTTAATTCAGAATCTTAGTTTTTCTCACAATTGAAGTACACCTTGTTGGATAATGTCCAATGATCAAGTCTGTCAAGATAGCTCTGAATCTTGAGAATACTGTATCTTTTATTGATTGATTTTGTCCAATACACAGTGAGGGTTTTAGTGGGTATACACATAGTAAAATACATAATGAAGGTTATAGAGGAGGTACTCATAGTAAAATATATCTAAGAAAGAAGAGAAGAGAAGATATAGGAATAAAACATATCAATGAAAGAATAGAAGAAGAGATATAGGAATAGAAGAAAGGTATAGGAGATATAGGAGAGCAATAGGACAGGGGACGGAAGGCATTCTAGTGCACTTAGTTAGCAGCTATGTGTCATCTGCAAATTTTATGACTGACCCCTTAATTTACTTTTATAGGTCAGTTTTGAAGATGTGGAAGAATACTCAGCCCAAGACAGAAACTCAGTTCTTTCTACCTCTGAGAAGATAGCACATGGACAAAACTGAAAATGTAAAAGTTCATAGTGAGCCAAAATCTAACGTAGAAAACATGTGAATCATGCTTTGATTTAAATATTCTTCTCTAAGTTCTTCAAACTGTGGTTTTCCATTCAGTACAGCTTACTAAGAATCTTCAAAGTGAATATGGCTCTATGTTTAATAACAAAGGATAGATTTATCTACTTTGCTTTATGTGTAAACAACTATAAACCACAAATATTTAGTGAGCCAAGAAATATTAAATTTTTAATAGATTGATTATACATAGTTGGAGGGGGTCAACACTGACCAGAATGTAGCACAATACCAGAAGTCTATATCAACCACCACTGCTTTGTCAAATGTTATTTTTTTTGGCATTTTTCTTAATAATACATATTTAAGGGATTTATTTATTTATTTATTTATTTATTTATTTATTTATTTAATTAATTTAATTTATTTATTTATTCATTTGTCCAATACACAAATACAAAGGAAGAAAAATAGACATGTAGTAATATATATAAGGGTAAAGTGAACTTAGAGGAAAGGATATATGAAAGAAAGAAAATATATATGATAAGTGAGAGAAAGGAAAGACAATTGGACAGGGGGCAAAAGGCACACCAGTGCACTTATGTATGCCCCATACTGGCCTCTTAGGAATCTGGAGAGGTCAATCATGGAGAGTCTAAGGGAAAATGTTGGGGGTTAGGGGTTGAGACAATTGAGTCTGGTAATGAGTTCCACACTTCGATAACTCGATTGTTGAAATAATATTTTTTACAGTCAAGTTTGGAGCGGTTCGTTTTAAGTTTGAATCTGTTGCGTGCTCTTGTGTTGTTGCGGTTGAAGCTGAAGTAGTCATTGACCGGTAGGACGTTGCAGCATATGATCTTGTGGGCAATACTCAAATTGTGTTTTAGGCGCCGTAGTTCTAGGTTTTCTAGGCCCAGGATTGTTAGTCTATTTTCGTAGGATATTCTGTTTCGAGTGGAGGAGTGAAGGGCTCTTCTGGTGAAATATCTTTGGACATTTTCAAGGGTGTTGATGTCTGAGATGTGGTATGGGTTCCAGACAGATGAGCAGTAGTCTAGGATGGGTCTGGCAAAAGTTTTGTAGGCTCTTGTGAGTAGTGTGAGATTGCCTGAGCAGAAGCTGCGTAGGATCAGGTTAACACCTCTGGAAGCTTTTTTGGCGATATTGTTGAAGTGGGCTTTAGCACTTAGGTCATTCGATATTAGTATTCCAAGGTCTTTTACTGAGTGTGGGTTGGCAGTGAGAGATTGTTTATTCAGTTCATATGTGAGGTTTGGATTCTTTTTGCCGATGTGGAGGGTAGAGCATTTGTTGGTTGATATTTGAAATTGCCAGGTGTTAGACCAGTCTGAGACAAAGTCCAGGTCTTTTTGGAGAGTGAGTGTGTTGTCAGTGAGACAAAGTCCAGGTCTTTTTGGAGAGTGAGTGTGTTGTCAGTGGTGTTGAAAAGTTTCACATCGTCAGCAAAAAGAACACAGTTGCTTTCGATATGGTCACAGAGGTCATTGATGTAGAGAATGAAGAGTTGTAGATAATTTTTTATTCAAGATCAGTAGCTATTTTTGCTGCATGCCGGTTGCCTGCAATTTGCCAGTTCAAATCCCACCAGGCTCAAGATTGATTCAGCCTTCTCAGATGAGTAAAATGAGAATCCAAATGGTTGTGGACAATATGTTGAGTCTATAAACTGCTTAGAGAGGGCTGTAAAGCACTGTAAAGTGGTTTTTAACTCTAAGTGCTATTGCTATTGTGATAAGCTCTCAGTGTACATAAAAGATATAAGTGATAAATCATGATCATACTCATCATACATTCATCATGAATCATAAGATACAACATTTAGTGAATGTCATAGGGTATTGAGATATTCTTTAGGTGTGTGTGTGTGTGTGTGTGTGTGTGTGTGTATTACACAATATGAAATTGTGAGCCTCTGAATCACTTATTTTTTAGCCTTTCATATTGCAATCAGAATTGGAAACCAGTGCTTATCTATTTTAAGGATGGTAAAAATTATTCCTCTTCTTGCTACCCAATTTCTTTGCAATCAGGAGGGCAACATGTTCAGCTGTACCAAGATTAATTTGCTTCCATCGCCTGTTGCATTGTAATTATAACAGATGCAGCCAACCAAATCACCAGCAAGGTCAACTTATATGGGTTGATACACTAATCTACTATAACTTGTAGCATTTACTTGAGCGAATAATGAACACCATTATGATGTCATTGCCTCTTTACATCTCAAGTGGAAACATGCAACTTGATGGAATGCTGGAAAGGGTCTGTGGATAATGTGAAAAAGTCATGAATCTCATTACTCAAATGCTACTTTTACTGGTATTGCTACCTATGCAGGGTGTAATAAGATTACTGTTTTCCAATTATGACTTGATTTAATTCTAAGCTATTTGGGCTTACCAGGTGGCATGAAATAAAAGTTTTATGTAGTTCCAAAATTACTCAAACTAGTTCTATTCTTGCTTGGTATCTGAAGGACAATGAAACTATTTAACAGTTAAGAAAATGATATTTAACATTTCAACAGTACATAGGGACTTGTTTAGTCATACTTTAGCAACCCAGGCCGCCAAGTTACTACAGGTTCTATAGAACCGATCAGAACCAGAAAAAATCCACATCTGATCATGCTGTGTGTTACTACCAGCATTCTAACTTAAAGAATGGTATACATTCACCCATTACTTATGTATAGATTAGATTCAGAGTTTATTTATTTATTTATTTATTGGATTTGTATGCCGTCCCTCTCCGCAGACTCGGGGCGGCTAACAACAATGGTAAAACAACATGTAACAATCCAATTTAATAAAACAACTAAAAACCCTTATTATAAAAAACCAAACATACACACAAACATACCATGCATAACTTGTAATGGCCTAGGGGAAGGAATATCTTAATTCCCCCATGCCTGGTGACAAAGGTGGGTCTTGAGTAATTTGTGAAAGACAAGGAGGGTGGAGGCCGTTCTAATATCTGAGGGGAGTTGATTCCAGAGGGCTGGGGCCGCCACAGAGAAGGCTCTTCCCCTGGGGCCCGCCACAGGCCAACTCTGTGGGACCTTATCGGCCACTGGGATTCGTGCTGTAGAAGGTGGTTCCGGATGTATTCTGGCCCAATCCCAGAGCTTTAAAGGTCATTACCAACACTTTGAATTGTGACCGGAAACCGATCAGCAGCCAGTGCAGGCTGCGGAGTGTTGCAGAAACGTGGGCGAATCTAGGAAGCCCCACGATGGCTCTCGCGGCCGCATTCTGCACAATCTGAAGTTTCTGAACACTTTTCAAAGGTAGCCCCATGTAGAGAGCGTTGCAGTAATCGAACCTCGAGGTGATGAGAGTTAGTAATGCTTAGAGTAAGCACACAAAACTCAGTGCAATATTTTATTCATTTTTGATAATTTATTATTAGATTTACAATAGAAACAAGAAAAAAGTATCAAATAAAATACAAAGACTTGCAGCTCCATCTTCTTAGGCAGATTGTCACTTTTCGGCACTTATGCAGGAAAATCACCATGAAAAGTAAGTCACAAATTAAAGGCAACATTGAAATAGCAAGTCTGCTAGGAATCAATCTTAGTGTGGCATGTATATCAATCATAGTATTTAATGGATTCATTGATAGCGAGTTAACAGAGGTCAAGGATGTATCAGACGGTCAATTGCACCATTGAAATCTGGAA
Source organism: Erythrolamprus reginae (assembly GCF_031021105.1). Classification (NCBI taxonomy): domain Eukaryota; kingdom Metazoa; phylum Chordata; class Lepidosauria; order Squamata; family Dipsadidae; genus Erythrolamprus; species Erythrolamprus reginae. The sequence goes on from NC_091953.1 coordinate 119,861,688, forward strand.
CTTGATGAGACCACAATTAGAAACAACCACAATAATATATTTAATATTGATCATGGCTAAATATGCCAAAATATCATTTATGGAGGCCAATAATCCATTCTTAGCAATTTTTAAATCCCAGGTTTCTTGTAACTTAAATCCAGCGGTGGGCTACGAGCTGGAATGCTAAATTGTACTTGCTGCACAGCTCATAAGTTCTTGTGGGGCCAATGTGATTTTGCTGCTGCATCTGTGGAGGTAGAAAAATCTTGCATGGAGCCGCAGGTGTGCCCGTGTTTCGGTGAGGTTTTTTTTTGCTTCTGCGCATGCTGAAACACGGGCGCACCTGTGGCTCCGTGCAAGATTTTGCTACCTCCACAGGTGCAGCAGCAAAATCACACTGGCCCCACAAGAACTTAAGAAATTGCGAGCGCAATTTAGTGTTCCGGTTCGTAGCCCACTGCTGCTTAAATCTAGCTATTACTGAGAATTCAAGAATTCACAATTAGCTGTTTTTCTCAAAAATAAGGTCAGATTTAGTAAAATAGGAGCCAGATGGTATGATTCAGTGATGAGTTGCTTCCTGTTCAGATCGTGCAGAATGCAGCTGCGAGAGCAATCATGGGCTTCCCAAGGTATGCCCATGTTACACCAACACTCCGCAGTCTGCATTGGTTGCCGATCAATTTCCGGTCACAATTCAAAGTGTTGGCTATGACCTATAAAGCCCTTCATGGCATCGGACCAGAATACCTACGGGACCGCCTTCTGCTGCACGAATCTCAGCAACCGGTTAGGTCCCACAGAGTTGGCCTTCTCTGGGTCCCGTCGACTAAACAATGTTGTTTGGTAGGACCCAGGAGAAGAGCCTTCTCTGTGGTGGCCCTGACCCTCTGGAACCAGCTGCCCCCGGAGATTAGAACTGCCCCCACCCTCCTTGCCTTTTGTAAAGTTCTTAAGACCCATCTCTGCCGTCAGGCATGGGGGAACTGAGACATCTCCCCCAGGCCTATACAGTTTATACATGGTATGTTTGTGTGTATGTTTGCTTTTAATAATGGGGTTTTTAGCGTTTTTTAAATTATTAGATTTGTTCTTACATTGTTCTTGTTATTGTTGTGAGCCACCCCGAGTCTACGGAGAGGGGCGGCATACAAATCTAATAAATAATAATAATAATTTCTTAGAACCGGTAGTGCTCATGACGTGAGGGGCATGGGACATGGGAGCAAAATTATTTAGAACCCCCACTGGTATGATTGTCTTAATTCGTTAACTTGTTTTGAGCTGCCCGGAGTCCTCGGAGAGGGGTGGCATACAAATCCAATTAATAAAATAAACAAAATAAATAACTCAAATAGATTATCTTTACATAATAACTGCTCCAGATGTTGTAATGAATCCAGTAGTTCTGGCAGGCACACCTGGCATTGTGAGTGACTAGATTTCCAAGGACACAAAAGACATCCTGTCATTTGATGGTATCAAAAATTGTATCATTTTTAGCAAAACAAGTTTTTTGGACAAATGAGATGGTAGTTGAGAACAAGGAATGCTGATGCAACGCTCTTTAATAAGAGCATGATAATAGCTGAAAGGACTATCGCTTGGCAACCACAAGCCATTGCCGATCAGAGGAACACAACATATAATCTAATTTTTTGAAGGTATTATGATGGGAATTTCCTAGTACAAGTTCATGCTAAATTAAGTCAATAAATAGATTTAGAGCAGCTGCAACCATAGGGCTTAAGAACTTCCTGGAGTGTATTGCCTAACCTGCAATTTTATTTTGGTAATAAATGGCTTTTCCATGTGAATTCAAGACAGAGATGTCCAGTAGATTTCTTTGGTCCAAAGGACCAAAAAGATGTAGTCATACAAGCAGATGTTGCTTATAGGGCTGTGCACATTTCCTTCCCATTTTCAACTATACAGATACCTAGACATTTCTTGGGATTCAGGGACATTCCAGCAGAGTTAAGGGCTCTATGTAAAAAACCTACCTTCTTTTGCAGTCTAGAAGGATATTTAGCTATTGAGACTAAATCATCTCCATAATCCAGAGAGCTGATCTCTACTCCATCAAAATCAAAGCCAACATCTTGCACCAATTTCTACAGAAGGTAATTGATACCATAACAAAGAGGAAATAGAGGGTTACCCTACTTAATGTCCCATCCACACTTGCAAGAGTGTCAACCAACTAGATGCACTAAATTAAATGCCGAGTTAGTAATACTTAGAGTAAGCCCACAGTAATCAGTGTAAGACCTTTGCAGTTTAGATGATTACATACAGTAATATTAGCTTTAGGAACTATCCATGTCCCTTGTGCTCAGTGATGTCAGAAAGAGATTAATAGAAACTCTCTGAAATTCTATTATTACATGAGGGCATGAACTGAAGAAACAAACAAGGTTGCTAATAATATGACACTGGAAAACATTTAAAACCTTTTCATCTTTTAAAGGGGCATCTCTAACAAAGTGTGCTTGATCTGTATATAATTCCTCAATCTCTTCCAAATATAAAATCGTTATCTTGCATTGTTGAGCTTCATCTGAGCCCCTGGATTAGTTAACCCTATAGTGTTAATGATTATTCAGGTTAGTCATGTGGTGCTACTGCTGGCCAAAAAGATGTATGTGTTCTGTAAACACTTATCTTCTCTTTTGAAAGTTACAGTGGAGTACTCATATGTTGTGGTTGGCTCTGATCCAGCTCCTGCCCCAGGGAATGGGGAGGTGGATGCAGGGAAAACTTCAACATGTCACAGGCCTGTGTTGTTGCCGACAGAATCAGTTCAGAGTTTTGTTTCCTCGGACGAAGAAGAAGGTGGGAGTGACTCGGCAGAGGGTGGCTTGGCACACAGCCCAGGCAGTCAATCTCCCTTATCTTCCCTTGATTCAGATGATGACCTTTTGGACCCACGCAAGCGCAGAATTATGCGTAGAAGAGACCAAGTAAGAACATATTACAGGAAAAAAGGGAGGCCACCTGTGTTTGGGTGGGGCTCCAGTAATTAGGGCTGCTGCTAAAAATAGCAGCATGTGGGTTTGGCTCTTGTGGAAGAATATCTGATTGGAGTTCGTCAGGAATCCTGTGTTTTCTGGACTTTGTTGCTTTTTCATGCCTTGGAAAACAAAGCAGAGCAACATGTGTGTGTGTGTCTCACTTCGTTGGAAGAAGAAGGGGTGTGAAGTTTCTTCACAGCTGCTAGCTAAGTACTTAATGACTGCTTAAGGGAAATTGTACAGACTACCCGGTTGTTTTGGGAAGAGTGCTCTTTGCAATCCAAAAAGAGTGCTTAGTTTATTTTGAATTTTGTGATAAAGAACATTGTTTTGAATTTTCAAACGTGTGTGTGTGTGTCTGAAATTTGTACCCTTGAATTTTTGAGAGGCTCCTATCACAGAGCCCAGTAGAACATCATATTGCCTCTAACCACCAAATAGAAAAAATAATGTGAGGAAAAATGCCAAGTTTAACTCATAAGCTCATATGGTTTAGGGCCAGTGGTGGGCCCCTCCGAGTGCCGCCCCTCCGAGTGCCGCCCCTCCGAGTGCCGCCCCTCCGAGTCTATGGAGAGGGGCGGCATACAAATCTAATTAATAATAATAATAATAATAATAATAATAATAATAATAATAATGAGCCAGAACGCTAAATTGCACTCGCTGCTGCGGCTCGTAAGTCCTTGCGGGGCCAGCACAATTTTGCTTCTGCATCTGTGGAAATCATGCATAGAGCCGCAGGTGTGCATGTGTTTTGGCGAGGTTTCCCCTGCGACTCTGTGCGCAATTTTTCTAACTCCACAGGTGCAGAAGCAAAATTGCGCTGGCCCCGCAAGTACTTACGAGCCGTGGTGGCGAGCACAATTTAGCGTTCTGGCTTGTAGCCCACCGCTGTTTGGGACCCTACGTACGGGACGTTTTGCTGCCTTATATATCCCAGTGACCTGTTAGAGCCCAGAGTTGGCCTTCTCTGTCAGCCAAGCAATGTTGGCTGGTAGGCCCTAGGGGAAGGGCCTTCTCTGTGGTAGCTCCGACCCTCTGGAACCAACTCTTCTCAGAGATTCACACTGCCTCCTGGCCTTCCGGAAGGTTTTAAAAATTTACCTTTGCCAGCAGGCTTGTGACCGTTGAGCTCTAATATCTTGCTCCAGCTATCAGCATGACTATGGTGTGAATGAGTGTGATTGCATGGTTTTAGAACTTGGATTTTTAGATCACTTTTAAAATTGGGCTTTTGAACTGTTTTGTATTTCTTTTACATGTTGTGAGCCGTCCTGAGTCTTCAGAGAAGGGCGACATATAATTCCAACAATTAATTAAATGAATAAATAAGAAGTAGTCTATCAATATTTATTTTATTTCATCTTTAATTGTCCTTTCCCCTTTAATTCAGGAGATCATACTGTAGATATAGTGTTTCTTTCTCATAATCATCCCACAACTCATAAAATAGGTTACACTGAGAAGGAGGTTGGCCCAAAGTCATAACTGAATTTCCAGATTTGAACCTTGTCTTCCATGATCTATTCCAATCAAACTATATGTGATACTCAAATCCACACAAATTTGGAAAACAGATACAAATACCCCTGAAAAGCCAAACAATAACAACTATACATAGAAAAGTTGTTTTTGTTCTATCGGGCTCTCTGGTAGACTTCTCCCCAAAATTCACAGGTACAAATTTCAGACACACACACATTTGAAAATTCAAAACAATGTTCTTTCTAATGAAAAGTCACTTAAACTAAGCCCTCTTTTGGTATAGCAAAGAGCACTCATCTCCAAACAAACTGGTAATTTGTATAAGTCCCTTATCAGTTCTGTGATACTTGGCTTACAGCTGTGAGGCAATTCACAGTCCTTCTTCTTTCACAAAGTGAAACACACTTTGCTCTGGTTTAATTTCAAAGCGGGGGAAAATCAGCACACAAAAGGTCAAAGTCAGTAAAGCAGTCACGAAACACAACGATCAGATAATCCTCCACAATGGCCAAAGCCATAGGCTGCTATTTATAGCAGCCTCACTAATTACCACAGCCCCACCCAACCACAGGTGGCCTCATTTTCTTTGATAATAATCTCTCAGTTGTTGTTGCCTATGCATCGCTCTCCACATGCGTGGCTGTATCATTAACTCTTGTTCTGAATCCAAGGAGGAGCTAGATAATTGCTCTCCTTCTGAGCTGTCTGCCCCGCTCTCCTCCTCCCTGTCACTCATGTCTGCTTGGTCAGAGGAGCCTTCATCATCAGATTCCACCGTGGGCAAAACAGGCCTGCAGCATGTGGATATCTCCCCCACATCCACAGTCCTTGGGGCAGGAGCTGGGCCAGAGCTAACCACAACAGTAAATATCCGACATCATAGCCCAGGGGACAGCAACCTTAAACACTCAAAGAGCCATTTGGACCCATTTGCCACAGAAAAGAAAACACCAGGAGCCGCAAAACCCTTTGATATGTAAAATGAGGATAACACTGCATATATCATTTTTACCTTTATGCTATGTATAAAAAACTATAGTGTGTTGCATTTATGAAATGAATATCCTGCTACAGAGAAAACACATTTTTATTTCAGCATACAACAAAAACATTTTTAACTCCGAAAAAAATAAGATGGGCCAAAAAGCTCAATAAATCATGTGCCGGCAGGTGTCACACATTGGTGGTTGCTATGCCTATTTTGAGTGATAGGGAGCTACAATAGGGGGGTGGAGCCACATGCAACTCCAGAGCTGAAGGTTGCAGACCCCTGTCATAGTCCTTCCTATTCCTGCATAATATTCCCCAACATTTATCTCTACATTTTTATAAGGTTGAGTTCCTAGATGTAGAGTTTATCAAAGATAGGGTTGGACTGGATTAAAGAACAGATACTGTAGTATGTTTGACTGCAGTTGTACTAGAAAGCTATCTAACTGCTAACATGTAAAAAAGTGTACAGGGGTACCTCTACTTACGAACTTAATTCATTCCGTGACCAGGTTCTTAAGTAGAAAAATTTGTAAGAAGAAGCACTTTTTCCCATAGGAATCAATGTAAAAGCAAATAATGTGTGCAATTGGGGAAACCACAGGGAGGGCAGAAGCCCTGTTTCCTCCCAGGAGATTCCTAGAGAGACCCCACACAGGCTTCTCCCCACCTTTCCAGCCCTGTTTCCTCCCAGGAGAATCCTAGAGAGGCCCCATGGAGGCTTCTCCCCACCTTTTCCGGCTGTTTCCTCCCAGGAGATTCCTAGAGAGGCCCCACGGAAGCTTCTCCCTGCCTTTTCCGGTTACAGTTTCGGAGGCTCGGGTTTGTAAGTGGAAAATGGTTCTTGAGAAGAGGCATAAAAATCTTGAACACCCGGTTCTTATCTAGAAAAGTTTGTAAGTAGATCCGTTTGTAGGTAGAGGTACCACTGTATTATGCACTTTAACTTTTCCGTATAAGAGGAACTCTTTTTGAAATAGGGACTTCTCTGTTTTTGAACATAGGCACCGCTAATATAAATGCTTGCCATATCTTTGTCCCTCTGTTGTGAACTTGTGCATTACTTGGTCACATTCTTCTCTACCCAAAGAACTTTATTTGATTCCTCTTTAGGAATCTGCTTTACCAGGATATACTAAACTCTTAATTCTGAAGTAATCAACTTTATTCCCAAGTACAGTTCCTCAACGATTGTCATGAAATAGAAAGTTCTATCCAGAATGCAACAACCTTGGCACTATTTATTAATACGATGCCAACATCCCACATTTATTGTCTTGGATGTTAACAGCTCTGTGATAAATCATAGGAAAGAACAATGCCGACACTCCAACCTTGAACATAATAATGTTTTCAGTATCTTTCATAAATTTGTGACCTATGTGAATTTATTTTATTTAAGTTTCTAAAAATCTCAGTTACTGAAATTATTTTTAACATATCACTAAATCTCCGAAATAGCTAAGTACTGGAAATGGCATTTCACTTTCCACTTTGTCTTTAATACATTATTTTATCATATATATATATGTGTGTGATTCGACACAAAAATATGTAACCCTTCCCTGGTGCAGAGCTGAAGGGATTGGATACTGTAGCCTAGAGGATAATTCTCTGCCTTACAAGGCAAAGGTTGCAGGTTCAAGTCCCAGTGGGTATGGCTAGCTGATGAGGCCAAAATAAGGCCGAAATAGATCTATCCTAGTCTCCCTTAATTTTCAAATTCAGCAAAAAAACATGTGACACATACAGATAGAATTGTCGGCTATCAATAATATTAACTGCCTTGGAAATGGCCCTGGGTTGGGCCGAGAGGCACATAAGGAGCTGTGATGTTCCTTCAATACACCAGGGTGATTCGACACAAAAATATGTAACCCTTCCCTGGTGCAGAGCTGAAGGGATTGTATACTGTAGCCTAGAGGATAATTCTCTGCCTTACAAGGCAAAGGTTGCAGGTTCAAGTCCCAGTGGGTATGGCTAGCTGATGAGACCAAAATAAGGCTGAAATAGATCTATCCTAGTCTCCCTTAATTTTCAAATTCAGCAAAAAAACATATGACACACACACACACAAACACACACACACACACATAATGTTTTTAGCTGAAATTTTAAAATTAAGGGAGACTAGGATGGTACCATTTCGGCCTTGTTCTGGCCTCATCAGCTAGCCATACCCTTCCTTACTGGGATTCGATCTGGCAGCTTCTGCCTTGTAAGGCAGAGAATTAACAATTGAGCCACCAGGCCTGATCCCTCCAGCTCTGTACCAGAGAGGGGCTATATATGTTTTTTTAATGTCGGATCACCCTGGTATATTGAAGGAACGTCACAGCTCCTTTTTGCCTCTAGGCCCAACCCAGGACCATTTCAAGGCAATTAATTTATTCATAGCCGACAACTATATTCTGTATGTATCAAATGTTTTTAGCTGAAATTTTAAAATGAAGGGAGACTAGGATGGTACCATTTCGGCCTTGTTCTGGCCTCATCAGCTAGCCACACCCTTCCTTACTGGGATTCGATATGTATATATATATCAACAACCATTAACTAATCAGTATACTTCAGCTACATCAACGACCCGGGATGTTACCCCATTGACTCACCAGGAAGTTTCTACACAGCAGGCAATTGCTGAGCCATCAAACCACACCCAGCCACCAGTATTTATAGAAGGAAGGCAGCTTAGGTCTCGCAGTGTTCGCCTTAGAACAAGGACAGAAACACCAGCCTGAAGATGATGAGTGGGACCTCATCGAAACGTCGCCAGAAATTTCCAAATCCTACACGGGAAGAAACCCGAATATACCAAGACCGTCATACCTGTACCATAGTTCCATCTAAGCTGAGCAGTGAGCAATCGCTCACTTAAAAATCATCATCAACTCAGAGTTTTCCAAACCTGCCCAGAAGCCGAGAGGGAAAGAGTGAGAGGGAAGGAGAGAGAGAGGAAGAGAGGAAGAGAGAGAAACAGATAGAAAAAAGAGAGGAAGGAAAAGAGAAAGAAAAAGAATGGGAGTAAGGAAGAGAGAAAGAAAATCAAAATCTAGTTTGAAACTAGCTCAACTATTTAAGTGGCATTTTGATATTGATAGAGTTGCCCTATTATGAGCTCACTGTTATAGACACACAGTACAGTATTTTATTTTGAAATTCTCTGAGGCAAAACAGGGTGGGTTTTTTATTTGTTTGTTTGTTTGTTTGTTTGTTTGTTTGTTTATTTATTTATTTATTTCTGTGCTGCCCAGTCCTGAAGGGACTGCTGCTCAGACACTATACTTTTCCGCCCAACCCAAAAAAAAATTAGAGGGAACACTGACCTGTACCCGTGAAGGCCAAAATAAGGCCGAAATAGATCTATCCTAGTCTCCCTTAATTTTCAAATTCAGCTTAAACATGTGACATATATATATATATATATATATATATATATATGTAGATTGTTCTGAGTTCGGGTTTTGCCCCGTGTAATATTTTGAGTGTCTATGCGACGTTTCGGTGAAATCACGTTCACCATTATCACGCTGAAGTTGTAAGCTTCGTGCTGCTGTAAATATAGTTATATGTCACATGGTTTTTTGCTGAATTTGCTGAAATAATGAATATATATATAAAACCAGCTTTCTCCATAAGAAAATAGCTGTCTAATGGCTAGATGACATTATATAACTGTGATTCATGTCCTAAAAACTATTTTTATATAAATACAAGAGCTTGCAAATTGTGTTCCTCCTTTTCCTTTTCCTTGTCCTCCTCTTCTTCTAAGAGAGTTCAAGCAAGAGCAGGTTGAATGCTCAATATTGGCTACGGAACCATGATCTCACGATGCCCCCAAGCTGCCATTGCTTCAACTGCAGATTTAACCCATTTATTCTCCCACATCCCACTCATTGGATAAATAAAGGTAGTTTCTCACATGTACGGTAATTCACTCTTCCCTCTCTCACTAAAAGGACACTTTGAAATAAGCATCGCATCAGCCATCAACAGAGTCCTAAAAGCTTTTAAATTTCTTCAGCCACCTGAATAATTTTATCTGCTACTCTTCTGTGGCACATTTTTCAGAAGTCCACTCTGAGAGTTTCCATTTAACTTGTTTTTCATCAGCATCTCAATTTATCTGGCCATTTGATCTGTAATCCTTGCAAATCAAATCAATGAACATGAATGGACCCTTTATTTGTAAGAAAAAAAAGTATCTAGAAAGTGCTTCTTTTGAGATGGGGGTTGGATTTTGTGACCAATATCCTTGAGCTTTCCCCTAAAGGATTGAGTCAATCCTCTCTTGTGATCTAACTTGGAGTTATTTATCAACCAATATGCAGGTGACATGCTACCTAATAACAACAAATAGAGACAAATATATACTTCTGGTAAGGGCAAACAGCATCTGAAAAGAGTAAGATTTAATTGCTTGCCAAATCAAAAGCAGCTTTTTTGTGGGTATGTGGGTGTGTTTCAAACATTTTGCATACTTCAACTAATGAAGATTTGGGGATTCTAAAATAATGGCCAGGTTTGATAAATTGTAAAAACTTTAAACTTTAGCTTTAGGCTAGATAGATATGATCCAGGTTTTTTTTTTTTTAAAAAAAGGGTATGTAAAAGCATTCAGATCTAACATTCCTTTCGGAAAAAAATATTTACCAGTTATCGGTGCATCCAGGTTTGACTACATGTTAGTCCATTTATTTATTTATTTGTTTGTTTGTTTGTTTGTTTGTTTGTTTGTTTGTTTGTTTGTTTGTTTGATTGATTTGATTTGATTTGATTTGATTTGTATGCCGCCCCTCTCTGCAGACTCGGGGCGGCTAACAACAGTAAAAAGACAATGCAAACAAATCTAATATTAAAAAATTCTAAAAACCCCAATTTAAGAGATCAGTCATACATACAGTCATACCATACATAAATTTTATAAGCCTAGGGGAAGGGAATATTTCAATTCCCCCATGCCTGACGACAGATGTGGGTTTTTAAGAGCTTACGAAAGGCAAGGAGGGTGGGGGCAACTCTGATATCTGGCGGGAGTTGATTCCATAGGGTCGGGGCCACCACAGAGAAGGATCTTCCTGTGGGTCCCGCCAAACGACATTGTTTAGTCGACGGGACCCAGAGAAGGCCAACTCTGTGGGACCTAACTGGTCGCTGGGATTCGTGCGACAGAAGGTGGTCCCGGAGATATTCTGGTCCGATGCCATGAAGGGCTTTATGGGTCATAATCAACACTTTGAATTGTGACCGGAAACTGATCGGCAACCAATGCAAACTGCGGAGAGTTTGAGTAACATGGGCATATATAGGAAAGCCCATGATAGCTCTTGCAGCTGCATTCTGCACGATCTGGAGTTTTCGAACACTCTTCAAAGGTAGTCCCATGTAGAGAGCGTTACAGTAGTCAAGCCTCGAGGTGATGAGGGCATGAGTGACTGTGAGCGGTGACTCCCGGTCCAAATAGGGCTGCGACCGGTGCATCAGGCGACTGGTGCACTAGTCTAATGCTCAGGGCCAGACTATCTATGGGATCGTCTTCTGCCACATACCTCCCAGAGACCAATAAGAGCACACAAACTTGGCCTCCTCCAGGTCCCGTCAACTAAACAATGTAGATTGGTAGGACCATGGGGGGAGGCCTTCTCTGTGGCTGCACCGGCTCTATGGAACCAACTACCCCCCCCCCCCCGATGTCCATACTGCTCTCACTCTACTGGCCTTCTGCAAAGCCACAAAGACCTGGCTTTTCCGGCAAGCCTGGGGGCCATGAATTGTCCATCTTTCATGGCCAAATGTTATTGTATGAATGGTGTGCATGCATAAGATTTGACTGGTTTTTATATAAATGGGTTTTATTGGGGTTAGGAATGGGTTTTTTTAGAGATTATATTTGACTTCTTTTTATTGCTGTAACTTTTTGTATTGTATTATATTATGTTGTAAGCCACCCTGAGTCCTTCAGGATTGGATGGCATAAAAGTCGAATGAATGAATGAATGGATGGATGGATGGATGGATGGATGGATAAATGGATGGATAAACAAACAAACAAACAAACAAACAAACAAACAAACAAACCAGGGGTTTTAATAATAATAAAATAATAATAATAATAATAATAATAATAATAATAATAATAATAATAATAACAACAATAACAATAACAATAATAATAATAATAATAATAATAATAATAATAATAATAATGAAACCTGGGGTCTACAAACCACCAGGCCATGGCCCATTAGTGCGCTGTGTCCTATGCAGAACCAGGCCATGTAAGAGATGGGATGGCATGCACGCATGCATGCAGCTCAATTCACATGAGCAATGGGTCGGTGTGCACAGACATGTACACAGTTCAACTTGCAGTCCAGCTGCATGTGCATGCATGTGCACACCAGCCTACCATTTGTGCAACTTCAGCTGCATGTATGTGTATGTACTAGCCCTCCACTCACATAGCCTGGTTCCCCTTTCCCACCCAATACAATTTTTTTCCCTGCAGATCTGAAACTTATGATTAAGTGACTTTGCCTCATTGGTTTTTTTAGGTTTTTTGTTTAGCTTTTGCTGGGTGCAGTTACTATACAGATGTAATGTTTTGGGTCTATTTGACCCGGAGAGTTTTAAAGGTCTGAAACTTGTGATTAATTGACTTTTACAGGTCTGAAACTTGTGATTGATTTACGTTTCCTCATTTGAGGGGTTCTTACTATGAGTGTGGGGTTTTTTTTGGGGGGGGGGTTGGTTTACCTGTTGCTATGTGCTGATTGTTACACTTGGACTGTTCAGGTCAATATTGACTTTTACAGGTCTGAAACTTGTGATTGATTTACTTTTCCTCATTTGAGGGGTTCTTACTATGAGTGTGGTTTGTGGGGTTAGGGTTAGAGTTAGGCTGCCAAGTTTGGATTGAACGTGTCTGAGAGATTGGATCTTCCCAGTTAGTTCAGCTGATGCATTCCCTATGCACCCTCTAAAGTTGAAGCATTGTTAACCGGCACTGGAAACAAATCATTGTCAAAGGCATTTATGATATGTAAATGGACCTTTTCTGGATGATAAAGGCAAATTATTCTACTTTATTTAAAGGTGTCCCATAGTAGCAAGTACTTCTCTCTGTCTTTCTTTTTCTATGTATATACATTTGTGCATGTATATGTGGAAATGAGATAGATACTGGATATATCGCACCCAAAGAATGAATGAATGAATGAACGAATGAACGAATGAACGAACGAAGAAACGAAGAAACAAAGAAACGAACCAACAAACAAATGAACAAACACACAAATGAACGAATGAATGAATGAATATGAGTCAATGGTAGAATAACTTCTGGATGGAAGGAAGAAATTCTGGATGGAGAAGGAAAAAAGGAAGGACATATGTCAATGAATGAATGAATGAATGAATATGAGACAATAGTAGAAGTATAATAACTTCTGGATGGAAGGAAGAAATTCTGGATGGAGAAGGAAAAAAGGAAGGATATATCTCAATGAATGAATGAAATGAATCAATGAAGATAATGAGGCAGAAGGGATAACATCTTGAAGGAAGGGAAAAATTGGACAGGGAAACAGGCGGCATATAAATTTAATAAATAAAGAAAAGGTTAAATAAGAGAAATTGGAGTCTAGGGCAGATCAGTAATTGAAGTAATCATCTCAGACAAGGCCCTCCTGGTTGTCATAAAATAAACAAAGGGGGAGAAAAAGTACATGCAGTCTTGTAAAATTCTGTTATTATAACCTTGTAGCATTGACATGTGCAACTTTGGTTCCCAAGTCTGGTTTACATCGGAATGCTCACAGATGATAGTCTTTCAGATTCTGACTTCCTCATCCTTGGCTTTTGTAGTGCTCTCCCATCCAACCACTAATCAAATTTGGTAGTAGGTTTTTTTTTAGCGTATAGTGATTTTTAGAGTATAGTGATTTGAAAGCTAAAAATATCAATAAATAACATTAAAGGTCAGTTGAACATTACACAGATACAAGGAGAAATTTTCAGACAGATACATTTTTCTTATGTGAAGAAATTCTCTGGTTATAAATTGTGGCTTATAGGAATTACTTAATCCATCCCTTAAGGAAGAAAAAAGGTTTTTCCTCAGCATTTAATCATATATATTGTTCTGTTGAGCTCTCTGGTAGAATCCTCCCAAAAATGCACAGATACAATTTCAGACATACACACACGTTTGAAAATTCGAAACAATGTTTTTATACCGAAAATGCAAATAAACAGAACACTCTTTTTGTATAGCAAAGAGCACTCGTCTCCAAACAAATTGGTAATTTGTACAAGTCCCTTATCAGTTCTGTGATACTTAGCTTGCAGTGTGAGGCAATTCACAGTCCTTCTTCTTTCACAAAGTGAAACACACTTTGCTCTGGGTTAGTTTCAAAGCGAGGAAAAATCAGCACACAAAGATCAAAGTCAGCAAAGCAGTCATGAAACACAACGATCAGATAATCCTCCACAATGGCCAAACCCACAGGCTGCTCTTTATAGCAGCCTCACTAATCACCACAGCCCCACCCAACCACAGGTGGCCTCATTTTCTTTGATAATAATCTCTCAGTTGTTGTTGCCTATGCATCGCTCTCCGCATGCGTGGCTGTATCATTAACTCTTGTTCTGAATCCAAGGAGGAGCTAGATAATTGATCTCCTTCTGAGCTGTCTGCCACACTCTCCTTCTCCCTGTCACTCGTGTTTTCTTGGTCAGAGGAGCCTTCATCAGCAGATTCCACCGGGGGCAAAACAGGCCTGCAGCATGTGGATGTCTCCCCCACATCCACAGTCCTTGGGGCAGGAGCTGGGCCACAGTTAACCACAACATATATATATTTAATAAAAGTTCCCATCCCAGGACATTTGATTACATTCTCTGTTTGGGCACCATGGCAAACAAAGAATGCCTTATTTTGCTTCTAATTTTTTAAACATAAGTTTATAACAGCAGGTTAACCTTGTAATTAAGCAACAGTTATTAAGCACGACAGAAACACTGCATAAATGAGCATAATAATGACTGCTAATTATAAACAGCTTTTAGTACTACCATTAAAAATGAATGGTGGTGAAATACCTTGGTTTTTAAACTCTGCATATCAAGATTTTTAAAAAAATGTCCCAGTTAAATAATCAAAATACGATTTCATTCGAAATAATATTTCCGCCATGAATGTTATGGCACTTTGGATATCCAAATACTAATTATAATGTCTACAATTAGATTGTTAAAGCTATTAAAACTTAAATAAAGCTGGATACTCTTCTAATATAGTGGCTGCAATAATTATCTGATTTGCTTTTTCCTTTTTTGGATGAATTTATACATTTCTTTCAAAATAAAAGTTGCTTTGATATTCTCAAATGAAATGATGCCAAAATATATATATATCATTGAAAACTTGCCATTCTATCATATCAGGTTGTGATTATTTTATCACAACACTTTACCCTTAGATTATCTACGGTTGACCTATCCAGATTCCTAAGAGGTCAGTAAGGGGCCAGTACAAGTGCACTAGAGTGCCTTCCGTCCCCTGTCCTATTGCTCTCCTATATATCTCCTTCTATTCTTTCATTGATATGTTCTATTACTATACCTTCTTTTCTATTATTTCTTAGATATATTTTACTATAAGTATCTCCTCTATAACCTTCATCATATATTTTACTGTGTGTGTGTGTGTGTGTGTGTGTGTGTGTGTGTGTGTGTATGTGTATATATATGTATATATATATGGGATCACCTCTATCACCTGTCATAGCCAACCTCTATATGGAATATTTCGAAAATAATGCTTTAGAGCAAGCCAAATACAAACCCAAACTTTGGCTGAGATATGTTGATGATACCTTTGTAATTTGGCCACATGGTAGAGAAAAACTAGACAATTTCCTCACACATCTCAACAGCCTACACCCCAAAATACAGTTTACTATGGAAACAGAAATCAATGATCAACTTCCCTTTCTAGATGTACTGGTCTATAAAAAACCCAATGGCAGCCTAGGACATACTATCTACCAAAAGAAAACCCATACCAACCGTTATCTAAATGCACACTCACACCACCACCCCCGCACAAATCACCTCAGTGGCCAAAACTCTCATCACCAGAACCAAACGCTTAGCTGACCATGAGCACTTAAAAACTGAATTGAACAAACTCAAAGATGTACAGTGGTACCTCGAGATACGAGTTTAATTCGTTCCGGACCTGGGCTCTTAAGTCGAGCAGCTCTTATCTCGAACGACTTTTCCCCATAGGAATTAATGTAAATAATTTTAATTGGTTCCAGCCCTCAAAAAACTCACAAAGTTAGTCTAAATTATGCAGAAAGACATGTTTTTAATGAAGAAATGTACATGTACATATAAATGAATAATGAAGTTTCTTTCACTTAACTTGTAAACTTTCTTAAACTTTTAAATTTACATATGTTCAACTTCTCTGCCACCCAATCCTGTAGGACAGAGGTCCCCAACCCTTTTTGCACCAGGGACCGGCTTTAAGCGATCAAGAGAGGAATGGGTGAATGAATGGACGGAGGGTGGGAAGGAAGGAAGGAAAGAGGGAAGGGACAGGAACAGAGGAAGGAAGCAAGGAAACTTATGAAAGGGGAGAGTAAGAGAGGAATGAGTGGAGGGAGGGAAGAAGGTGGGAAGGAGAAAGAAAAGAAGAAATAGAGGAAGGGAAGGTAAAAGAGAGAAAGAAAAAGAGCAAGAAAGAAAGAAAGAAAGAAAGAAAGAAAGAAAGAAAGAAAGGGGGAAGGGACAGGAACAGAGGAAGGAAGCAAGGAAACTTATGAAAGGGGAGAGTAAGAGAGGAATGAGTGGAGGGAGGGAAGAAGGTGGGAAGGAGAAAGAAAAGAAGAAATAGAGGAAGGGAAGGTAAAAGAGAGAAAGAAAAAGAGCAAGAAAGAAAGAAAGAAAGGGGGAAGGGACAGGAACAGAGGAAGGAAGCAAGGAAACTTATGAAAGGGGAGAGTAAGAGAGGAATGAGTGAAGGGAGGGAGGGAGGGAAGAAGGTGGGAAGGAGAAAGAAAAGAAGAAATAGAGGAAGGGAAGGTAAAAGAGAGAAAGAAAAAGAGCAAGAAAGAAAGCTGCAAGCACCCCCCGAGCCCCCCAGGCCGGCTGCAACCTTTTAAAACACGCCGCCGCTTCGCAGCTGTCTCCTGAAGCCGAACACGGAAGTTAGCGTTTGGCTTCAGGAGACAGCTCCTTGGCGCTTGTATCTCGAATTTGGGCTTGTAAGTAGAACAAAAATATCTCTCCCCTCCCAGCTCTTATCTCGAGTTGCTCTTAAGTAGAGCAGCTCTTATGTCGGGGTTCCACTGTACTAATTTCTAATGGATTCAAAGAGAAAACAATAACAAACCTAATCAAAAAAGAGACACCCCCCAAAAAACAAGATCAAGAACAGGACAATGGCACCACCATCCTTCCTTACATCAAAGGCACCACGGATAAAATTAGTAAAATTCTGCACAAACATAACATCAAAACTTCATTTTGCACTAACCAAAAAATATCTAATATCCTAAGGAGCCCCAAAGATAAAATCCAATTGGAATACCAAGGAATCTATGAAATCCCTTGCGAAACATGTGCAGCCACATACATTGGACAAACTAACCGAAGAGTGAGCCAACGCATAGCAGAACATGTGAATGCAGTCAAAAAAGAAGAAAAGACCTCCTCCCTTGTCCAGCACATTAAAAAAACAGGGCACGAAATTGACTTTAAAAAAACTAAATTACTCCACAAAACAGAGAATTTATATAGAAGAATTTCTCTAGAAGCTATAGAAATTGAGAGGAGACCCCTTTGTATAAATAAAAGAGATGATACCTCCCGCCTGCCAGAGATTTGGAAACCAGCCTTAAACAAAATAAACACTTCATAATAATCAGCATGTCAATCCTTCTAATAATTATGATTTTAAAATTTTATATTTGGAAATCAGCCTTAAACAAAATACTTCATAAAAATCTCCATGTCATTCCTTCTAATAACTATGATTACACCAACCAATCAGATCACTGAAACATAATCACCCAATCTATTTGCTACATTCAAAACAAATCTCCACCCCCACACTATATACTAGGAAGAAATGACAGTTGCTAACATTCCATTTACAACAACACAAAGATTGGAACTTCAGCCTGATGATGGTGAATGTGATTTCGCCGAAACGTCGCATAGACATGCAAAACATTACACAGGGCAAAACCCGAACTCAGAACAATCTACATATATATATATATATATATATATATATATATATATATATATATATATATATATATATATATTTGTTTTCGTAAATTTTCACGGGTATATGTATGTAGATTGTTCTGAGTTCGGGTTTTGCCCTGTGTAATATTTTGCATGTTTATGCGACGTTTCGGTGAAATCACATCCACCATCATCAGGCTGAAGTTTCCAAGCTTCGTGCTGTTGTAAAATGGAATGTCTGCAACTGTCATTTCTTCCTAGTGTATAGTGTGGGGGTGGAGATTTGGTTTGAATGTAGCAAATAGATTGGGTGATTATGTTTCAGTGATCTGATTGGTTGGTGTAATCATAATTATTAGAAGGATTGACATGGTGATTTTATGAAGTGTTTTTTGTTTAAGGCTGGTTTCCAAATTTCAAAAGTCCAAAATCATAATTATTAGAAAGATTGAATGGTGATTTTTATGAAGTGTTTTTTTTTGTTTAAGGCTGGTTTCCAAATTTCTGGTAGGTGGGACGTGTCATCTCTTTTATTCATGCAAAGGGGGCTCCTTTCAATTTCTATGGCTTCTAGGGCAATTCTTCTATATAAATTCTCTGTTTTGTGAAGTAATTTAGTTTTTTCAAAGTCAATTTTGTGCCCTGTTTTTTTAATGTGCTGGACAAGGGAGGAAGTCTTATCTTCTTTTTTAACTGCATTCACATGTTCTGCAAGGCGTGCACTTACTCTTCGGTTGGTTTGTCCAATGTATGTGGCTGCACATGTTTTGCAAGGGATTTCATAGATTCCTTGGTATTCCAATTGGATTTTATCTTTGGGGCTCCTTAGGATATTAGATATTTTTTGGTTGGTGCAAAATGAAGTTTTGATGTTATGTTTGTGCAGGATTTTACTAATTTTGTCTGTGGTGCCCTTGATGTAAGGGAGGATGGTGGTACCATTGTCCTGTTCTTGATCTTGTTTTTTGGGGGGTGTCTCTTTTTTGATTAGATTTGTGATTGTTTTCTCTTCGAATCCATTAGAAATTAATACATCTTTGAGTTTGTTCAATTCAGTTTTTAAGTGCTCATGGTCAGCTAAGCGTTTGGTTCTGGTGATGAGAGTTTTGGCCACTGAGGTGATTTGTGCGGGGTGGTGGTGTGAGTGTGCATTTAGATAACGGTTGGTATGGGTTTTCTTTTGGTAGATAGTGTGTCCTAGGCTGCCATTGGGTTTTTTATAGACCAGTACATCTAGAAAGGGAAGTTGATCATTGATTTCTGTTTCCTTGTGAGTTTTGATGTCGTGTCCCTTTTCACACAAATACCTATTAAAGAAGCCTTGACAGCTATCCAGGACAAACACAAACCCCCCAAATATATCCTAGACCTTACCAACCACTGCCTGACCAATACATACTTCATCTATAATGAACAAAGATATAAACAGATAGAGGGAGCCCCCATGGGATCACCTCTCTCACCGGTCATCGCCAACCTCTATATGGAATATTTCGAAAATAATGCATTAGAGCAATCCAAATACAAACCTAAACTTTGGCTGAGACATGTTGATGATACCTTTGTAATTTGGCCACATGGTAAGGAAAAACTAGACAATTTCCTCACACATCTTAACAGCCTACACCCCAAAATACAGTTTACTATGGAAACAGAAATCAATGATCAACTTCCCTTTCTAGAAGAGAAAACAATCACAAATCTAATCAAAAAAGAGACACCCCCCAAAAAACAAGATCAAGAACAGGACAATGGTACCACCATCCTCCCTTACATCAAGGGCACCACAGACAAAATTAGTAAAATCCTGCACAAACATAACATCAAAACTTCATTTTGCACCAACCAAAAAATATCTAATATCCTAAGGAGCCCCAAAGATAAAATCCAATTGGAATACCAAGGAATCTATGAAATCCCTTGCAAAACATGTGCAGCCACATACATTGGACAAACCAACCGAAGAGTAAGTGCACGCCTTGCAGAACATGTGAATGCAGTTAAAAAAGAAGATAAGACTTCCTCCCTTGTCCAGCACATTAAAAAAACAGGGCACAAAATTGACTTTGAAAAAACTAAATTACTTCACAAAACAGAGAATTTATATAGAAGAATTGCCCTAGAAGCCATAGAAATTGAAAGGAGCCCCCTTTGCATGAATAAAAGAGATGACACGTCCCGCCTACCAGAAATTTGGAAACCAGCCTTATTAAACAAAAAAAACCACTTCATAAAAATCACCATTCAATCCTTCTAATAATTATGATTTTGGACTTTTGAAATTTGGAAACCAGCCTTAAACAAAAAACACTTCATAAAATCACCATGTCAATCCTTCTAATAATTATGATTACACCAACCAATCAGATCACTGAAACATAATCACCCAATCTATTTGCTACATTCAAACCAAATCTCCACCCCCACACTATACACTAGGAAGAAATGACAGTTGCAGACATTCCATTTTACAACAGCACGAAGCTTGGAAACTTCAGCCTGATGATGGTGGATGTGATTTCACCGAAACGTCGCATAAACATGCAAAATATTACACAGGGCAAAACCCGAACTCAGAACAATCTACATACATATACCCGTGAAAATTTACGAAAACAAATATATATATATCCACTAAAAGCCTCATTGTGTATTGGACAAAATAAATAAATAAAATAAAATAAAAAATAAATAGACATGGTATGGCGTTTTATTAAAAGCATCACGCAAAAGAATTAAAACAGAAAGCATGACAATCAGATCAATCATAAGAAAATAAGAAAAGTTGTGTCTTGAGGGAGATTTTGGTGAGGGACATAATTAGTCACAAAAAAAAATGAATGGATGGACAAATAGAAACATAGATATTGCCTCAAAAAGGCAGATGTATTGCACACAAAGCATACATGATATTGTACATTCCTGTTGTGTCCCAGGACTCAAATGATTCATATGTTGAGGAAGAGGTTCCAGAAGAACCTACGTCAACCTTAGAAGACATGTCTACATGTCATGGGGCTACCTTTGAAGAGTATTTGGAAACTTCAGATCGTGCAGAATGCAGGTGCGAGAGCAATCATGGGCTTCCCTAAATATGCCCATGTTACTCCAACACTCCACAGTCTGCATTGGTTGCCGATCAGTTTCCGGTCACAATTCAAAGTGTTGGTTATGACCTATAAAGCCCTTCATGGCACCGGACCAGGTTATCTGCAAGACTGCCTTCTGCCGCACAAATCCCAGCAACCGGTTAGGTCCCACAGACTTGGTCTTCTCCGGGTCCCGTCGACTAAACAATGCCATCTGGCGGGACCCAGGGGAAGAGCCTTCTCTGTGGCGGCTCCGACCCTCTGGAATCAGCTCCCCCCAGAGATTAGGACTGCCCCCACCCTCCTTGCCTTTCGTAAACACCTCAAAACCCATCTCTGTCATCAAGCTTGGGGGAACTGAGAAACTTTCCCCTTGCCTATGTAGTTTCTGTGCATAATAAGACTGTATGTATGCTTTTATATACTGGGGTTTCTCTTTTAGATTTTTATATGTATAATTGTTATCTTAGATTCTACCTATTAGATTTGTCATTATGTATTGTTTTTATCACTGTTGTGAGCCGCCCCGAGTCTGCGGAGAGGGGCGGCATACAAATCTAATTAATAATAATAATAATAATAATAATAATGATGATGATGTCAAGAAACACACAAGGCTAATCAAACTCAAGAGCAACTGGAGTAATCACATGATTATGAGCAGTGAAGGGCTACCAAAATTTTTACTACCACACTGTGGGTGTGGCTTATGCAGGATGCCCTGTATTTTCTTTCAACTTCTTTCAGTGCAAATTGGGTGCTCTGGGGTGGAACTCCAATTTTGCTACCCCATTGCATTCTCCCCCACCCGTCCAGGCAGTAGGCCACCCCTGATTATGAGTATGTCAGGCCTCCCAGTCTCTGCAGCCCCTACAAGTAGAATGAGGAGCAGAGAAATATCATTCTCTTAGGCTTCCTGCCAGTCAAGGAAGTACATTTCTTGATTGATGACAGCTGACTGCAGCCTATTTTAAGAAACAGTTCTAATGTCAGGCTGACACAGTGAAATACAATTTTTATTTGCTTACACTAATAGACAAAACCTTGCTAGGCTAAAGTTATAACCTAATATACTCTATATAATTGGGAGATTCTAGGGCAGTGATGGCGAACCTTGTTTGGTTTGCCTGCCAAAAGGGTGTATGTGCATGTGCTAGCACCCGCACATGTGCCTGCACCAATTCCCTCTACCAATGCATTTGCACACACATACACCGCTGGCCCCTGTACATGTGCATAACCTTCCCATGTATGCGCACAGGCCTCGCTAAATCCTGGGACAGTGAAAAAAGCTTCCTGTAGCCTCCGGTGTGCAAAAACCGACTACTGTAATGATCTCTACATGGGGCTACCTTTGAAAAGTGTTTGGAAACTTCCGATCGTGCAGAATGCAGTTGCGAGAGCAGTCATGGGCTTCCCAAGGTATGCCCATGTTACACCAACACTCCGCAGTCTGCATTGGTTGCTGATCAATTTCTGGTCATGGCCTATAAAGCCCTTCATGGCATCGGACCAGAATATCTCCGAGACCGCCTTCTGCTGCACGAATCCCAGCGACCGATTAGGTCCCACAGAGTGGGCCTTCTCCGGGTCCCATCAACTAAACAATGTTGTTTGACGGGCCCCAGGGGAAGAGCCTTCTCTGTGGTGGCCCCGACTCTCTGGAACCAGCTCCCCCAGAGATTAGAACTGCCCCCACTCTCCTTGCCTTTCGTAAACTCCTCAAAACCCACCTTTGTCGTCAGGCATGGGGGAACTGAGATATCTTCCCCCGGGCCTATACAATTTATGTATGGTATGTTTGTATGTATGTCTGCTTAATAATGGGTTTTTAAAAATATTTTAAATTGTAAATTATTAGATTTGTTATGTACTGTTTTATTGTGTTGTGAGCCGCCCCGAGTCTACGGAGAGGCATACAAATCTAATAAATAGATAGATAGATAGATAGATAGATAGATAGATAGATAGATAGATAGATAGATAGATAGATAAATGGCCCAATGAGAAAATTGGAAGTCCATTTTTCTAAACTTCCAGTTTGCCAGTTGGGTCATTTTTTGCACTCTGGGACTTCAGGGAAGCCCTATGTCAGTTCTACTGGCGTTGATTGGCTCCCTGAAGTCTCCGGAGGGCGAAACAGCCTACCTCAAGGCCGAAAACCAACACCACTAGAACTGACATAGGGCAATGCCTTGCGTGCCCTCCAATATGGCTCCCCTGCCATCTGTGGCATGCGTACCATAGGTTCACCATCAATGTTCTAGGATGTGACCACTCTGAACCTCTTTCTTCCTCTCTTATCCAGTTCAAGACTGCACAGTCTCTTCCTTAGCTACCCCCTCTGGAATGTGCTTCCTTCTCTCTGGAAAGCCACTGTATTATTGCTGATATCCCTTCACACTCTTCCTCCTGATTCACATTCCATCACATCTAATCCATGGTCCCTTTGCTGGAAGCAAATTGATGTCTGGTTCTTGTGTGATGTCCCTGCTTCTGTAAGGAACCTCGAACCTCTGACTATTGGATTGACTGACCCAACTCTCAGATCCTTGTAGTGATTCTGCACTATTCTTCTGTGTGCTCCTCTTTGAAAGCAATTCATTCAGGCAAGCATCTGAGACACTGCTTTGGTTGCATGCTATTATCTCTTGACTTTTGTTCTGTATGGCTCTCTGGTAGAATCCTCCTGAAAATTCACAGGTACAAATTTCAGACACACACATGTTTGAAAATTCAAAACAATGTTCTTTATAACGAAAATTCACTTAAACTAAGCCCTCTTTTTGTATAGCAAAGAGCACTCATCTCCAAACAAACTGGTAATTGGTACAAGTCCCTTATCAGTTCTGTGATACTTAGCTTGCAGCTGTGAGGCAATTCACAGTCCTTCTTCTTTCACAAGGTGAAGCACACTTTACTCTGGTTTAGTTTCAAAGCGGGGAAAAAGCAACACACCAAGGTTGAAGTCAGCAAGGCAGGCACGAAACACAATGATCAGATAATCCTCCACAATGGCCAAACCCACATGCTGCTATTTATAGCAGCCTCACTAATTACCACAGCCCCACCCAACCACAGGTGGCCTCATTTTCTTTGATAATAATCTCTCAGTTGTTGCTGCCTATGCATCGCTCTCCACATGCGTGGCTGTATCATTAACTCTTGTTCCGAATCCAAGGAGGAGCTAGATAATTGATCTCCTTCTGAGCTGTCTGCCACACTCTCCTCCTCCCTGTCACTCATGTCTTCTTGGTCAGAAGAGCCTTCATCAGCAGATTTCACCGGGAGCAAAACAGGCCTGCGGCATGTGGATGTCTCCCCCACATCCACAGTCCTTGGGACAGGAGCTGGGCCAGAGCTAACCACAACACCTTTGAGTAAACTGAGGTAAACCATATCAACTGTGTGTGACTAATGAACCCAACCAATTCAGTTTTCTCAAAGAACAGTTTTATTGAGTACATCATTTTGGCATGAATGAAAACAAAACCAGATCTAACTATTTTGTGCGGTTTCAGTATAATAATAGAATAGAATGTAATAGAATGGAATAGAATGTAATAGAATGGAATAGAATAGAATTTTTTATTGGCCAAGGGTCATTGGACAAACAAGGAATTTGTCTTTGGTGCATATGTTCTCAGGGCGCATAAAAGAAAATACAGTGATCCCTCTATTATCGCGAGGGTTCCGTTCCAAGACCCCTCGCGATAATCGATTTTTCGCGATGTAGGGTTGCGGAAGTAAAAACACCATCTGCGCATGTGCACCCTTTTTTTCTATGGCCGCGCATGCGTAGATGGTGGAGTTTGCGTTCCCCGCCGCCCACGCAAAGGGGAAACCCCGATTCGGCTCCTCGCTGCTGCTGCGCTACCGAGCAGATCAGCTGCTGGGCGGCCGAAGGAACCTTCCCTGGGTCTTCCCCCTCTTGCTGGCGGGCGGGCGAGCGGTGGGCATCAGCGAGGAGCCGGGGTTTCCCCTTTGTGTGGGCGGCCGGGAAGACCCAGGGAAGGTTCCTTTGCCCAGCAGCTGATCTGCTCGGTAGCGCAGCAGCAGCGAGGAGCCAAATCGGGGTTTCCCCTTTAAAAACATTTTAAAAAACCATTATTAAAACAGACATACACACAAAGATACCATATATAAATTGTATAGCCCTGGGGGAGAGGTCTCAATTCCCCCATGCCGGACGGCAGAGGTGGGTTTTAAGGAGTTTATGAAAGACAAGGAGGGTGGGGGCAGTTCTAATCTCAGGGGGGAATTGGTTCCATAGGGTCGGGGCTTCCACAGAGAAGGCTCTTCCCCTGGGACCCGCCAAACGACATTGTTTAGTCGATGGGACCCGGAGAAGGCCAACTCTGTGGGACCTAATCGGCCTCTGGGATTCATGCGGCAAAAGGCGGTCCAGGAGATATTCTGGTCTGATGCCATGAAGGGCTTTATAGGTCATAACCAACACTTTGAATTGTGACCGGAAAGTGATCGGCAACCAATGCAGACTGCAGAGTGTTGGTGTAACATGGGCATACCTAGGGAAGCCCATGATTGCTCTCGCAGCTGCATTCTGCATGATCTGAAGTTTACGAACACTTTGCAAAGGTAGCCCCATGTAGAGAGCGTTACAGTAGTCGAATCTCGAGGTGATGAGGGCATGAGTGACTGTGAGCAGTGAGTCCCGGTCCAGATAGTGAGTCCCGGTCCCTCTGCTGTGGCTCCCTGTCACTCAAAAATATGTGTCACAACTGCCAATGCATAACACCCACCTGCATGCAATTTAATTGAGCTGGTAGGCCAACCATGGATAAATCCAAAAAAAAGGAAAGTTTCAAAAGAAAACAGAAACTTTAATTCAATTACATATGCTAGTTTTGTGGCTGTTCAGAAAATAGTCAGGCACAGGAAGAGTTTTGTGGTTCCCGGTGTTTTCTTTTCTGTGGGAAACAGGTCCAAATGGCTCTAGTAGTGTTTAAGGTTGCCATCCCCTGGTCTATCCCAAGGAAGTATTCTCCAAAATACCTGAAGGCAAGAAGTAACAGGTGTAAGCTTGTTAAAAAGAGAAGCAATCTAGAACTAAGGAAAAATTTCCTGACAGTGAGAATAATAATATCTGATACTTTATGTTTTCTAAATATGAACAACCACACCTGGCAACTTCAAATATCAACCAACAAATGCTCTACCCACCACATCGGCAAAAAGAATCCAAACCTCATATATAAACTGAATAAACAAATTCTCACAGCCAACCCACACTCAGTAAAAGACCTTGGAATACTAATATCAAATGACCTAAATGCCAAAGCCCACTGCAACAATATCGCCAAAAAGGCTTCTAGAGTTGTTAACCTGATCCTACGTAGCTTCTGCTCCTGCAATCTCACACTACTCACCAGAGCCTACAAAACTTTTGCCAGACCCATCCTGCTTAGCATCCAAATCCAGACAAAGATGCTCCTCTTATACTATGTGCAGCTGTGGCAGAAGGAGCAAAAGAGATGACATTTATTTATTTATTCATTCATTTGTCCAATACACAATACATATGGAAGAGAATAGACATGAAGTAATATAAATAAAGATAATATGTAAAAGTAGAGGAGAAGATATATGAAAGGAAGAAAATATATATGATCTATGAGATAAAGGAAAGACAATTGAATATAGCTCATCTGTCTGGAACCCATACCACATCTCGGACATCAACACCCTTGAAAACGTCCAAAGATACTTCACCAGAAGAGCCCTTCACTCCTCCACTCGAAACAGAATACCCTACGAAAATAGACTAACAATCCTGGGTCTAGAAAGCTTAGAACTACGGCGCCTAAAACACAATTTAAGTATTGCCCACAAGATCATATGCTGCAACGTCCTACCGGTCAATGACTACTTCAGCTTCAACCGCAACAACACAAGAGCACGCAACAGATTCAAACTTAATATTAACCGCTCCAAACTTGACTGTAAAAAATATGACTTTAACAATCGAGTTGTCGTAGCGTGGAACTCATTACCGGACTCAGTAGTGTCAACCCCTAACCCCCAACATTTCTCCCTTAGACTATCCACGATTGACCTCTCCAGGTTCCTAAGAGGTCAGTAAGGGGCGTGCATAAGTGCACCAGTGTGCCTTTTATCCCCTGTCCAATTGTCTTTCCTTTATCTCATATCTCATATATCTTTTCTTCCTTTCATATATCTTCTCCTCTACTTTTACATATTATCTTTATATATATTACTTCATATCTATTCTCTTCCATATGTTGGACAAATGAATGAATAAATAAATACATATTCCCTCTTTTGCTCCTTCTGCCACAGTTGTACATTGTATAAGAGGAGCACCTTTGTCTGGATTTGGATGCTAAGCAGCGTTAAGCCTGTTTAGTTATTAGATGGGAGACTACCAGGAATACTGTGGTTGTAGGCTGCTCTAGAAAATTAAGAACTATCCTGCGAGAAAACAATGGAAAGTTATGCTAATGCCAAGAAATCTTTGTCCATTAAAGTCACCACGAATCAAATTCAGCATTGGAGACATTGATATTTTGTTAGATACAGGTACAGTCTATTTAACAGTTTATATTAACAAAGCCACTCTTCCTCCCTTTCTCCCCTCCCTCTTCCTTTCCTCTCAAGGCAGGTGGGAAACAACTCTAAAAGACGCCGGCAACAAATCAAGCGTAAAGTGTACTTTAATAATTAAAGTTTTAAATCAGAGTTGAACTAGGCGATCTATTAACTGTTGTCTCCATTTTGCTTTTTAAAAATTTATAAGACCCATAAGAGATAAAAGCATTCTGGCAAATCCACTCAGGACTGTGGAGCATTTAAGAAGGAATTTCATTTTCATTTTCTTGGATTCTCTGCTTGGCCGCCACTGTCTAGCCCAACAAGACATCAAAGCTATTAGTTGCTCTGAAGGATGTGTGTGTGTGTGTG
Organism: Erythrolamprus reginae; assembly: GCF_031021105.1. NCBI lineage: Eukaryota > Metazoa > Chordata > Lepidosauria > Squamata > Dipsadidae > Erythrolamprus > Erythrolamprus reginae. The sequence goes on from NC_091953.1 coordinate 119,889,457, forward strand.
TATTATATAATGTATACAGTGTTCCCTCGATTTTCGCGGGGATGCGTTCTGAGACCGCCCGCGAAAGTCGAATTTCCGCGAAGTAGAGACGCGGAAGTAAATACACTATTTTTGGCTATGAACAGTATCACAAGCCTTCCCTTAGCACTTTAAACCCCTAAACTGCAATTTATAATTCCTTTAGCAACCATTTAGATTATTACTCACCATGTTTATTTATTACAGTTTATTAAAAAAATATTTATTAAAGGTGGGCAAAAGTTTGGCGATGACGTATGACGTCATCGGGCGGGAAAAACCATGGTATAGGGGAAAAAACCGCAAAGTATTTTTTTATTAATATTTTTGAAAAACCGTGGTATAGCCGTTTTGCGAAGTTCGAACCCGCGAAAATCGAGGGACCACTGTACATGATGCTCTGAAGGGTCTGTGTTTGTGTGTGTATTTATTTTTCAAGTAGAAGAAGGGAAAACGGGCCGGGGAGACTCGTTGCAGGGAGCCTCTCCTGCTGGACCTGAGAGCCGATCGGCTTTTGACAGCGCTGGTGGGCGGCAGCCCAGGGAGACGCCTCCGGCATGTCCGCCTTCATGTGAAAAGGTTAGAGACATTTAAGAAAGTTCACATTTCAAGGAAGGAAGGGTTTAGAGGACTTCAAAACCCATGTGGATCAAGCATGTAGAGCAGCAGAAGAATTTGCAAATATTTATTATGAAACCATGGATAAAAGAAGACGGGTATTAACCAGGGTGTACACTGATGATGCAACTCTAGTTTGGAATGGGAATGCTATATCTGGCCAGGAAGCCCTTGCTAAATTCTTCGAGATGTTACCATCTAGTGAATTTCAAGTGAACACATTTTATTGCCAGCCTGTTCATGAGCAAGTGACCCAGAATCAAAAGCCATCCAAAGACGGAAAAAAATATGAAAAATTCTGAAAAAAAGATGGCAGCACCCACAGATCAGAACCAACCGAACTGGATCCACGATGCCATCATCATGTCACCAATGAATGTCTAGCGGGTCGGGGGATCTGTTCTGTCTTGCATTAGCCCCAAATGAAAACTCTCACACACAGGTTTTAAATAGAACAAGAGTCTTTTTATGAGACGTTTGTTAAACTTCACAAATGCAAACCAAAGCAATGTCTTTTCCCTGTCAAAATCCAGGCGTGAGGCCAAGTTGATAAAATAAAGTCACACACACTTGCTTCTCAGCCAAAAGTCTACTCACAATATTATTAACTGTCCACTGTCCACAATATTTTTAAATGTCCACTACAGTATCCAGGTTTGTCAGGCAAAAACACTCTTCACAGACTCTTCTCCTTTGGAGGCATGAATGTTGGCTTCTTGTAACTTGTTGCTTATATCCTAAGATTTTTATTAATATTGCTTCTTCATTGCTTATTTGACCCCTATGACAATCATTAAGTGTTGTACCACATGATTCTTGACAAATGTATATTTTATTTTATGTACGCTGAGAGCATATGCACCAAGACAAATTCCTTGTGTGTCCAATCACACTTGGCCAATAAAAATTCTATTCTATTCTATTCTTGCAAAGAGCACCCTCCAAACTCCTCTCCTTAATAAACTCTCAGGGAGTGCAGATTATGCACAGCTGAGCACAATTCCTCTTTCTGAGCTTTCTTAGCTGCTCCTGCCACCCTCTCACCCTTCTCACCCTTACATTCAGGATTGGGATGGCCCCAGTTCATTAGGCTCAAAGTCTGTTGCCAGAGGACCTGGCTGCGAGTCAACCACAACAGCCACTAAGCAATCACATCACCCTATAAACATATGTCCAGCTATCAAAATTAATACAATTCAAAAGACCCTGCCTATACGGGCCTAAAAATATAAAGATGGATTTGGCATAACTAAAAAAAAAGTAGTCTGAGACTTATGTCAGATTCATCTAAACAGGAATCAGTGCAAATCAGAACTTTCCTGACACTTTATTGACTCTTTGACTATAATCAGTGAAAGACTCATAGAAATAACTCTGCTAAATTGCAATCGTTACTGCAGACAACAGTTAAGTACACAATAGCTGATTGTCCATAGCTTGAGAGAAGATGTATTTATTTTTAAGTAGCTGTAGAGTTCACATTTCTGGCTTCTTCCTATCACCCTTTCAAATTAGTAGATAGTTTGTATGGTGCTCAGTAGCCTTGAGATACAGCAGTTTGTTGCCTGTTAAATAATTACCAAATCTAGAATTTGCTGGTGCCCGATCTGACCCTTATAAGCGATTAACAGCTTGCCTCTTTTCTCCAAAGCTCGCTACCCTGAAACAAAGCTTTGTTTAATCAATGTAACTTTTGCTCCAATTAAATGACTTTAGATTTTGGGTGGCAATGTACAATGTGTAGGCCAATTTTAACTCTGTATGGCAAGGGCTTCCTACAACTCCTGCTGAAATTAATTGGGCATTTGCTATTGATTTCAAAGACAAGTAGAATTATATGCATTGCAAAGTCCAATTTAAATCCAATTTAACCCAGAGTCATTGAGTTTCTTTTGTGAAGACAAATCTGTTGTAATTTAATAGGAAAAGTAAGAAGAAAAGCTGAAAAGCTGAAGTTTAAGCCAACTTGTCACACCATGCCATGGTGCCACAGAGTGTTGAAAAGTTGCCTTTTAATCTGCAAATTCCAGCAACTATGCTAATCTTGGGGGAAGCAGTATAAATGAATGAAATAAAATGAATGAAAGAGGCTATTGTTTGTAAAAGTATTACAAGTCTAGGAATATCAAACAAGAATGAGGCGATTCTTGAATCTACTTCTTTCTATTGTCAGTCGTGGCACAATTTTCAACTGGCTTTTGCAATATTTTCTGAAAACTTTTGTTTTCATTCATAAGGGAAGAATACAGAAATAGACAAGGTCAACTAAGGAGTGCAATTCAGGAAATATTTCCTGCTTTTCTTCCAAGACTTGCATATAAAACCCCTTCCTCTATTTAAAGATGGAGATAGTGATTGTTGAGGTCATCTAAGCATCTTGTGGGGCTGAGGGTGAATAAACAGTTCTCCTCAGTTGTAGTTCAACTTGTCATGTTGACACTTTTAAATGAACAACATGATTGCGGTCCAAATTTTCCTGTCCAAAATCTCTTCCTCCCCCTCCCCTCCCTCCACTGCCTCTTCCTCTTCCTCTCCTCCTAATTGTTGTTGTTGTTGTTGTTGTTAAACATGAAACTCAGTCAATTGAACATTTAAAAATGTATGACAAATATTATTGACTGGCACTGATGATTGATATGGGATGCTGCCATCATCTGAGTTATTGCCCAAATTTCACCTTAAAATATATGGTGTTTCTAGTAGCAAAGGTTTTTTGCAGTTTTTTAGTGTTATTACAGGAAGCTGTAATTTCTTGGCGTATTTTGTAAAATTATTGGACATGATGCCAATGACAATGGGTATCACTGCTAAATGTTTCATCCATAATCACATAGTTTCAATGGCCAGGTTGTGATATTTTGTGATATTTTCAGTTCTTTTTCTTTGACTCTGAAGTCTCCTGGTACAGTGATATTAATAAATTGTACACTTTTGTATGGTTTTTTGGGCCGCCGCAGAGTCCGTGAGGGGAACGATGTCTTCAAAGGGACTTAGGGCAGCCCAGCCGCGTGGGGTCACTCACGAACGCGAATCCTAGAAAGAAAACTTGGACACATTTCTCTCTGGGTGAAATGACACAGTATTGAGCTGTGCACGCCCTTTTATTGGGGGGAATATGTAAATGGGATAGATTATACGTACATGTCAAGTGATATACAAACATCCAATAACGTAACTCTAAGATATGACACAACTTCTGAGTCCTTCCTATCTACATATGCCATGTAACTAGTTTCTACTAAGCAAATGTCTCTCATGGCCAATTTCCTGGGCCCCTTTGTTGTTAATACGGCTATCTCCTGTTTACCACAAAGCAAGGTCTTTTTATCGCAGTCTTCATCCTGTTTACCCAAGGGAATGTAAATTGTGTCTTTTGATCACACAGTTTTTTTCCTGTTGACACATTCTTGTTATTCGAGGAGAGCCACTGAATCGTTTTATGGCCAGTCACTTCCTAAGCAGATTTCACCAGAAATGCAGACTCTCTTTGTGACCTACGTGCAGTCCTGTTCCTGGCTAATGGAATCAGAATGTATAAGGCATTTGTTGTTAGAAGTCCAGATATCAAATCCTATCCTAACAGGCTATGGCAGCTACAGTTTTTGATGACTGTGATATTTGGCATGTTGTGTTCGAAATGATGATCTGCCTGTATTTGAAAGTCCCACCAGATCTTCACCTTCTTATTTTCAACAACTTTCTCCACTTTATGTTCTGATGGTGATGATGATGATGATGTTGATGATTGTCTCTTTTATTCATTGAACATGTAACTCAGTCAATTGTGCATTTAAAAACTGTCACAAATCCCATTGACTGGTGCTAATGGTTGATACAGGTTGCTGCCAGCGTCCTAGATATCAACCAAGTATCTTTTTAAAATGTACGATATTTTGAGTACCGCAGTTTTTTGCAGTTCCACTGGTGTTGTTGCAGGAAACTGCAATTTATTGATGTGTTTTGTGAAATTCTTGGACATGGAACCAAGTGCCCCAATGATAATGGGATCACTGTTACATGTTTCATCCATAGCCATGTAGTTTAAATGGCCAGGTCACAATTTTTTGTAAGTTTACCAGTTTTTTTTCTTTGACTTTGGCATGTACTGGTATAGCAATATCAATAAAGTGTATCCTTTGGCCTTTGACACCCATGATGTCTGGCATGTTGTGTTCCAAATGACAATCTGTCTGTATTCAAAAGTTCCACAAGATCTTCACAATTTTCAGTAACTTTTTCCACTTTGTGCTCCCATAACCTTTTAGATACAATATGTCATAGTTTTTACATAATGACCAGTGGACTAATTTAGCAATTCAATCATGTCTAACTTTGTAATCAGTTTGTGCAATTTTGCTGCATTCACATATTATCTCAGGGGCCGCCTTCTGCTGCACGAATCCCAGCGACCAGTTAGGTCCCACAGAGTGGATCTTCTCCGGGTCCTGTCAACTAAAGAATGTCGCTTGGCGGGACCCAGGGAAAGAGCCTTCTCTGTGGCGGCCCCGGCCCTCTGGAACCAACTCCCCCCAAAGATTAGAATTGCCCCCACCCTCCTTGCCTTTTGTAAGCTGCTTAAAACCCACCTCTGCCGTCAGGCATGGGGGAATTGAGACCCTCTTCCCCCTAGGCCTTTACAGTTCTATGCATGGTATGTATGTATGTATGTTTGGTTTTTTATATTAATGGGGTTTTAATTGTTTCTAACATCAGACTACTATTGTACACTGCTTTATTGTTGCTGTTAGCCGCCCTGAGTCTCCGGAGAGGGACGGCATACAAATCCAATAAATAAATAAATGAATGAATGAATGAATGAATGAATGAATGTGAAACAATTTCAACTTTCTCATTCCAAATTTGGCAATTTGGATTGTCTGTGGATGTTTTTTATTATTTGAATGGAGTTATTGTTATTGCTATTGCTATTATTATCAAGCATCTTTCATTCCACTAGGATTGGTGTTTCTAAACAAACACCATTGTACTTTGTGACTTTGGTTTCTTTTGGGGGCTATTTTTTTAATTACTAAAAAAGCAGTTGGTGTAAAATATTACTCCGGTTTTCTTCGAGCAGTTGTGATGAAAAAGGAAGAGGAAAGTGCCACTGAGCTGTGTCAAATGATTATTATGTCAGTTGCAGTCACACCATCAGTGTTATTGTGCCTAAGGGATCCTAAAGCCACAGGAGAGCCTGACATATGTGATAACATGCCCATTTAGGAACATTGCCCAAATATTGCCCTTAGGGAATGCTCCATTTGGCTATGGCAGCTTAGTGAAAACTACAGAAACACAAGTTACATGTTTAGCATACTTATAATATTTATAATAAGCAGACAAAAAATGTTGCAGCCTTCAAATCATGGGTCCCCAAACTTTTTACACAGGGGGACAGTTCACAGTTCACTGTCCCTTGGACTGTTGGAGGGCCGGACTGCACATACCTTATTTCTTTCTCTCTCTCACTCTCTCTCTCTCTCTCTCTTTCTTTCTTTCTTTCTCTCTCTCTCTCTCTCTCTCTTGCTTTCTCTATCTCTCTCTTGCTCTCTCTCTCTTGCTTTCTTTCTGTCTCTTGCTCTCTCTGTCTCTTTCTCACTCTCTCTCTTTCTATCTCTCTCTTTCTCTTGCTCTCTCTCTCTTGCTTTCTGTCTCCTGCTCTCTCTCTGTCTCTTTCTCACTCTCTCTCTTGCTATCTCTCTTCCTCCCTCCCTTCCCTCCCTCCTTCCTTCCTCTCCACTTCTCTTTCCGTCACTCTTTTCCCCTTCTCTTTCCCTTTTCTTTCTTTCCACTTCTCTCTCTCTCTCTTTTCCCTCTTTCACCCTCCCTCTTCTCTCCCCGTGGAGGACTCACCCGACAAGCCTCCACCCTCCGACCCTGGACTCCCATTCAATCCCCATTCAGAAAACAGGAGCTAGCAACTCAAAGAGGAGGAGGCGGGTGTGTGCGTGTATGTGTGTGTGTTGTGCCCAGCTCGGCTTTCGGCAAGCCTTACTTTACCTCGGGTGAGATGAGATTGAGGGGGACGTTCTCACTGCTTTTCCAGTGCGGCCTTGGAAAAGACTGGCGGGCCAGAAAAATGGCCTCCGTGGGCCGTATGTAGCCCGCGGGCCGTAGTTTGGGGACCGTTGCTTCAAATCATTGTTCTATTTAGTTATATTCATAGTGGGGTCTGTTTGATGCTTACATGTTTTTGAGGTTAGGTGAGATGGATGCAAGAATGGCTAGTTAACTACTATGCACAAACATGTGTTTTTATTTATCTTTGGTCTATAATTGAGAATGTGGAAACCCTCTGACAGATATTTTGTGTGCCAACCGTTAAAGAGACAAATCCAGTGTTATTCTTTCACTGAAGACCTGTAATTAAGGCAGAATATATTTCATTGGGAATCGACAAGAAAATATCACCAAAGCATCTTGTAAATATAGAGGGTTGACAGGAACATATTTACATATTACCAGCTGAACTGCAGAGAAGACCTATAGAATTTGCAGAGTCCATATCAGACTGTGATAGCATCAAAAGTATGATAATCTGTGATTTATTTTATTTATTTATTTATTTTGTCCAATACACAATGAGGGTTTTAGTGGGTATATATCTATATATACATAATAAAATACATGATGAAGGTTATAGAGGAGATACTCATAGTAAAATATATCTAAGAAATAATAGAAAAGAAGATAAAGTAATGAAAGAATAGAAGAAGAAATATAGGAATAGAAGAAAGGTATAGGAGATATAGGAGAGCAATAGGACAGGGGATGGAAGGCACACTAGTGCACTTGTACTCGCCCCTTACTGACCTCTTAGGAATCTGGATAGGTCAACCGTAGATAATCTAAGGGTAAAGTGTTGGGGGTTTGGGGATGACACTATGGAGTCCGGTAATGAGTTCCACGCTTCGACAACTCGGTTACTGAAGTCATATTTTTTACAGTCAAGTTTGGAGTGGTTAATATTAAGTTTAAATCTGTTGTGTGCTCTTGTGTTGTTGTGGTTGAAGCTGAAGTAGTCACCGACAGGCAGGACGTTGCAGCATATGATCTTGTGTGCAATACTTAGATCTTGTTTAAGGCGTCTTAGTTTTAAACTTTCTAGGCCCAGGATTGAAAGTCTAGTCTCATAGGGTATTCTATTTCGAGTGGAGGAGTGAAGGGCTCTTCTGGTGAAGTATCTTTGGACATTTTCAAGGGTGTTAATGTCTGAGATGCGATATGGGTTCCAAACAGATGAGCTGTATTTGAGGATGGGTCTGGCAAAAGTTTTGTAAGCTCTGGTAAGTAGTGTGAGATTGCCAGAGCAGAAGCTACGTAGGATTAGGTTTACAACTCTTGAAGCCTTCTTGGTTATACAGTAGTCCCTCGCTATACCACGCTTCACCTACTGCGGCTTCAGTTCATCACGGGTTTTCAAGAAATATTAATGAGAAAAATCATTTGTGGATCTTCGCTGGTTCGCCGGTTTTTGAGGAAGTCGATCAGCAGATTTAAACAGCCCGCGGAACTCGATCAGCAGGTTTTTCAAAAAAAATATATCTAAAATTGTAAATACTGTATTTAAATACTGTATCTAAAATAAATACTGTGTGGGAAGGGTTTATAAACACTTAAAACAATGAAAACTTACCAAACAATTACAATATAAATACTTAAATAAGTACTATCAGTCGATAAATTCCCCATCGCGGATTTCACCTATCGCGGCCAGGTCTGGAATGTAACACCAGCGATAGGTGAGGGACTACTGTATTGTTGCAGTGAGCTTCCTCAGCCCCACCCCCAAATCAGAATATAGCACTTTGATGATATATTGTATGGCTTTCTCCAGTTGGAAAAGGCTTTATCTTATTTATGTATGCTATTCGATGCCCTTCAGAATAAGAGTCTCTGTAAAATATCTTCCCAGTTATCAGTTGAGGTCCAAAGTCAGCATGTTAAACACTGAAGATCAAAACCTGCAAAATAAATACATCCAGTTAAAATATGTATGGTGCTTTTAATAGCTCAGAGCAGATTAAAGAAATAAGGAGACCTTTGTTTGACCTCCATTTTCCATCATAACCACTTGCATTTATAAATGACACTTGGGGTCTCCAAGCAACACTTGTGGTGACTGAGAAATATTCCTGGAAGTGAGAGGTTGAAGCTAAATAGGAATGTTAAAAAGATCCAAAGTACATTTGGAGCTACAGTGATACCTCATCTTACAAATGCCTCATCATACAAACTTTTAGAGATACAAACTCGGGGTTTAAGATTTTTTTGCCTCTTCTTACAAACTATTTTCACCTTACAAACCCACCGCTGCCGGACTTCCGTTGCCAGCGAAGCGCCCATTTTTGCACTGCTGGGATTCTCCTGAGGCTCCCCTCCATGGGAAACCCCACCTCCAGACTTCCATGTTTTTGTGATGCTGCAGGGGAATCCCAGTAGCGCAAAAACGGGTGCTTTGCTGGCAACGGAAGTCCGGGGGTGGGGTTTCCCAGCGAGGGGAGCCTCAGTGAAATCGCAGCATCGCAAAAACACAGAAGTCAGGAGGTGGGGTTTCCCATGGAGGGGAGCCTCAGGGGAATCACAGCAGCACAAAAACGGGCACTTCGGCTGGCAAAAGGGGTGAATTTTGGGCTTGCACGCATTAATCGCTTTTCCATTGATTCCTATGGGAAACATTGTTTCTTCTTACAAACTTTTCACCTTAAGAACCTCGTCCCGGAACCAATTAAGTTTGTAAGACAAGGTATCACTGTATTTAGAAAGGGCTGTGATTCCCCCCACCCCAGCCCAACTGTTGTTTCTTAAATGCAAGAAAATAAAACATTCAAGTTTGTTTTAATCCCAAGACTTCCTAAGAATGTGATATTCTGGAAAGCGTTTTAGTTACATAAAGTTCTGTTGTTTACCAGTTATTGTTGAAAAAAACGCCCTAGTTTTTGAAAGTCTGAAGAGAGAAATATAAAGATCAACTTTTCAAAAGCGAATTTATCCATTGAAGTAATGGCAAATCAAGTATTTTAATAGAAAACATTTTCTATTAAAAATAGACATTAACATTAAAGCCTCACCAAGTAATTATTTATAAGCAACTTGCACAGTGTTTTTGTGCTTCTTTTATTGGGTAATAAAGGAAAACCATAGAGGTTAGGGACATGGAATTCTTATTTGATGAAAAAAGAAAATAGCCTTTCTGCTAATTAGCTTGGCGGGAACAATAGACTGAAGCCAATTTCATTTATATGTTATACATAAACTTATATGCATGTATACACATCCACTTAATTTGCTATAAATTAAGGTGCTAGCAATAGAATGTATTGTCTATAGATGCAATCTAAATGTACTTTTTCATATTGGGACAAAAGACAACAAGATAATTTCATTACAATTAAAACATAGAAAAATACTGTACCTTCTCAGCCAGACAAAGTCAGTGGAAATTAATCATCGCCTTGTCTCTGTTTCCTGAAATAATTTGAGCAGTGCTTTGTCTGGTGTATATTTTTCTGCATTATTTAGCTAAAGAACAAATAATAGCCACATTAAAATCTGGCAGAGATGGTAGTAGATTAGATTTATTGGATTTATATGCCGCCCTTCTCCGCAAACTCGGGGTGGCTCACAACAACAATAAAAAACAGTACATAATAACAAATCCAATGCCCACCAATCTAATTACAATTTAAAATTAGTAATTTCATAAAACAATCCCAATATATATATAAAAAACAGGCACACAGTCAATCAATCAACAAAACAACATGGGCAAGGGGGAGATGTTTTAGTTCCCCCATGCCTGACGGCAGAGGTGGGTCTTAAGAAGTTTATGAAAGGCAGGGAGGGTGGGGACAATCCTAATCTCAGGGGAAAGCTGGTTCCAGAGGGCCCCCACAGAGAAGGCTCTTCCCCTGGGTCCCGCCAGACGACATTGTTTAGTCGACGGGACCCAAAGAAGGCCGAACTCTGTGGGACCTAACCGGTCGCTGGGATTCGTGCGGCAGGAGGCGGTCCCGAAGATATTCTGGTCCGGTGCCATGAAGGGCTTTATAGGTCATAACCAACACTTTGAATTGTGACCGGAAACTGATCGGCAACCAATGCAGACTGTGGAGTGTTGGAGTAATATGGGCGTACTTAGAGAAGCCCATAATTGCTCTCGCAGCTGCATTCTGCACGATCTGAAGTTTCCGAACACTTTTCAAAGGTAGCCCCATGTAGAGAGCGTTACAGTAGTTGAGCCTCGAGGTGATGAGGGCATGAGTGACTGTGACTCCCGGTCCAAATAGGGCTGCAACTGGCGTACCAGGCGAACCTGGACAAACGCCCCCCTCACCACAGCTGAAAGGTGTTTCTCTAATGTGAGCTGTGGATCGAGGAGGACGCCCAAGTTGCGGACCCTTTCTGAGGGGGTCAATAATTCCCCCCCCCCCAGGGTAATGGATGGACAGATAGAATTGTCCTTGGGAGGCAAAACCCACAGCCACTCCGTCTTGTCTGGGTTGAGTTTGAGTTTGTTGACACCCATCCAGGCCCCAACAGCCTCCAGGCACCGGCACATCACTTCCACTGCTTCATTGACTGGACATGGGGTGGAGATGTACAACTGGGTATCATTGGCATATTGATGATACCTCACATTTTTGAACTCTATAACTTGAAAGTAAGTCCTTTGCCAGAAACAAGGCTTGGCTTTTAGATGTGGTGATGGGAGTAAGAATTCTTATCCTGCCTTCTATTTCTGGAATAAATGAAATATTTGACCAGGAAAAGCAGTATTAGAGGTGACCTATTTGTTATTATCACAACTCAAAATTGTGATTTCTTTTTCAGAAATGAGAGATTATATAACTTATGACTTTTATGATGAGAAGTCCATAAAAGCAAAACACTGAAAGCATAGCATTTCTCTTTGACCTGGCTATATTGAAGGAACAAAGTAAAACTCAAGGGGTTAGAATTCAATTTAGAGTCAAAAATAGTTGTAAGGTATAAATCTTTCCAATAACTGTCCAAAAAATACTGATACATGCTTTGAAAAGGAGTCTCAGCTGCAGCTGCTTAGCCGAACAGTTCCTTTCAAAAATATGTTTTATTATGCTTTGAATACATTCTGGGATAGTTAACAAAATAAATAAATAAACAAGGAATTCAGATTTTGCTTCATTAATATGACGTTTAAATAAATATGGTTCCATAGAAAGCTTTAGTCATACATGAACTTGTATTAATTTCAGAAACTGACTAAATGAAGTGAACTGCATTAACCCTGCTATATAATGTGGCATGAAGCAATCTAAAAATGGATTTAAAAATATGCAGTTTCCCAGTTTCCCTAATATCTATGGGAAATAATGCAGGAACCTTATGTAATTTGGGTCTCTGAGGAGCATATGCTAAACTGAAAAAAAGATAGACTTTTTCAAACGAGAACCACTAACTGGAATCAGAAAGAGATCTATAAAGCAGACTAGTGATGGAAAAATTGGTATTTTCAATGCATCTTTTTTGTCTTTTTATTACAACATGCAGTTCATTTAGATCAGCGGTCACCCACTGGTGGTCCATGAGAAAATTTTGGTGGTCTGCAGAAAAATTGTTTGCATTTTTTATATTTCACTAAATTAGAAGTCCTCAAATTATGACCTCTGGGACAGATACATGCAATGAACATTTGTTTTGCTGCAGTGTCCTCCTCTTCAGGGTATTCCTACTTTCTTTACTTTTACTCTCTGAATGTCTTGTAATCAGGTGATCAAAGTCACACTTTTTTAAAAAAAAAAAGTGCTGTGACATATTTAAATAGGGGGCAGAACTTTTACATATGACCTTGTATGTAATTTTGACATTTTAAACACATACATAGCCACAAACACAATTGCACCAGTTGAGGCCCTATTTGGACAGGGAGTCATTGCTCACGGTTGCTCATGCCCTCATCACCTTGAGGTTCGATTACTGCAACGCTCTCTACATGGGGCTACCTTTGAAAAGTGTTTGGAAACTTCAGATCGTGCAGAATGCGGCTGCGAGAGCCATCGTGGGGCTTCCAAGATTCGCCCACGTTTCTTCAACACTCCATGGCTTGCATTGGCTGCCGATCAGTTTCCAGTCACAATTCAAAGTGTTGGTCATGACCTTTAAAGCCCTACATGGCATTGGACCAGAGTACCTCTGGAACCGCCTGCTACCGCACGAATCCCAGCGACCGATAAGAGTTGGCCTTTTCCGGGTCCCGTCGACTAAACAATGTCGTTTGGCGGGCCCCAGGGGAAGAGCAGCCCCAGCCCTCTGGAACCAACTCCCCCCAGAGATTAGAACTGCCCCCACCCTCCCTGTCTTTCGTAAACTACTCAAGACTCACTTATACCACCAGGCATGGGGGAGTTGAGACACCTTTCCCCCAGGCTTTTTTAAAATACTTTGTTTTATGTTTGGCATGAATGTGCTGTTTGGTTTATTAAAATAATGATAGGGTTTTATATGTTTTTTAATATTAGATTTGTTCCACTGCTATATTGTTTTTATTACTGTTGTGAGCCGCCCTGAGTCTTCGGAGAGGGGCGGCATACAAATCTAATAAATAAATTAATTAATTAATTAATGAATTAATTAATGAATAAATAAATAAATAAATAAATAAATATCACCAGAAGTAACCTCTCCTCTTCTCCCTTCTCCTTCCCTCCCCACTCACCCTTACTCTTACTCTCCTGTCCATTTCCCCTTCCTCCTTCCCTTCCCCTTTACTCTCATCCTCTTCTCTCTTTTCTTCCTTCTTTCCATTATTCAGTGAAATATATTTTAAAATAACTTGAACTAAAACAAGTACATGCACAGCAATGTGGTATCACGAGTGTTTAAATAATTGTATCACTACTTTTCTATTCATTTTCCAACTCTGCAAAATATTTTAATGTGCAACAGATTTTCTCCCCCTTGTCTAATAAGAGGGGAAAAAAACCCATTACTTTAGCAATATAATTTATCAAAATTAATTGTTTATTTCTTCCTTAATTCTATGAGGATCATACATTATTCCTTGCCAAATGTCTGGCTGCCAAGAAGGTGCGCTTGGTTTAAAAAAGCTTTGCAAAGACTTTTAATAGACTCCAAAGAATACATATTAAGAGTTTCTTTAATTGAATGTAGTCATTACATGAATCACCCATCATTCTCAAACATCTGAAAATCCTGCCTTGCCATGGGGTAGAGAGAGAGAGAGAGAGAGGAGGGTGGGGGAAGAGACGAATTAGGCCGAAAGTTTTTAAAAGATAAATTGCAGAATGAAATTGTAGATTAAAATTTCTTACTGCAACAAATAAGTAATATCCTAGGTTTATGTGGGAGGATGTTTGAATGGTGAATGTGTTGCCAGCAAACTGCATCCATTACATACTTGCATAATTGTTAGTACTATGTACAAGACAGTTGGGTTTGCAATATATAAACATGCTAACAATGAATGTTTGTTTGTATTGAAGTACTATAGTTTTAAGAGGTAGTGTTTCAAATTGCCATAAGAGAGAGTCAGAAAGCTTCATTTTCTCTCTCTGCTCTCTCTGTTCCTTCTGCTCATTCACTGTGACTGATGTAGTAAGCTCTGTGTTAGTTTGATGTACTTGTAAGCTATAATGTCTGTCTGATAGAAAATACCGAGACCGCCAAAAATTCCTATTCAGCCCCCCTAAGGGCGACCCACAGTGGCACACTGGAAGATAGGGAGGGCGGGTGGGTGTTCACTGCTCATCATCGTTGGGGCGAAAAGGAGGCCCAAAGCCTGCACAGCCCCCTTTATAGGGCTGGCAGGCTCCGCCCCCTGACGACGTCATCGGCCTTGGCCGATACACCCAAAATGGCTGGGATCTTGTGAAATCTCGCGATATCCCGGCATACAAAATGGTGGCTGCGCCGAGGGCCGTGTCTCCCTGGCTGCTGTGTTTGCTTAGAAACAGCCGGCCGGTTAGAGCTGTGCGATTGGCGTCCCTATCCAAGGTTCTGATAGGGCGCGTTCCATAGTTACTTTGTAAGCGGGAAAGCTACTGTGTATATGATTGGTTCCTGCCTCAGCCAGGGCTTACTATATAACTCTGTATGTGTTGTTGGATTTCTTTAAGCCTGTACCTGCCTGTCTGGCATGCATTCTGTATTAAAGTGATCGTTTTCAAAGGCCTCCTCTGTTTTACTGGCGACGAGGATTCTCGCCATTTCTTCAGGATTTCTATGCTTGGACTTTGGACGTAAGTGACAATGTCAGTGCAACTTACTTTCGCCCCCTTCAATCCCCAAGGGGAGACATGGGATTCCTATGTTGCCCGTTTCGATTGCTTCTTAATCTCCAACGGGTACACGGAGATTTCCGGCGACAGGAAAAGATCTTATTTCCTGGGGTTTTGTGGCCCCGAGATGTTCGAAACGGCTCGAGCATTGTTTGCCCCTACTTCAATCCATGATGTGTCTTGGGAAGACTTTCTAAAAACCTTGCAGGATCATTATGCCCCGTCCCCGTCCCGGTGTGCGAGACGCTATAAATTTTACCAGCGGAATCAAGCTGAGGGGGAATCTATAAATGACTATGTGGCCGCCCTGCGTCGAGCGGCACTTTATTGCGAGTTTGCAGACCTAAATGATTATCTCCTAGACAGGCTTGTAATAGGAGTGAGAGACGGTCGACTTAAGCGGCGTCTCCTGGCCATTAGGGATTTGACATTTCAAGCGGCGCTAGCGGAGGCTCGTGCATTTGAGCTGTCAATGCAGTCGCTAGCAGCCATGGACAGCACCGTCAATGTGACCCGAAAGGCTACGGTAGCCACTGATAAGGCCACCGTTCCCCCAGAAGAGGAGGGAAGTCACGAAGCAGAGGAGGAGGAGGTGTGTAAATTGGCAGTGACTAGGAACCGAGACGTTCCTGTTTCCCGTCCCAGGCCACCCCAGGCACCTTGTCAGGGCTGCGGGGGCAACCATCTGAGGTCCTCCTGCCCTTCCCGTGATGCCGTGTGTTGGCATTGTGGTGCCAAAGGGCACCTTTCCAGGGTCTGCCGTTCTCGCAGAGTTTCTACAGCCGCTAGCCGAGAGCAACGGGAGCCCCAGAGTTTTATTCCCCGATGGCAGAAAAAATTTCCTTCCAACCGGCGTGAGGATTGCAACGCTATCTATAGTCGGCCACGTTTGGCTACCACTTTCGTGAAGGAGATGTCCAGTTCAGCGGAGAAGATCTCGTTGGTGGTCCAGTTGGGCTCTTCGAGGTGCCCTATGCAGGTGGACACTGGATCTGCCCATTCATTGGTTTCCTGGGCAACATTGAAGCGCTGTTTTCCAGCTGCCAGCAGAGGTCGCCTGTCTCCATGCTCGGTGCAACTCAAGGACTATCAAGGGACACCAATACCTATTGTGGGGGAGGGCCGTTTTCCAGTCCGTTACAAAACTTTTGTGGGGAATTTGCCTCTTATTATTATTAATGGACCTTTCTCTAATCTTTTAGGGTTGGACTGGTTCAAGGCTTTGGGACTCTCTGTGACTGGGGTAAATGCTGTCACTGACATGGGGAGGTTTGAGATTTTGGCACGGGAGTTTCCTACCGTTTTCGATGGTCAGTTGGGCTGTTATAAGGGAACCCCCATTTCATTCGGTTTAAACCCACAAGAACCGGCGGTTCGTTTGAAAGCCCGCAGGGTGCCCATTCCCCTCCGGCCGAAAGTTGATGAGGAATTGGACAGACTGATCGCCCAGGGGGTGCTGGAGCCGGTAGATCAGGCTAAATGGGAAACCCCGGTAGTCATTGCATTTAAGGGGGATGGGGGAATTAGGCTGTGTGGGGACTACAAATGTTCCATTAACAAAGCGTTGGCACACCATTCATATCCGTTGCCAGTGGTGCAACAGCTGCTGCACACCTTGGGAAAGGGTCAGGTGTTCGCGAAGCTGGATTTATCTCAGGCTTATCAGCAGCTTCCTGTAGACCCCCTGGCTGCAGAGGCGCAGTCAATCATCACCCATCGGGGGGTTTTTAAGTGTCACCGTTTACAATTTGGGGTCTCTATTGCCCCAGGATTATTCCAGGGCCTGATGGAGAGATTGCTGTATGGGCTCGATGGCACGGTGCCATACTTCAATGACGTCCTGGTGTCGGGGAGTTCCACTGACGAGCTGATGGAACGAGTAAGGAAGGTTTTGTCCAAGTTCAGGGATGCGGGGCTTAAGCTAAAGGAAAAAAAATGTGTTTTCGGTGTCCCAAGGGTGGAATTCCTGGGCTTTATTGTTGATGGGAAGGGAATTCACCCCACCCCTGAAAAGACACGGGCGATTAGGGAAGCCCCCAGGCCACGATCCAAGGCTGAACTACAAGCCTTCTTAGGACTTTTAAATTTTTACGCGATATTCATCCCGCACAAGGCGTCGGTGGCCGAACCTTTGCACCGGCTTTTGGACAAACATGCGAAATGGCATTGGGGAGGAAGGGAGGAATCGGCTTTCAATGGGGTCAAGGACTTACTGCTGTCCAATAACGTGCTGGCCCAGTATTCTCCAGGTTTACCCTTAATTTTGACCTGTGATGCTTCACAGCATGGGGTGGGCGCTGTCCTTAGCCACAGGTTGCCCAATGGAGCCGAAGCCCCCCTGGCATTTTTCTCTCGCACATTGGCGCCAGCTGAAAGAAACTATGGTCATATAGACAAAGAGGCGCTGGCACTTATTGCAGGGGTCAAGCAGTTTCACGATTATTTATATGGGAGACAGTTCGAATTGGTCACAGACCACCAACCACTGCTGGGGCTGTTATCAGGAAGCCGTCAGAGTCCAGTAGTCCTATCACCAAGGATGTCACGCTGGATCATCTTCCTAGCGAACTATAGTTACACGTTGACCTACAAGCCTGGACGCCACATAGCACACGCTGATGCCCTGAGCAGATGTCCACTGCCTGATGTTCTCGTCGACCCTGCTCCGACGTGTTCCGTGTTTGCTCTATCTGAGAGCAGAATTCCCATCTCTGCAACAGAAGTGGCTGGAGTGACCGGCCGGGATGCCATTCTATCCCAAATAAGGCAATGGGTATTAAGAGGATGGCCAGCCACAGCCCCTGCCGATGTGTTTGTCCCATTTTTTAGGTGTCAGTCTGAGCTCTCTGTTGAAAAAGGGGTGGTGTTGCGAGGAAGCAGGGTGGTAATCCCGGAAACCTTGCGGGGCCCGGTGCTGGAAATGTTGCACAGAAGTCACCCAGGCATAGTGCGCATGAAAAGTTTAGCTCGGGACTATGTGTGGTGGCCTGGATTGGATAAGGAGGTGGAGCTAAGGGTCGCTGGTTGTGCAGTTTGCCAGGAAAGTCGCCCTTTCCCTCCTCGAGCCGAGCCGCTGGCTTGGGAGCCGCCTGCTGGTCCCTGGGCTCGCATACACATTGACCTGGCCGGTCCCTTTATGGGACAGACCTTTTTGATCGTCGTGGATGCCCATTCAAAGTGGGTGGAGGTTGTCCTGCTCAGATCTACCTGCGCTCAATCTGTCATAGACGCCCTATTGACTTTATTTGCTACTCATGGGTTCCCCGACCTTCTCGTTTCGGACAACGGTCCCCAGTTCACGGCTGTGCACTTTGAGTCATTCCTGGCATCTGCTGGCATCAGACACGTGTTAAGCTCGCCTTGGCATCCGGCCAGTAATGGCCAGGCGGAACGGGCAGTTAGGTCTGTAAAAGACGCCCTTAAGAGGATGCCACAAGGTTCATGGCAGGAAAGGTTAGCAGATTTGTTGCTAGCGCAACATTCCACCCCATGCGTGGCTACAGGTAAAACCCCAGCCGAACTGTTAATGGGTCGCAAGCTCCGCATCATTCTTGACAGACTGCACCCTTGGTACTCTCAAACGGTGCAGTGGCCAGTAACCCCAACCCGACAGGTGAAAATAGGTAACACTGTGTTTGTCAGGGCTTACTCAGGGGGTCAGAATTGGGAAAGGGGAACCGTAAGGAGAGAGCTGGTGCCTCGCTCTTTTGAAATTGAACTAGAAGATGGAAGGGTTTGGAAAAGGCATTTAGACCAGATCCGGATTGACAGGGCGAGCGAGGTGCAAAGGGAAGGAGATGAGGAGCAGTCTGGGTCGTTTCTGAGTTCATTACAGCCGCCCGTCAGACTGTCAGGAGAAAACGCATCGTCGGAACCTTTAAGGGGTGAGGAAGTTCGGATTTCTGAGGAGGGAATGCTAGAATCAAATTTGGAAAGGATTTCCGAGCAGGCGGGCATGCCCCGGCGCTCAGAGAGAGTGCGCTACAAACCGGCATATTTAAAAGACTATGTATGTGTCAATCAAGGGGTTAGGAGTGCTGTGTTTGCTTAGAAACAGCCGGCCGGTTAGAGCTGTGCGATTGGCGTCCCTATCCAAGGTTCTGATAGGGCGCGTTCCATAGTTACTTTGTAAGCGGGAAAGCTACTGTGTATATGATTGGTTCCTGCCTCAGCCAGGGCTTACTATATAACTCTGTATGTGTTGTTGGATTTCTTTAAGCCTGTACCTGCCTGTCTGGCATGCATTCTGTATTAAAGTGATCGTTTTCAAAGGCCTCCTCTGTTTTACTGGCCCTGCAGCAAATCCGGGCCGGGGGTGAGTCACCGGCCACGCATTCTGGGAGTTGAAGTCCAAATATCTTTAAGTTGCCAAGGTTGGGAAACACCGCTTTAAGGTTCTCAAATTTGACTAATTTCTTTTTTTCTTTTACAATTTCAGATCTTTATGACTAGAGCGTACAGTGTGCATGTGAGATTTCAGTGAATTTTTTGCTTCTACATATGCGGGGAAGTCAAAAATCGCCACAATCTTTTTCTCGCGTGTGTTCCCTTGTGAGATTTTGCTTCTTGTACATGCGCAGAAGCAAAATCTCCCTTGGACATGCGCGCACACTGAGTACATGAATCTGCACGCACAATTCAAGTTTTGCTATTGCTGTGGTGTCCTGATCCATGCCAGTAGCAACCCGCTACTGAACCTAAGTTACTGAACAGTATGAAGTCAGAGTGTATGTGAAATATCTTCCTTTATGTCGTTTAATTTTTCTTTTTAAACAGTCCCAGGAAGATAAGACAGTATTCATGCTTACAAAATGTACGCTTTATTTTCTATTATAAGTTAATAGACCAATAGTTGGTAAATGTTCCAGTGATATTATTATCTTATTATCTGTGCATAATATTTGCATAAAGACAGAGAAAATATTATGAAAGTAGCTGCCTGTAATTGTAAAACACTGTATCATCACTTTAATATACTTTCCCCACGATAGAAAGAAAAGGAAATGACATTTCAGAAAACAGAAGTCTCTGAAAGTGTGAGTCTTGTGTGCATAAGAAAGAAGGAGATAGTAAAATAGCAAACAATTCTCTGCTGGTGTGATTGACATGTTTAATTCTGTACTGATTTGACTGACATATTTAAGTGCTCTCTTTATACTAAGATAATTTTGCTTCGCTGTGATTTCTCTTTGTTGTATAGAAAAATGTGCATAATTTTACCAAAATGGAATATGACTCCACATTAAAATGCAGAAATGTAGACCTGCTCAGCCCCCCCTTCCCTGCCCCATGATAGAATTCTATGATTTTCATTAAATGAATCCAAGTTTCTTTAAATCCAGGTTTGATGGGAATTTGCCCCAGAAGCGGAGTAAAGAGGCTGAGATAGTGTATGGGTTAAATATAGGGTCACTTTATTAAATTAGCATAAATTTAAATAACGTAACTTTAAATACGTAAATTTAAATATTCAAATTCAACTATAAACAAAGGACCTGCAGAGGCCAAAAACTAACGGGGCGGAAATTCCTGCCAGAACCTTCCTGGGCAACATTGGGCAAAACTCCTTGCTGAACCAGGTGAAGGTAGCCACCTTCACCTGGATCCGAGCCACGCTCTTCTAAAGGGGAAGCCACAAAAAATTCCTATTCGGCCCCGAAGCGACCTCATTAGGACACACTGTTGATAGCGCAGGGTGCGCGGGTGTTCGCTTCGGGATCCAAGCAGGGCAAGGAGGAGGTCCTGCTTGGACCGCCCTTAAATAGGGCGATCCAGGACCTTCCCCCAGGCCCTGCATGCAGCGTGCCACCTTGGTGCACTGCCAGAAGCCAAACTTCCGGTTTCCCCAGAAACTGGAAGTTCGGAGCTCCGTGGAGCTCGCAGCAGCAGCCCCCGGCTCCGGGGCCAATTTCGGCCGGCGGTTTAAGCCGCCGACTGGGTATTAATGAGAATCATCAAATTATGAGCCAGATCTGAAGTAAGATTAAAGCAGTGTTCAAGCACTGCAATTGTCTTGCTAAAATAATTAAGATTCATGGAGAACAGCTTTTTGGATAATTTCAGTGAGAATGATGTGGCATTATAGATAGTCCTCTATTTACAACTACAGTTGCACTTGGAACCTTGACCACTGAATGAAGCAATTCATAAGTAAGACCCTCATGTGACTCCTTTACTCAATAACTGCAATCCCAGCTCTCCCAGCTGTGTGGTTAAACAGAGCACCAGAGCAGTGTCCAGGTCTCCTGGGCATGGTGAGGCAAGGAGAGAGTCCACTGATATTCTGGAGAAGCTAGTAGAGAAGATTGCAAATGGAAATTACTGTCTTTTTTGGAGTATAAGACACACTCCCCCCATAAAAGTGGGTGAAAATTTAGGTGTGTCTTATAGTCTGAATACAGGTCTGAATTGGGCCTCCCAAACTCTCAGTGCATTGAATTTTTGCTCTCCCTGGCCCCCAAAAGCACTCTGGAGTGCTCTGCATGTCACATTTTCACAAAAAAATGGGGTGGTTTTTGCCTAAAATGACCCCATTTTTGGACTTCTGAACTATCTGCATCATGTTTTCACACTCCCAGGCCTCCGGAAGCCCTCTGCAGGCAAAGATTGGGCCCATTTTTGGCAAAAACAGGACTCATGGAGGGTTCAGGAGGTCAAAAATGAGATGCACAGAGGGTTTGAGAAGCCAAAAATGGCCCTGGTTTTTTTGCCTGCAAAGTGCTTCTGGGTCCTGGGTCCTAGTTGGGTCCTAGTTGCATCTTATAGTCTGAAAAATATGGTACCTGGTTGGAATACACTTGGCAATCAGTAATAAATGCAAGCAGGTTGCCAAACGTTTCAAATGTGGTAATTGACTGTTGTGGTCAGCTCTGGCCCAGCTCCTGCCCCAAGGACTGTGGATGTGGGGGAGACATCCACATGTCGCAGGCCTGTTTTGCTCCGGGTGGAATCTGCTGATGAAGGCTCCTCTGACCAAGAAGACATGAGTGACAAGGAGGAGGAGAGTGGGGCAGACAGCTCAGAAGGAGATCAATTATCTAGCTCCTCCTTGGATTCAGAACAAGAGTTAATGATACAGCCACGCATGCGGAGAGCGATGCATAGGCAACTACAACTGAGAGATTATTATCAAAGAAAATGAGGCCACCTGTGGTTGGGTGGGGCTGTGGTAATTAGTGAGGGTGCTATAAATAGCAGCCTGTGGGTTTAGCCATTGTGGAGGATTATCTGATCGTTGTGTTTCGTGACTGCTTTACTGACTTTGACCTTTTGTGTGCTGATTTTTCCCCGCTTTGAAACTAAACCAGAGCAAAGTGTGTTTCACTTTGTGAAAGAAGAAGGACTGTGAATTGCCTCACAGCTGCAAGCTAAGTATCACAGAACTGATAAGGGGCTTGTACAAATTACCGGTTTGTTTGGAGACGAGTGCTCTTTGCTATACCAAAAGAGTGCTTAGTTTAAGTGAATTTTCATTATAAAGAACATTGTTTTGAATTTTCAAACGTGTGTGCGTCTGAAATTTGTACCTGTGAATTTTTGGGAGGAGCCTACCAGAGAGCCCGACAGAACAGGCATACAAATCTAAATAAACTAGGAGAGTGGTGTTATGAGTTAAAGCAGTGGTCCCCAACTTTTCTGGCTTTGCTGACCAGTATTCAATCTCCTTTCGTGTAGCATGGAATTTAAATGTACCTTAAACAAAAAAAACCCCTATTTTCCACAGCTCTTATTTCCCAGTAAGTAACTTTCGAACTGAAACCCTAAGTAGTATGGAAAGATCTAATGTGCTGGTTCACTGATTCTGAATGCTGCACTTAGCATCAACATCAGGCTTAAAATCTCACCGAGTCCAATCGATGCTACACTGTTTATGCAGCTACCTTTCCAGAAAAGAAGTTGCCTGCAATTCCTCAGGAGAGTTTATATTACTGTACTTGCTTTAAATTTTTTTTAAAAAGACGAAGATCCTATTGTCCAGATAAGACTTCACTGATATTCTACAAAAATAATTAAATGAAAGTGTTCTTTTTTCCTCCCACAACTCTTCCTCCACAAATTTGTCTCTATCCCTTACTGCACTGACATGATGAATACTATGAAGAATTCCTAAATCTTTTAATTTTTCTGTATGCCAGACAAGGTTGAATTTGGCTTGCTGTTCATCACCATACAAATCTTTGGCTGGCCTCAGTTTAGGCTAGCTTGGTGGGTTAGAATTTAGGAAGAATTTATTTAGAGAAATATGCAACCTATCTTCATTGAATGGCTATGGAGATTCTAAGTCATCCAGATTATGGTTGTTCCAAAGATGATAGTCTGCTAGAAATGGTGGTAGACTTTAGGAGAAACCTTCCATCCTTTCACCTCTCTATTTTTTTAAAAAAATATTTTTATTGATTTTTCCAATGTAAACACACACACAACATAAAACAAGTGTTTTGTGAATTGTGCCCACCACCAGACAAACATTCATACCCCACCACCAAATCGGGGGTGTTTCTTGTATAAACCATTTTAACCCAAGATAAAACTATCTATTTACATATTATAAAGTGATTCCAATTTGTTTCTTGTAGCTTGGTCTCGGATTCTACTCGCTATGTATCGTCTTACCTTGTCCCAGTTGTTGCAAGTCAGTTTCATTAACCAAATTCACCCTTTTATCGATAATCTTAAATTGAATGTGATCCATCATGTACTGGTACCAATTTTGCATTGTCCATTTTGTCGCATCCTTCCAACCCAAGACTATTACCTCCTGAGCGCTTTCTATCGCTGCTTGTTTTATTTCTCTAAATTCTCCCATCGCATTAGTTTTGACTAATACTGCCATTTCCTTAGTAATTAGCCATCATATATTTAGCATCCTATTAATATCCTCTTGCATTTTTTGCCAAAAATTCTGCACTACAGGGCATCCTTCCACCTCTCACAATACTAGACAACAGAGTATCAACAGTAGAGACCTTCAAATTTCTAGGCTCTATTATATTTCAAGACCTAAAATGGTCACCTAACATCAAAAACATCATCAAAAAAGCACAACAAAGAATGTTTTTTCTTTGCCAACTCAGGAAGCTCAAACGATCCAAGGAGCTGATTCATAGGCACCTGCTGGCTACCTCCATAAATTAAAACAAGGACCAATGGAGTTAATTGAGGGAAAATTGAATATAAACTTTTTCTACATAAATATAAAATAAGTTCTGAGTAAAAATTGCTTATAATTATTTAATTGCTTACAATTCTGGAAATCATCATGGAGAAAATTATTTATGGGAATATGCATTGATGAAAACAGAAAAATGAAAATATATATTATATTCATAGAATTCAACATGATCTACAGCAGCATTTCCCAACCGGTGTGCCGTGAGACACGGTCAGGTGTGCCGCGAAGTGCCTGGGGAAGCTCCAGCTGGGCAGGGCGCTGCCGGTACCTCTGACCTGGAGCTCCCACTTGCAGCTGTCCCCCGGCTCCTGCCTGATGCCGCTGTTTCCGGCGCTCTCCTGCTGGGCCCCAAAGAAGGAAGGCGGGAAAAAGGAGAGCTTCATTCTTCGTGCCTCCTTTTTCCCGCCTTCCTTCTTTGTAGCCCAGCAGGAGAATGCCAGAAACTGCGGTATCGAGCAGGAGCCGGGGGACAGCTGCGAGTGGGAACTCCAGGTTAGAGGCATCGGCAGCGCCCCGCCCAGCTGGAGCTTCCCTAGCATTGGCGGCAAGTGTCCTTTGGGGCCCGGCGGGAGGTCACTGGCAGTGGGAGCGGGAGGGTTCCGGCTGCAGCGGCCCCAGGCAGTCGTGGAGATGGCGGCTGCGAGAGGGAGCTCCAGGGTGGAGGCACCGACGGTGGTGGTTGGACGTGCTGCTGGACACCGTACATGCTGGCGCTGCGGGGCTGGCATATACGGCGTCCAGCAGCACGTCCAGCTGCCACCGTCAGGGCTCCCGCTCGCAGTCAGCCGAGAGAGAGAGGGAGAAAGAAAGAAAGAAAGAAAGAGAGACATAGCAAGAGAGGCAGAAAGAGAGAGAGAGAGACATAGCAAGAGAGGCAGAGAGAGAGAGAGAGAGAGACATAGCAAGAGAGGCAGAGAAAGAGAGACAGAGAAAGAGAAAGAGAGAGAGAAAGAGAGATATAGCAAGAGAGGCAGAGAGAGAGAGAAAGAAAGAAAGAGAGACATAGCAAGAGACAGTGAAAGAGAGAGAGAGAGCAAGAAAGAGAGAAAAAAGCAAGAAAGAGATAGCAAGAGAGACAGAGAGAGAGAGAGCAATGGAGAGAGAAAGACATAGAGGAAGGGAAGGAGGGAGAGAGAAAGAGAGCAAAAAAGAGAGGAAGAAAGAAAGAGGGATGGAGAGAGAGAAAGAAGGGAAGGAAGGAAGAGAGAGAAAGAGGGAGAAATAGAGCGAAAGGGAGGAAGAGAGATTTCTTTTTGTCCAAACTTTTCTTTAGCGCCCCCCCCCCCCCCCCCACCGTTCAATGTTCCCCAGGATTTTGAAAATATGAATAATGTGCTGCGGCTCAAAAAAGGTTGGGAAACACTGATCTACAGTATATACTGTATCAAAGATGAAGAAAAAGAGGAAGCTACATATAACTTTTATTGCTATTACGGTAAAAATGATTCACAAAACTGAACATGAAAGATTTTTTTAATAGTAGAAAAAAATATCAATGCTTTGTGGTTCATTTTTGGAGAACAGGTTCCATCTAGATCAAGACTTATCAAGGTGGATGCATGTTTATTGTTTGGAAGCAATTATCTTCATAGCATTTCACATAGTAACATATATTAAATTACTGGCACATTGTTTAGAAAAGAAGTCTTAAGATTTATGGACAGTAAACTAGCAACAACCAACCCCCAGCGTTAAAGTGACTTTTAACGTGATTAGTGGACTTGATTAATACAGTGAAAGAAGAAGCCTTAATGATTTGTCTCTGAGATAAGTAATATAAATGAAAAGAAATAAGCATATATCTTTCTGAATTAACTGCAGTCATTTGGATAAGCCTACAAAATAGGCTTATTCCTGAATATCTGCTGAACATTTGTGCATCTTGCCTAAAAATAAAAACATTTGCCAATCAATGGACTGATAAAATCTCACATTTACACATTTGACAATTAGGAATTTGGAAGTTACAACATTTACAGTTCTCACATGTGCTAATGAAAACAGTTCTGTGCTAATGCAAACAGTTCTATGAAAATGAAGCATGATTAAGGAAACACTAAAACAGCCAATAAATTGTATTGATTTAAAGTTCTTGAACACTTAAGGAAGACAGGAGCAAAAGTAATTTTCAATTAAGATTTGGCAAATGATGAATTTACTCCTTTCACAAAATGTTGCAATTTATTAAGGCTGGGTTTGGTACTTATACAACATAATGAACTCATTATTCCTATTTATGACAGAGAGCAATTAATTATTAGAATTCTTAAAACCTAATGCCAATTAGTGTGACAAATCAATGGATGTGATCATTCTATAAAAATGTTATTGGAAGGTTTTTATAAAGTACTCTTTGAAATATCATGGAGGCAATATGACATTTACTGTTCCTGATGTCTCTCAATACAACTAAATCCACTAATTCATTTGTGGTCCCTGTTATTATATCAAATAAAATAAATAATTTTGTAGTGCATTGTTTTAGTTTGAACAATTAACTTAGTATAACATAAAACCAAGAGTCCAACGTATATAGATCAAAATGTTCCCAATGTGGAATAGTTCACATGCCATTGCTATCTTGCTATTTTGGGAGTTAGTAAAACCTGATAAAACTAGTAAATAGATATACCATATATCCTTTAACAGGGAGAATAAGATAAGTTTACTTCTCTTTTTTCTCTTTGATCCTGCCCATCCACTCTATCCATCATCTTTCCTTTCTCCTTCTTGCCTCATTCTTGCCAAACACTGTAAATTCTTTCTCCACCCGAAATAATGTATCACTCACATAGTATATAAAAAATATGTGGATTTCTGTTTCCTAACCACTGCCTTGGGAGTGTTGTGGTTAGCTCTGGCCCAGCTCCTGCCCCAAGGACTGTGGATGTGAGGGAGACATCCACATGCTGCAGGTCTGTTTCCCCCCCCTCCATGGAATCTGCTGATGAAGGCTCCTCTGACCAAGAAGACATGAGTGACAGGGAGGAGGAGAATGTGGCAGACAGCTCAGAAGGAGATACATTATCTAACTCCTCCTTGGATTCAGAACAAGAGTTAATGATACAGCCACGCATGCGGAGAGCGATGCATAGGCAACAACAACTGAGAGATTATTATCAAAGAAAATGAGGCCACCTGTGGTTGGGTGGGGCTGTGGTAATTAGTGAGGCTGCTATAAATAGCAGCCTGTGGGTTTTGGCCATTGTGGAGGATTATCTGATCGTTGTGTTTCGTGACTGCTTTACTGACTTTGACCTTTTGTGTCCTGATTTTTCCCCGCTTTGAAACTAAACCAGGGCAAAGTGTGTTTCACTTTGTGAAAGAAGAAGGACTGTGAATTGCCTCACAGCTGCAAGCTAAGTATCACAGAACTGATAAGGGACTTGTACAAATTACCAGTTTGTTTGGAGACAGTGCTCTTTGCTATACCAAAAGAGGGCTTGGTTTAAGTGAATTTTCATTATAAAGAACATTGTTTTGAATTTTCAAACGTGTGTGTGTCTGAAATTTGTACCTGTGAATTTTTGGGAGGAGTCTGCCAGAGAGCCCGACAGAACAGGGAGTATATTCTTTATTTAGATTGATTGCTCCTTCTTACACCTCAGAATAATCTTAACCACTATTCCATCATTTGAAAGGGTAAATACTCCTACTTTTTCCACATGCACAATCAGATACTGGGGGAAAAAGTGTTCTAATTATTATCTTCTTTGTTGTCATGTAAATATCCTTCATGATCCTATCTAAATTAACATTGATTTCCTTCTTAAAATTAATCTCCTCTATTTATTCAGCACATGGCTCCTTTTAATCTATTCTTGAGTCAAAGAAAACAAAAATATCTACCCCCATTTGTTTTCTGTCAGCTGTGAATTCACAAAACATGCTGGTTGGCATTATGCTCTCTTTTTAATATTTAAAATTAACCCATATATTTTTACCTTCCATTGTTCTTTCTAAAAAGCTTTTAAATCTATTTTATTTTCAGTTACAGAGTAGCATCATCTGTATACTACAGATTGTTAGGTTTGAATGATCCATTTTTTATTCAAGCTTTCATCTCTTCCAATTCTTTTACTCTTCTAATATATACACTGTACCAGTTAAACTGATGGGCAGTTGTATAAATCAAATACATAAACAAATAAATTTATATACATTATTGTCTTGTTTCTTTTCCTACTCTGAACTATTCTTTTAAAAAACCCATAATTCCTATAGCAACTTTTTGTTCATTGTCAAAACTCCTCAGGATAGTTTGTCCCAAGCACCGAATTTTGGGGAAGGATCTCTGATTTTGTTCCTCTTCAATATTTTATAAACATACTATATTCACAGGAATTGTACATTTTATTGCCCAATTTTTCTCTGATTTTAAATTCTTTGTCTGTTAGGTTTGTTTGTTTTTCATTTCAGGGTTATTAATATCAATATTTTTCTGGCAGACAGTGTAAAAAAATAAGCCTGCTTTAGAAGCTTCTGTTGATACTGCACCCCACTGTCCAACTGTATACCTTCTATAAAGGTGTCCATATGAACTGATAATCCATCTCAATTTTCACTTTAGTTGCACCTGAAATGTCATATTGTTTCTCTGACATAATCTTTAATGTTTACGCCAAATAACTTTTTCTTCTTGTTTTCAGAATAAACTAGCTTGCTCGGTGTACAAAATACACAAACAGAGAAACCTCTTAGGAGTATAACTTCTTGTGTTTTAGAGATTCGTGCTTGGTTTCAAGGTAAATAAAGATAAAAATTATCTGCCTGCCTGCCTGCCTGCCTGCCTGCCTGCCAGCCTGCCTATCTATCTATCTATCTATCTATCTATCTATCTATCTATCTATCTATCTATCTATCTATCTATCTATCTATCTATCTGTCATCTATCTATCTGTCATCTATCTATCTATCTATCTATCTATCTATCTATCTATCTATCTATCTATCTGTCATCTATCTATCTATCTATCTATCTATCTATCTATCTATCTATCTACCTATCATCACCACCACCATTATCATCTCTCTCTCTCTTCTGCCCTCTCTGAGAAAGCTGTGCCTGTCTGCCTGTCTGCCTGTCTCTCTCTGTCTCTCTGTCGCTCTCTGTCTCTCTCTGTCTCTCTCTGTCTCTCTCTGTCTCTCTCTGTCTGTCTGTCTCTGTCTGTCTGTCTGTCTGTCTCTCTCTACCTACCTACCTACCTATCTATCATCACCACATCACCACCACCATTATCATCTCTCTCTCTCTTTTCTGCCTTCTCTGAGAAAGCTGTGCCTGCCTGCCTGCCTGCCTGCCTGTCTGTCTCTGTCTGTCTGTCTGTCTGTCTGTCTGTCTGTCTGTCTGTCTCTCTCTATCATCTATCTATCTATCTATCTATCTATCTATCTATCTATCTATCTATCTATCTATCTATCTATCTACCTATCTATCATCACCACCACCATTATCATCCCTCTCTCTCTTCTGCCCTCTCTGAGAAAGCTGTGCCTGTCTGCCTGCCTGCCTGCCTGTCTCTCTCTGTCTCTCTGTCTCTCTCTGTCTCTCTCTGTCTCTCTCTGTCTCTCTCTCTCTCTCTCTCTCTCTCTCTCTCTCTGTCTCTCTCTGTGTCTCTCTCTCTCTATCTATCTACCTACCTATCTATCATCACCACCACCATTATCATCTCTCTCTCTCTTTTCTGCCCTCTCTGAGAAAGCTGTGCCTGCCTGCCTGTCTGCCTGTCTGTCTCTGTCTCTCTGTCTCTCTGTCTCCCTGTCTCTCTGTCTCTCTCTCTCTCTCTCTCTCTCTCTCTCTCTATCTATCTATCTATCTATCTATCTATCTATCTATCTATCTATCTATCTATCTATCTATTCCCCCCACCACACACATTTGCTGTGAGGAATTCCAGAGTGTGTTATATGCACATCCTTCCCTACTCAAGAGCACTTTTTCTTTTTGAATATAAACACTGCACAGCTGTGGAATATTCATGTCAGTCAACACATGTATATCCTCTTAAAGTTTCTTCCAGATCTGCCCCATGAAATTAGATTATAGCTACCGGCACCTCGCTTGCATTGTACATATAATAAAAATAACTTAAGGGGATTCTAGAGGGATCCTTTTAACCGTGAAAGAAATTAAATATTTGTTCAAGTTCTACTGCCATTGCAAGGCTTCATGCCTTTTGGAGTGTTGAGTTCTGTACTTACCCTTTGAGTGACATATCAGACAGGAGTGTCATTAATTAAAAACAAACAAAACAGCACATGGAGCCAGACAAAAGCTGAGTTTGCTTGTTTCTTTGTTTATTGTCTGTATTTATATGCCACTCCCTCCAAAAACGACTCAGAGTAGTGAACTATCATCAAAAATACAATTGTAAAAAGCAATTATATCAATAAAGTCAACAATGCAATAAAAACAATAATATCATAATTGTTAGTACAGGGTACATGGTTGTTAGGGATTGCCATTGTAAACTGCATATTGTACACGTGTACCAAACTTGTACTTAAAGAGTTAATATGCACTTAAAGATTTAACTTGTACTTGAAGAGTTAATCTTCAAGGCTGTTTCGTCACTTCCTCATTGAAGCTCATTATTCTGCTCTGTCATTTCTTTTACTTTTGCCTGAGAGAGGGGGAGTTGTGTTTACGCTTCATGCGTATCTTCTTGTATAAGCTTCGTGCTTATTATCTATATTGTATTTTGCTTCGTGCTAATCTTGTAATTGCTCAGTGCGTATTATTCTGTATTTGCTTCGTGCTTATTCTGGACTGTTTATATTTTGTTTATATGTAAATAATACTTATTTAACTAAGTCTGTGTATTGACTTTATCACACATCCACGCTCTGTTAAAATTCTCTGCTCACTATTGTCAAAGGTTTCATAGCCTAGCTAACTGAGACAAGCCAGCAATAATCATAATATCCCCTTAGACTGTCTACAGGTGACCTCACCCCATTCCTAAATGGTCTGTAAGGTGCATGCATAAGTGCACCATAGTGCCTACCATTCCGGGCTTCCTTTCCTATTGTCCTAAATCACCTGTACCTACTTTGCTTATGTTTATATCGATACCTGCTATCTTGTACATGTTTTGACAAACAAACAAAACAAACAAACAATAAACTATCTGAACCTCCCATGGAAGAGGCCAACTGGAGGTGACCTGAGTTGTCATAATATGATCTCCACCACCCTCAAATGACAGCATGAGGTAAATCTGTGCAATATTTACCACAGGGAGGTTAGGGAGTTATAAAGCTTTCTGTCCAATATATGTGGCTGGGCAGATTTTACAGGGTATTTGATAAACTCCCTGGTTTTCTGGCTGGATATTGTCTTTGGGGTTTCTTAGGATGTTGGCTATTTTTTTTATCTGTACCAAAGGCTGTCTTGATGTTGTGTTTGCGGACAATTTTGCTGATTTTATCTGTGGTGCCTTTGATGTAAGGGAGGAGGGCGATGCCATTGTCCTGTTCTGTGTCTTGGTTCTTGGGGGGTGTCTCTTTTTGGACAAACTAACAGGAGAGTAAATGGGGTGTGTCTCTTTTTGGACAAACTAACAGGAGAGTAAATGCACGTGTTGCAGAACATAAGAATGCATTAAGGAAAAAAGAAAAAAACCTCCTCCCTTTTCCAACACTTCAAAACTACAGGACATGAAATTGATTTTGACAATACTAAATTAATTTCCAAAACAGAACACTACAGCAAAAGAATAATCATGGAAGACATCAAGATAGAAAAACCATCACCAAAATATGAACAAGCGGGATGATACCTCCCGCCTACCAGCCCTCATTAACAAACGTATCCCAGCCATAGAAACTGAAACCAGACTCAGAACACACATTGCAAAACAATCAAGTAGCCTGCAAGCTCCAACTACTCAGGATATCACACCTAATCCACAATCATTAACTAATCAGCATACCTCAGTTACAGATGTTACCCCACTGACTCACCAGGCAGTTTCTACACAGCAGACAATTGCTGAGCCATCAAACCACACCCAGCCACCAGTATTTATAGAAGGAAGGCAGCTCAGGTCTCGCTGTGTTCATCCTAGAACAAGGACAGAAGCACCAGCCTGAAGATGACAAGTGGGACCTCGTCGAAACGTTGCCAGAAATTTCTAAATCCTACACGGGAAGAAAACCGAATATACCAAGACCGTCATACCTGTACCTGTGAAAATCTACGAAAACAAACAAACAAACAATATATATATAAAAGTTCAAACGTTATTCTTGTATGTATGTATGTATGTATGTATGTATGTATGTATGTTTGCATGTATGTATGTGCATCAAAGGAATCTTCTTCCCAAGGGAAAAGAAGGAGTTAAACTTCCATTTCCTGGGTTATCATGTAGGCTTGCTGTTGCCATAACAACAAGAAATTATCTACCTTCAGAGAAGGGATGTCACAATTTATTCTAAATATCCTCTCATCATTAGCTCTAACTCGAGATGGACCTTTTGGAAGTCTCACTAAAAACTTTTAAAGGAGGGTGAAGAACAAAAAGCAGAATCGGGCCACATCACACATACAGGCAGAGTGTTTCTGGGATGGTTCTGAGATTTCTTTGTAAAACATGCATACATTAGGGTTTAAAGAACAATTCCCCACTCAAAAAGTAGAAAACTGTGTTATCACTTATTAAAGGTTCCAGAGTTGAAACTTAGAGTAGGTGACTTAGGATTTCAACTGAGAATGACAAAGATACAAGGAGATTGATTTTATTTTGGGGTGGAGTCCTTTTTATTGCATATTTTCAGTAGAACTATTTGACCACTCACCGTGAAGAATGTTCAGTCCCACCAACTCATAATTCCCTCTGCTGTACCTGGGAACATCAATCTCTTGATCTTCCATGTGTTTCAGAAACTCAAGAGATTGATATCCCTATGGCTTATACTTCAAACAAACAAATCCTACCTTGAAAGAGTCCATCTGCTTTAGAAAGAAATTGATAGACCTGTCATATATTTTCTTCCCTTTTCCTGTGGAAAGATTGACTGGGAACATCAGTCTCCAGAGGAATTAATAGGCAGAAGGAAAACAGTGGTGAAACATAAGAAGGATATGGAATGGAGCATTAATAAATACCATGAGGTTTCCTTCGTTCCTTTGTTCGTTCCTTCCTTCATTCCTTCCTTCGTTCCTTCCTTCCTTCCTTCGTTCCTTCCTTCCTTGTATAAACCTTACTTCACCATCTTGTATTTGTATTTATTAGATTTGTATGCCGCCCCTCTCCGAAGACTCGGGGCGGCTAACAACAATAAAAAACACAATGTGAACAAATCTAATATTAAAAATAATCTAAAAAACCCCAATTTAAAGAACCAACCATGCATATAAACATACCATGTATAACTTCTATAAGCCTAGGGGGAAGGGAAAATTTCAATTCCCCCATGCCTGATGACAGAGGTGGGTCTTAAGGAGCTTGCGAAAGGCAAGGAGGGTGGGGGCAACTCTGATATCTGGGGGGAGCTGGTTCCAGAGGGTCAGGGCCGCCACAGAGAAGGCTCTTCTCCTGGGTCCCGCCAAACGACATTGTTTAGTCAATGGGACCCAGAGAAGGCCAACTCTGTGGGACCTAACCAGTCGCTGGGATTTGTGCGGCAGAAGGCAGTCCCGGAGATATTTTGGTCCAATGCCATGAAGGGCTTTATAGGTCATAACCAGCACTTTGAATTGTGACCGGAAATTGATCGGCAACCAATGCAGACTGCGGAGTGTTGGTGTAACATGGGCATACCTTGGGAAGCCCAAGATTGGTCTTCGAGCTGCATTCTGCACAATCTGAAGTTTCCAAACACTTTTCAAAGGCAGCCCCATGTAGAGAGCATTACAGTAGTCGAACCTCGAGGTGATGAGGGCATGAGTGACTGTGAGCAGTGAGTCCCGGTCCAGATAGGGTCGCAACTGGTGCACCAGGCGAACCTGGGCAAATGCCCCCCTCGCCACAGCTGAAAGGTGTTTCTCTAATGTGAGCTGTGGATCGAGGAGGACGTCCAAGTTGCAGACCCTCTCTGAGGGGGTCAATAATTACCCCCCCCCCAGGGTTATGGACGGAGAGATGGAATTGTCCTTGGGAGGCAGAACCCACAGCCACTCCGTCTTATCCGGGTTGAGTTTGAGTCTTATTACTTTATTTATTACCTAGCAACAACAAGTCTTCCCATTCACTGCCTGACTGAACAGCCCAATATAGATGCTGACATACAACTGTAGATTGTCCCTCAACTACTAATTTAATTGTGTCAAAATGTGCTTTTTTTCTTTCAAAAGAAAGATAGGGAAAAATCAAGAGGAAAAAAAAGTTCTTTATGAACATCATTATGTTCCACATCATGTCCTTCACCTGTTCAAAATGTTACTCATGCTTCTCAAGAGTCTTTTGGAGACCAGAAGCAGAAGGCAGGGACTGATAAACAGCAAAAGTGTCTGGAGAAAAGTACAAAAGAATGTAAGTAAAAGTAAAAATGCTTGTCTGAAAACTCCTTTAGTTAAAATGTTGAAGAGTCTACCCATTTGTTCTTTTGAGACAGAGACTATCTTGAATGTTGAGATGACTTCACTGTGCATTGAAGTATGAATTTTTCAA
Organism: Erythrolamprus reginae; assembly: GCF_031021105.1. Taxonomy (NCBI): domain Eukaryota; kingdom Metazoa; phylum Chordata; class Lepidosauria; order Squamata; family Dipsadidae; genus Erythrolamprus; species Erythrolamprus reginae. The sequence continues at coordinate 119,924,160 of NC_091953.1, forward strand.
GTAAAATCCCAGAAGCACAGCAAAAGAGGGAACATGGTCTTTTCAAATGATCTTGAATTACAATATTAAATATTCCCATGCAGTTTAAGTCAAGGATATTGGAACTTGTAATAATTTTTCTACATTGGTTGGGTATTGTTGGGAGCTTTCTTATCCCAACTTTACATTTCTCAAGGTCTATTTTAGTGCGGTGAGGTCTATTTCTGCTATTGCAGAAAAGTTTTATTTTCAATTAAAAAAGACCCCCCCCCCCACATAAATAGGGTTTTTTAATGTAGCAAATAAGAGAAGTTAAAACATACCTCAAAAGGAAAACCATACTGTAATGAAAGAAACATTTGTATTTTACCAGGTCCATAATTTTAACAAGGAGGAAAGCAGTGCTAATTGTTGTGTTCATAGTTCAATTCTGTTGGAGGATTTAAAAACAAACATTGGCCATTTCAGTTCAAGATATTTGCTGTTGTGGATCCTCTGATCCTCTGGCCTGGTGAGCCTATTTAACTCTACCTATTCCAAGCTCAATGTGTCACTCTCTTAATTGAGGTACCTGAGATTATTTTCATTGCTTAGAATTATAACTATGCAAAGTAAAACCACTTTTTTATTTTTGGGCATTTCTCCTTATAGTCCTTTTTAAAAATAACATTGGAGGATCCATTCCCTATATTTCCTGAAAGATGGCATTAATAGATTTTAATATTTGTTTTCAATAGTCCCCAGTTGCAAAAGTCTCTAGATAAGGGGTCTTCAACCTTAAACACTCACAGAGCCATTTTAATGCATTTCCAACAGAAATAATCAAATTCAAGAGTATTTTGAAAAAGGCAATTTTATATACTCTTCAGTTAATAATCACAATTATCCAAAATCTCTTTTTTTTAAAAAATCTCTTTTTATTAAAACATTTTTCTTAATATAAAGTACAAATAGAAAGGAAGAGAATGGAAAAAAGGGGATAAAGTGAGGAAAGGAGAGCAAAAGAAACAATTAATGAAACTTCCAATTTTTTTAAGTGCAACTTTTTAATCATACCAAATAGTAACTACTAGCCATTTCTATCAGATCAACCCACTTAGTTATAAAGACTGAAATGTTCATTTTTTCTCTTTTTTTTATGCACATAATCCAGAAGTGGTTTCCAAGTAACCTAAAACTATTTACATTCTTATCTCTAATTCGTGCAGTCAACTTTGCCATCTCCACCAGTTCCATCATCTTGTTCAATTAATTCCTCAATTGTGGAAGTTAACACTTCTTTCAATTTCTGGCAGTATAGAATTTTTGCAGCCATCAAGATATATAACCACAAAGTTCTCCCCATTTTTTGTGTAATAGCTCCAAAAGAAAAGTTTCTGGTTTCCATTGTATTATGTGTTTTCAAACATTTTCTAAATTAAACCCAATACAGTGGTACCTCATCATACGAACTTAATTGGTTCCAGGAGTAGGTTCGTAAGGTGAAAAGTTCGTAAGATGAAACAATGTTTCTCATAGGAATCAATGTAAAAGCAAATAATGCGTGCAAATCCTTCAGGAAAATCCCAAACTTTAGAAGGGAGGCGAACAGAGGTCAGGGAGGAGCAGCTAAAGGGGGCGGGTGGAAGAAGCAAGGCTAGGCTAAAGGGTGAGTGGGAAGGAAGAAAGGCAAGGGGAGCGCCCCTCCCTTTTCTTTTTTCAAAAGACACAGTTTCAGTGCCTTTGCAAGCATGCAAAATCTTTACTCCTCCAAGCTGCCCCTCCCTTTTCTTTCTTAAAAAGACACCGTTTCAGTGCTTTTGCAAGCATGCAAAATCTTTACTCCTCCAAGCTGCCCCTCCCTTTTCTTTCTTCAAAAAAGGGGGAAAAAAGAAACCCCTTCATCCCAGCAGCAGCTGCTTGGGTTCGTAAGGTGAAAATAGTTCGGAAGAAGAGGCAAAAAAATCTTAAACACCGGGTTCGTATCTTGAAAAGTTCGTTAGAAGAGGCGTTCGTAAGATGAGGTACCACTGTATTTCTTTGTTTTGTCACATGCTCACTCTATGTGATAGAAAATATCTTCCTTACACTTGCATTTTCAATAAACATTTGAAACATCCTTATACATTTTTGATAGTTTATATGGGGTTAAATACTACCAGTATAGCATTTTATAGAAATTCTCCTGAATGTGAATTTCAGTGCTTTAATTCCATTATTTTCTGTACCCAGTGAATAAATACAATGTTTAATACAGTAGTGATATCCATTTTTTTTACTACCAGTTCTGTGGCATCTCTTGAAGGTGGTGTGGCATGGTGGGCGTAGCTTGGTGGGTGTGGCAGGGGAGGTACACTGCAAAATCCCCATTCCCACCCCATTCCTTTGGAATGATACTGCAAAATCCCATTCCCTCCCCATTGGGGGAAGGATATTGCAAAATCTCCATTGATACCCCACTCTAGGGCCAGCCAGGGCTGGTATTTGCAGGTTCCTTGAACTACTCAAAATTTCCTCTACCGGTTCTCAAGAACCTGTCAGAACCTTCTAGATTTCACCCCTGGTTTAATATATTCACTTTCAAGGTTTAACTGTAACAGCATTTAGGTGTAAGATGTTTATCATTAGTACAGAATATTGTTTCGAATTTATTTCTAGCAGCTTCAAATCCACAATTATTATTATTTTGGCCATAATTCTCAAATAGCATACTGAAAGGTCATCAGGGGAATTGTTTTACAAATGGGACTTATTTTAAATTATATTTGGAAGTATTGACTCACCTGTGTACCTATACTATAATTCCTAAAGAACTAATTCTTGTTTCTTTGTGTTTTCTTATTTTAGTTTATACCTACCTTTTTATTTATAGGGCCTCAGCTAAACTTAAAACATAGACAGTTAAAATGGGCAGTTATTGATCCAACTGCCAAAGGCCTCTTTTTCCATAGAAAACACAGATTGTAAATCATCCAAAGTATAATTTATTTGAGAAAGCACTTTCTGTTGATTAGAAAGGTGGATATGTTCAACCCATGAGGTATATTTGTTCTTTCCTCGGCAATCTTGTTAGGTACATTAAAAAAAATGTCCTCAGATTAATCAGAGGATTTCAAGTATTCATTTTGAATCAAATCCTTATGAAAGATAATATAAAAGAATCAATGGTTTCCATATTAAACTGCACATATTGGGTCTCAAGCTTCAAAAATGCCATTAGAGTCACAGGAAAATCAAACAAATGTTATTGGTTATTTCTGGTCTGCCATTGAAGAAAGTTCAGAAAATTGTTTAGTAAGTCAAAATTAGGAAAATCGGGATAGCCATATCATATTAGTTTTTCACAAACTCTATTGCCTTTTACTTCACCTCCATCTTGTAAAACATGGATGCTGAACCACAGAAGGGTGAAGGCTAGAGAAGACTTATCTTGACATAGGCTCTCAACAAAGTCTAGGGGTGGCTGGAAGACTGACTCCATCCACACTTAACTGTTCAGGCTTGTCAATCATCTTTTTAGTACTCTGTGGGATGATTAAGACAATGGCATAAGAAGAAGGACCTATTGGTTAAAGTAACTTGCTTATGCATTGCCTTCCTAAGGAATCTTGCTTGGAAACTTAATTGCTGAATTTTCATTCAGATATTTATTGCCATTTTAGTCTTTTATTTTCAACAGCTATGCAATCGAAAGCTGTTGTTGCTTGTAAATTCTTAAAGCTGACCACCTGGGCTTTGCCCCCATTCTGTCAGCGTTATTCTTCAAATTATTCTGTAAGGCTGCATTACTACTACTATTAGTCTTCTCATTGTTCCTATCACCCATCTCCTCCCACTTATGGTTGTATGACTGTAACTTGTTGCTTGTATCCTTCTGATTTATATTATTATTATTATTATTATTTTATTATTATTTATTAGATTTGTATGCCGCCCCTTTCCGTAGACTCGGGGCGGCTCACAACACAATAAAAACAGTTTATAACAAATCTAATAATTTACAATTTAAAATATTTAAAAAAACCATTATTAAACAGACATATACACAAGCATACCATACATAAATTGTATAGGCCCGGGGGAGATATCTCAGTTTCCCCATGCCTGACGACAAAGGTGGGTTTTAAGGAGTTTGCGAAAGGCGAGGAGGGTAGGGGCAGTTCTAATCTCTGGGGGGAGCTGGTTCCAGAGAGTCGGGGCCGCCACAAAGAAGGCTCTTCCCCTGGAGCCCGCCAACCGACATTGTTTAGTTGATGGGACCCGGAGAAGGCCCACTCTGTGGGACCTGATCGGTCGCTGGGATTCATGCGGCAGAAGGCGGTCTCGGAGATATTCTGGTCCGATGCCATGAAGGGCTTTAAAGGTCATAACCAACACTTTTAATTGTGACCGGAAATTGATCGGCAACCAATGCAGACTTCCACATTAATATTGATTGTTTCCTGATTGTTTATTTGTACCCTATGACAATCACTAAGTGTTGTACCTTATGATTCTTGACAAATGTATCTTTTCTTTTATGTACACTGAGAGCATATGCACCAAAGAGAAATTCCTTGTGTGGCCAATCACACTTGGCCAATAAAGAATTCTATTCTATTCTATTAGAGAATACGTAGATATCCTTTGCTCATTTTTAATTGTTAAATGATTTTAATGTTTACTTTAACATGCGATCTTACATTTAGAAGCCAAGTTTCTGGCACTGTGCATGCATCGCTATTTTGTTTTCAGCTTTTAAAAAAACATTGTTTTGGGATTTTTTTGCACTGCACATGCACATTTTTTGCGCACAGCCACACAGTACAGGAAGGAGCAAACTGGTAGCAAGATAAATTGGAAGCCATACCTGATTTGGAATACTTGATCCATGTTGGCACAATGGTTAGAATGCAGAATTACAGGCTAACTCTGCCTATAGCCTGGAGATCAATCCTGACTCGCTCAAGGTGGACTCAGCCTTCCATCCTTCCAAGGTCAGTAAAATGAGGACCCAGGTTTGTTTTGTTTATTTGTTTATTTGTTTATTTGTTTATTTGTTTATTTGTTTATTTGTTTATTTGTTTATTTGTTTATTTGTTTATTTGTTTATTTGTTTATTTGTTTATTTGTTTATTTGTTTATTTGTTTATTTGTTTATTTGTTTATTTGTTTATTTGTTTATTTGTTTATTTGTTTATTTGTTTATTTGTTTATTTGTTTATTTGTTTATTTGTTTATTTGTTTATTTGTTTATTTGTTTATTTGTTTATTTGTTTATTTGTTTATTTAGTTAGTTAGTTAGTCCAATACATAATACACATTGAAGAGAAAGATATGTAATAATATAAGTAAAGAAAAGAATAGAAGAAAAGATATAAAAGTATAGGTGAACATATTTGAAAGGAAGAAAAGATAAATGAGATAAGGAGAGACAATTGGACAGGGGACGGAAGGCACACTGGTGCACTTATGTACGCCCCTTACTGACCTCTTAGGAACCTGGAGAGATCAATCGTGGATAGTCTAAGGGGAAAATGTTGGGGGTTAGGGGTTGACACTACTGAGTCAGGTAATGAGTTCCACACTTCGACAACTCGGTTGCTGAAGTCATATTTTTTACAGTCAAGTTTGGAGCGGTTAATATTAAGTTTGAATCTGTTGCGTGCTCTTGCGTTGTTGCGATTGAAGCTGAAATAGTCATTGACAGGTAGAACGTTGCAGGTTGTTGGAAGCAATAGTCTGACTCTGTTCACTGCTTAGAGGGAACTGTAAGCATTATGAAGGAGTTTATAAGTCTAAGTGATAATGCTATTGCTGCCTTCCAATCACCCCTTACTATGGTTTAGGTTTACTGCTTCTCTTTGCAATGTGACAGTATGCATTATTCAGTTTAATTGCTTTTTGTCCATAAGGCTGATCATTCTGTCTAATTATACTTCTAGAGCTGCACCCACATGCAGATTAAACATTCTCTCTCCTTATCCCTAATTTTTCTTATCTGTCTGTTGGTCTGTCTTTCATTTAATTCCTTGTCTAGGCTCAGCTAGTAAAGAACTGACATATATATATTCTCCCGGAATAACACATTTGAATGCAAGAGAAACTCCTGCTTCAGGAAAATAAATGCTTCTTTGTGGTGAAATATTATCAAGTGAGCTTCATTTTTATTATGTTTCCAAGAAGTGCCTTCAAGGGTTATATCAAATAGAATTGAAGTATGGCTAGTATTAATCTTTTGGCAATAAAAGTTAGTTTTCCAGCTCATCATGCTCAGCCTTCAGGTATTCCAAGTCTTTAGTATTAATGAGAGGAAAGAAAGAAGGAAAGAAAGAAAGAAAGAAAGAAAGAGAGAGAGAGAGAAAGAGAGAAAGAGAGAAAGAAAGAAAGAAAGAAAAAGAAAGGAAGGAAAGAAGGAAGGAAGATAAAAAGAAAAGACATGCATGATAACTATTTTGGGTAATAAATAATCTAATAAAATAGTAAGGTTTATTCTCTGGTGGAAGGAAGGAAGGAAGGAAGGAAGGAAGGAAGGAAGGAAGGAAGGAAGATAGAAGAGAAAAGACTCATGCGTGATAACTATTTTTGGTAATAGATAATCTAATAAAATAGTAAAGTTTATTCTCTGGTGGAAGGAAGGAAGGAAGGAAGGAAGATAGAAGGAAGAGAAAAAACTTATGCGTGATAACTATTTTGGGTAATAAATAATCTAATAAAAGAGTAAGGTTTATTCTCTGGTGGAAGGAAGGAAGGAAGGAAGGATGGAAGGAAGGATGGAAGGAGGAAGGAAGGAAGGATGGAAGGAAGGAAGATAGAAAGAAGAGAAAAAACTTATGCATGATAACTATTTTGGGTAATAAATAATCTAATAAAATAGTAAGGTTTATTCTCTGGTGGAAGGAAGGAAGGAAGGAAGGATGGAAGGAAGGATGGAAGGAAGGATGGAAGGAGGAAGGAAGGAAGGATGGAAGGAGGAAGGAAGGAAGGATGGAAGGTAGGAAGGAAGATAGAAAGAAGAGAAAAGACTTATGCATGATAACTATTTTTGGTAATAAATAATCTAATAAAATAGTAAGGTTTATTCTCTGGTGGAAGGAAGGAAGGATGGAAGGATGGAAGGTAGGAAGGAAGGAAGGAAGGAAGGATGGAAGGAAGGAAGGAAGGAAGGAAGATAGAAAGAAGAGAAAAGACTTATGCATGATAACTATTTTTGGTAATAAATAATCTAATAAAATAGTAAGGTTTATTCTCTGGTGGAAGGAAGGAAGGAAGGATGGAAGGAAGGAAGGAAGATAGAAAGAAGAGAAAAGACTTATGTGTGATAACTATTTTTGGTAATAAATAATCTAATAAAATAGTAAGGTTTATTCTCTGGTGGAAGGAAGGAAGGAAGGAAGGAAGGAAGGAAGGAAGGAAGGAAGGAAGGAAGGACGGAAGGAAGGGGACAAAATACAATGATACCAATCAAAGATAAAGTTATATCTTTCTAAATGCAGTTTCAGTCTTCATGTTGGCATTTTGATACAACTTGTAAGGAAATATTAGGATTTTTTCCCCACCTCTGTAAGCAGTTTGGAATGCTAGGTTAGGAGAGAGGACAAACAGACAATTAGTGCCTTCACACTTACATGGTGTCAATAGCAACTGTTTTACCATACAAAGTCAAATAGCAAATTAATGAATTGGAGGACAATTCTTGTGCTCCAAAGAGTTCTGATGCATCATGAATGTAAGCTACTCCAAGAAACAACTCATTAAATTGGATCAATTCAATCCAGTACGTTAGATGCTACCAGAATGAGGACCAATATATTCAGAAACAGGACACTGCTGTATTCAGAACTGCTGCTCGTTGAATAACTCACCTGTATGGAACCCACATTGCATATCTGACATCAACACAATTGAGAGAGTCCAGAAATATTTCATAAGAAGAATCCTTCACTCCTCTTCCTGCAACAAAATACCTTACTCCACCAGACTTGAAATACTTTGATGAAACAACTTACAACTCCAATGCCTCCGTTCTGATTTAGTTCATAAAATCATATACCAATCATATACAGGAAGTAGTCCTTCCTGATAAAGACTACTTCACCTTTAACCGCAACAACACACAAGCATGTAATAGATTTAAACTAAATGTTAACTGATCTAAACTAGACTGCAAAAAAATACGACTTCAGCAATAAAGTGATCAACGCATTACCTGACTCTGTGGTTTCTACTCCTAACCCCAAAATCTTTAACCTTAGATTATCTACAATTGACCTCTCCCTCCTTTGTAAGAGGTCTGTAAGGGGCATGCATAAGCACACCATTGTGCCTACCATCCCTGTCCTACTGTCCTGTTGTCTTTTATCCTACTACAAGACAGGTTGGAAAAAGGAAGAAGGAATAACTGGCTTTCAAAATTGGAGGCATCCATCTAGATTATTGCAACATTATCTCAGGTTTAGCCTAGAACAATTTATCAGTTCTATAAGTCCTACATTTGAGCATTTGGAAGATGCAGTGTTTTTACTCACTGGCATATATAATAATAATAATAATAATAATAATAATAATAATAATAATAATAATAATAATAATATTGGATTTGTATGTCGCCCCTCTCCGTAGACTTGGGGCGGCTAACAACAACAATAAAAACAGCATGTGACAATCCAATAATAAAACAACTAAAAACCCTTATAATAAAACCAAACATACAAACAAACATACCATGCATAACTTGTAACGGCCTAGGGGGAAGGAATATATCTCAAAGCGATTTTCAAATATTTACAGTTACAGCATTTTCAGTCTTCCATTACTGGCCATTGATATTCAAGGCTTAAAAGTGTTAGAATCATAGAGTTTCAGAGTTGAAAGTGATCGTTTGGATCTTTGAACTGAACACTGATCCATGAAGGTTTACAAATTAAAACATGTCAAAAGAAGATACTCTAGTCTGGTTGTTGTTTTCCTTCAAAGCCTCCAGTGAATGGGTAATTAACATTTCTTTTGGGTAATTAGTTCCATTTCACTATTTTAGATACTTTAGGAAGTTCATTTGAAATCTACCTTGCTGCGACTTAAAATACTTGTTCTGATTCCTGAATAATAAAGAAGAAGTCCTGAACTTTTTTCATGTGGTGTCTTTCTGGCTACCTGTGGAACACTAAAATATCTATTGAGTTCTTGTTCTCAAATCTGAGGGTGCCCCAAAGCTTCAAACCACATTTGGAATACTGTGTTCAGTTCTGGAGACCTCACCTCCAAAAAGATATTGGCAAAATTGAATGGGTCCAAAGATGGGCTACAAGAATGGTGGAAGGTCTTAAGCATAAAACGTACCGGGAAAGACTTAATGAACTCAATCTGTATAGTCTGGAGGACAGAAGGAAAAGGGGGAGACATGATAGAAACATTTAAATATGTTAAAGGGTTAAATAAGGTCCAAGAGGGAAGTGTTTTTAATAGGAAAGTGAACACAAGAACAAGGGGACACAATCTGAAGTTAGTTGTGGGAAAGATCAAAAGCAACAGGAGAAAATATTATTTTACTGAAAGAGTAGTAGATGCTTGGAACAAACTTACAGCAGACATGGTAGATAAATCTACAGTAACTGAATTTAAACATGCCTGGGATAAATATATATCCATCCTAAGATAAAATACAGAAAATAGTATAAGGGCAGACTAGATGGACCATGAGGTCTTTTTCTGCTGTCAGACTTCTATGTTTCTATGCTTATAGGATTAGTTCTAATATGCTAGTTCTCCTTATTTTTCTCTGCATCCATTTCCAACTGAATCCTTCCTGAAATATGTTCATAATCAGACACAGGACCGGACATGGAGAATCTATAAAAAAAAACATAACATGATGGAGCCATTATTTTTTGGAGAAATTGAAGTTATTTTTTCCAGTAATGGAGCTCAAAACTGCATTTATCTTTATAAATTATAGCAATAGCAATAGCATTGAGATTTATATAATGCTTCACAGTGCTTTACAGCCTTCTTTAAGCGGTTCACAAAGAGTAAGCATATTGCCCCCAGATTGTTGGGAAGGATGGAAGGCTGAGTCAAGTTTGAGCCTGGTGAGATATGAACTGCTAAATTACAGGCAGCCGACAGTCAGCAGAAGTAGCCTGCAGTACTGCATTCTAACCACTGTGCCACTGTGGCTTTTATTATTCTGATTTGTAAACATATATAGAATAGAATAGAATAGAATTTTTATTGGCCAAGTGTGATTGGACACACAAGGAATTTGTCTTGGTGCATATGCTCTCAACGTACATAAAATAAAATATACATTTGTCAAGAATCATGTGGTACGACACTTAATGATTGTCATAGGGGTCAAATAAGCAATGAAGAAGCAATATTAATAAAAATCTTAGGATATACGCAACAAGTTACAGTCATACAGTCAACATGGGAAGAAATGGGTGATAGGAATAATGAGAAAAACTAGTAGAATAGAAGTGCAGATTTAGTAGAAAGTCTGAGAGTGTTGAGGGAATTATTTGTTTAGTAGAGTGATGGCGTTCGGGAAAAAACTGTTCTTGTGTCTAGTTGTCTTGGTGTGCAGTGCTCTGTAGCGACGTTTTGAGGGTAGGAGTTGAAACAGTTTGTGTCCAGGATGTGAGGGGTCAGTAAATATTTTCCCCGCCCTCTTTTTGACTCGTGCAGTATACAGGTCTTCAATGGAAGGCAGGTTGGCAGCAATTGCTTTTTCTGCAGTTCTGATTATCCTCTGAAGTCTGTGTCGGTCCTGTTGGGTTGCAGCACCAAACCAGACAGTAATAGAGGTGCAGATGACAGACTCAATGATTCCTCTGTAGAACTGAATCAGCAGCTCCTTGGGCAGTTTGAGCTTCCTGAGCTGGCGCAGAAAGAACATTCTTTGTTGTGCTTTTTTGATGATGTTTTTGATGTTAGGTGACCATTTTTGGTCTTGAGATATGATAGAACCTAGAAATTTGAAGGTCTCTACTGTTGATACTGTGTTGTCTAGTATTGTGAGAGGTGGAAGGGTGGAAGGGTTTCTCTTAAAGTCTACCACCATTTCTACGGTTTTGAGTGTGTTCAGTTCTAGATTGTTCTGGTCACACCACAAGGATAGTTGTTCAACTTCCCGTCTGTATGCGGATTCATCATTGTCTCGAATGAGTCCGATCACTGTTGTATCATCTGCAAACTTCAGTAGTTTAACAGATGGATCGTATGAGATGCAGTCATTAGTGTATAGAGAGAAGTGGTGACAGTACACAGCCTTGGGGGGCATGACAATTCAACCCCCTGCCCAAATACTATTATTAAGCCAGTCAGAACTTACTGGATTTCACCACTTCTTCAATAAGATTCAGAAGATGCATTTTTCTCTTCCTTTCTTTAACCATAGTTCAGTATCAGATTCCTACCTGGATGGTGGGGGACGGCATTCTGATAACGAAAATGGAGTTGTGTGCATTGCACATGTATGTGCCCAAGTGAGATTTTGCTTCTGCACATGCAAAGGAAGCAAAATCTTGCAAGAGGATGCGCAGGCGCGTGTGATTTCAGTGATTTTTGGTGATTTTTTTGCTTCCACGCATGCGCAGAAGTGCATGTGTCCCCTTGTGAGATTTTGCTCCCTGTGCATGCGCAGAAGTGAAATCTTGTGCATGCCCGCTGGAGACACAGAGCCGCATGCAAATGATCACAGATAATCCCCACTCGGTCAAGGACCTAGGGATACTAATAACTAAAGATCTAAGTGCCAAAGCCCACTGCAACAACATCGCTAAGAGTTGTTAATCTAATCCTATGTAGCTTCTGCTCTGGAAATCTCACACTACTTACCAGAGTTTACAAAACTTTCGCCATCCTCGAATACAGCTCATCCATTTGGAACCCATATCGCATCTCAGATATTAACACCCTTGAAAATGTTCAAAGATACTTCACAAGAAGAGCCCTTCATTCCTCCACTCGAAACAGAATACCTTACGAAACTAGACTTACAATCCTGGGCCTAGAAAGCTTAGAACTATGACGCCTTAAACATGATCTAAGTATTGCCCACAGGATCATATGCTGCAATGTTCTGCCTGTCAAAGACTGCTTCAGCTTCAACCACAACAACACAAGAACACACAGCAGATTCAAGCTTAATATTAACCGCTCCAAACTTGACTGTAAAAAATATGACTTTAGTAATCGGGTTGTCGAAGCATGGAACTCATTACCGGACTCTGTAGTATCATCCCCTAACCCCCAACATTTTACCCTTAGACTATCCATGGTTGACCTCTCCAGATTCCTAAGAAGTCAGTAAGGGGCGTAAATAAGTGCACTAAAGTACCTTTTGTCCCATGTCCTATAGTCTCTCCTATATCTCGTATTTCTTCTCTACTATATCCTCTATAACCTTTATTGTGTATTATTGTGTATTGGACAAAATACAAATACAATAAATAATAATACAATAATAAATACAAATAAATAAATGCAAAGCGGCAGGACTTGGCAACCCTTCATTGCCACAGTTGCAAACACAACTGCACAAGTTTTCTTATGGTTTAGACACAAGTCCTTCTCCTCTAAAATTACCTTCTTTCAGAAACCAAGAAATCAAAGAGTAATTCACTGAAATGAAAGCATTAAAAGTGTCCTATATTCTCACCTCCTCCTTTTCCTTCCTGCCGCCTGCCTGTGTTCCTAGTAAAACAAATGTAAATGGTATGAGTGTTCTAAAACCAAAAGGTTCTTGTTGCCAAATGAATTGATTGTTTAATTACATTGTTCTAGTGAGACCTAATCTCTGCAATTTATGATGAAGAAGGCTTTTCCACATCTTTGGAGACAATCACACTGGAACAATGACGAAAAACAACTGTACATGTTATGAGCAAACATCAGGTAGGACATTTTACATATCTGTAAACAGTTAAATAATAGTGTTCAAAATTCAGCAGGTAGAAAGACTTCTGGCCTCAATTCACTCCCCTTGGAATAAAACAAAGCTCTGAGCATATATACATTTCCTGCACAACAACACTTCTATTTAAGAGTAAACACCTCCCTCTACTGGCCATTATGTGAATTTGACATAATACTGCACCTACCTTAAGATATCATGAATTGTTGTAAAACCCAAACTAGAGTGTGTCACACTTCTGAGAAAATACTTAAGATATACTTTCCACGCTAAATATATTCATTTCTCCAAAGATTGTGCAATATAAGGGAAATTATTTTTGTTGCTAGAATTCTGGTTATAAATATCTCAGTTTCATGCTGTGAGTATAATTTCCTAAAATATCTTCATATCTACCAAACTATTTTTACTGTGCTGCAACGTTTCTGCCCATTTTCATTTTTTAAATAATTAAGCATATCAAAATTCAATGGAGCCTTGTCATCCCTTTATCCATTCATTGCAAGTAGTCACAATTATGGCATGCTGTTAATGTACGTTCAATTAGGTAGAAATTCTTTCTTTCTTTCTTTCTTATTATCAAAGAAAATGAGGCCACCTGGGTGGCCATGGGGCTGTGGTAATTAGTGAGGCTGCTATAAATAGCAGCCTGTGGGTTTGGCCATTGTGGAGGATTATCTGATCATTGTGTTTCGTGACTGCTTTGCTGACTTTGACCTTTTGTGTGCTGATTTTTCCCTGCTTTGAAACTAAACCAGAGCAAAGTGTGTTTCACTTTGTGAAAGAAGAAGGATTGTGAATTGCCTCACAGCTGCAAGCTAAATATCACAGAACTGATAAGGGACTTGTACAAATTACCAGTTTGTTTGGAGACGAGTGCTCTTTGCTATACCAAAAGAGGGCTTGGTTTAAGTGAATTTTAATTATAAAGAACATTGTTTTGAATTTTCAAACGTGTGTGTGTCTGAAATTTGTACCTGTGAATTTTTGGGAGGATTCTACCAGAGAGCCCGACAGAACAGATGGTAACAGGTCCAGCATTATTACACAAATGCTGTGGATCCTACTTAGCAACCACTTAAATATGAGCCAGCAGTGTGCTGCAATCTCCAAAAAAGCAATCGTAGGTTGCATTAACAAAGGGATAAAATCAAAATCTTAACTTTTTTTTTAATTCGATTTTTATGCCGCCCTTCTCTTTAGACTCAGGGTGGCTCACAACAATGTTAGCAATAGCACTTTTTAACAGAGCCAGCCTATTGCCCCCACAATTCGGGTCCTCCTATTACCCACCTCGGAAGGATGGAGGGCTGAGTCAACCTTGAGTCAGTGATGAGATTTGAACCGCTGACCTACAGATCTACAGTCATCTTCAGTGGCCTGCAGTACAGCACTCTACCTGCTGCGCCACCTTGGCTCTTTGTTAACTTTGTTAGGATCACACTTGGGATATTGTGTCCAGACAGCTGGAGGCTAAAATATGATGAAAGGTTGCAGCAATAGGATATGTCTAGTCTAGTGAAAAGAAGGACTAAGGGTGACACAATAGCAATGTTTGAGGGGCTGCAATAAAGAAGCGAGGGTCAACCTATTTTCCAAAGTTCCTAAAGACAAGACAAGAAACAAGGAGTGGAAACTAATCAAGGAGAGAAGCAACCTAGAAATTTCCTGACAATTAACTAGTGGAACAGCATGCTTTCTCTCCATCACTGGAGGCTTTTAAGAAGGGATTGGACAACCACTTGTCTGAAATGGTATAGAGTCTCCTGTTTGAAGAGAATGTTGGACTAAAAAACCTCCAAGGTCCAAAACCAACTCTATTATTCTACTATATTCTGTTTTTCAGTCTACTTCTAGGCACCATTCAGATTATAAGTTACTAGGTTTACAAATCTAAACAGTTTAGCAGTTGCATAGCTATAGGACAGTCTTCCTCAAAGAGACTTGGCCCATCCTGAGCCATCTCTAAGGAAGGATCACCAACCTGTGAAAATTAAAGGGGGCTGCGGTCCAACAATACATTTTCTCACTCATGATCTCCACTCTATGAAACACGCTACCTTCTAAGACAGTGTTAATTAATCTGGAGGTTGGGACCCCTTTGGGGGTCGAATGACTGTTTCAGAGGGGTCGCCTAAGACCATGGGAAAAGACAAATTTCCCATGGTGTTAGGAACTAAAGCTTCTATTCTGACACCTTGGAACATACACTGCTCAAAAAAAATAAAGGGAATACTTAAAGGACACAATCTAACTCCAAGTAAATCAAACTTCTGTGAAATCAAACTCTCCACTTAGAAAGCAACACTGATTGACAATCAATTTCACATGTTGTTGTGCACATTCAACTTTGTACAGAACAAAGTATTTAATGAAAATATGTCATTCATTCAGATCTAGGATGTGTCTATTTGAGTGTTACTTTTATTTTTTTGAGCAGTATATTTTTACAATCTGATCAATCAGGTGTTTACACTGGGGATGTCCCTCTGACCTTCCTGCCAATCATCTTAAAACTCTGTTGGGAGAATTGGTGCTAGACTTATGGTTGGGGGTCAACACAATATTAGGAACTGTGTTAAGGGATCACGACATTAGAAAGTTTGAGAACTGCTGGTCTTAGATGAAGCACCTTCTCTGCTTTTAAGATTTACAGTACAATACTATATGACACGATTCTCCTCTAATACATACCAGTATATGGAGTATGAACCATCATAATGAATCTGGTAAATAGAATCCTAGATTGATATACATTTTTAAATTGGGCTCTAGCTTTTCATCATTTTTTTTTTCTTACTAGAGTTTGTGCTTTAATTTACAAGGCATTTCATCTTGTCTAGTTCCTACTTCCTCATATATGTCTGAGATTAGCAGTGGACAGTGCAAGGCTATTTATTGCCACCATTAGGATTCTGCAATAGATTATGGAAAATAACCTTTCCAGTTTCAGTAAACACAATCCAGTTTCTCTTAAATCACAGTTTAGATTAAAGTGATTTTTTTTTAAAGGGACAAGAGCTATGGAGGTTGGGTTAAACTTTTTTTCCCCCTCTGGGGATGGGGTGGGGGTAGAATGAGCAAAAAAATATAGAATGTGGAAATATAGAGTGTGAATATTTTACACACACACACACACACACACACACACACACACACACAAACACACACACACAGAGTATAATGTCTCCTTTTCCAATCTGTTATGTTGGACTCTGTCTTCCATCAAACTTATCCAATCAAACTCAACTCTTTTAAGATCCCCTGAAAGTTAATGTTTGATCGTTGTCAATGTTAATGCCAATTTACACAAATGAAAGACCGCCCTAGGATTCTACAAACACCAAAAATGAATAACACACGTAAAACATTACGCAAATATAAATGGAAAGAAATTTAACTTGTCCAATGAGGATTGTTTTGCAAGATTCTGAAGTGCAGTTTAAGAAATCATTACCTTAAATTTGTTGCTCAGAATTTAAAATGGAAATGACATTTTAATGTTAGATTTGTAAAACAACAAGCATTTCAAATCTTGTGTGAGACAGATCCTATTTAGTATTGAAGAGAGGGAGGGCCGGAGGGAGGGAGAGGGAGAATAAGGGGGAGAGTGGAGAGGGGAGAGAGATAGTAGTCTACAGATTTGGAATTTCCTGGTAGATCTAAATACTAAAAAGCTCCAATGTTAATATTTTTTCCCAAGGTCAGTGCTGCTTCCTGCTATGATGTAGCATCAAATCATCTTTGTGAATTTTGAAATCAGTGACAAGTAAGACCAGGACCTGGGAAAACCCATCATAAAGGTACCAGTAGATGAGAATCTTAGGTAGTGTTTGTTGTACATACTCCTGGTCAGTTGGAGGATGATGAAGATATTGAGGACTCGGATTCAGATAGTGTTTGTGAATTAGTGGGGGCCCCGGGGTTACACGTAGTAGAACAGGAGGGAGGCCAGCCACAGGATGGGGCTATGAGTTCAGGATCTAGTGAGAGAGAATCAGACATTCGCTGGGTTAACCCTAAATTCAGAAGGGCCCAAAAATGTAGAGAACAGGTGTCTGGAAGAAGATATTAAGGAGAGGAATGGGTTAAATACTGTAGTGATGTATTTGGCACATCAGGGGGTCAGTGGGGAAGAAGGGTGGAGTTTCAACGTTGCCGAAGAGAAAAATGGATGTTTTTCTTGCTGCTCTCAAGTAAGCAAAAGTATTCTGTGTTGATTAACAGTCAGGGCTGCTGTTTTAGAAATCATGCTGTTAGGAAAATAAATCTTGTTAAGTGGAGAAGGAGAAGGAATGTGAGAAATGCAGTTAAGGGAGATAACGGACCAACAGATAAGTGCTTGTATGAAATGTGTTTGAATTCCAGAAGAGCAGAGAAATAAATGGAGTTTCTTTATTCATGATATAATGCATTTAATAAGAGTTATTTGTAATTGCTAAATTTCTACCAGAAACCAGAACAGTGTTTAAAACTAAATTCTGGTTGATTTCTTCAGAGACAGAAGAATCATCTTCTTTTAATGACCCCATAATCCCATGCAGTCTGGGCAACTGAATGGAGCCGAGAGAGCTCTACCTCTAGGCAACCACAACATTCTCTTTATAGACAGAAGAATGTCAGAGAAATATTCTTAATTTCAAGTAAAAAATTTAAGAACTGTAGCAGCTTGTTGAGTAGGTTGATCAGCCAACACAGAATTTTTGTGGCATGAGCTATTATTAAACAGAGTCCACTAAAGCCCATCTAAAATACATCCTGGTTGGGAAAAAAATGCACAGATTTGGATAGCCGCAGGCAAAAATAAATGTCACTTGAAATATTTGCATATAAAATATGCATATTTTTGTTTGAGTTGCATTGCAAAATGAATAGATTAGGAAAAGCTTGACATAAATTGTATAACATATATATTGGGAGATTCATAATCATTTCCTTTATGGTTGCTATATTTTAATGCGGAATGTTTGATGGAATGAATTGACTACACATGACATTGAAGTTCAATTCAATTCAATTTATTAGATTTGTATGCCGCCCCTCTCTGAAGACTCGGGGTGGCTCACAACAGTAATAAAACAATAATATAGCGAAACAAATCTAATATTAAAAAAGCATATAAAACCCTATCATATTAAAAAGCAAGCAGCACATACATACCAAACATAAATATAAAAAATATTTTTAAAAAGACTGGGGGAAAAGGTGTCTTAACTCCCCCATGCCTGGCGGTATAGATGGGTCTTGAGTAATTTATGGAAGACAAGAAGGGTGGGGGCAGTTCTAATCTCTGGGGGGAGTTGATTCCAGAGGGCCGGGGCTGCCACAGAGAAGGCTCTTCCCCTGGGGCCCTCCAAATGACATTCTTTAGTCGATGGGACCCGGAGAAGGCCAACTCTTTGGGACCTTATTGGTCGCTGGGATTCGTGCGGTAGAAGGCAGTTCCGAAGGTACTCTGGTCCAGATGTACATCCATTCATACATTATTTAGCTTTTATCTTATTTAAATTATTTAATGACATTTATTCACTATCTCAGTCTCATAGACTATAGGTTCTGTTCAACATCCGATGCAGAATAAAACCAATAACACAGTTATTGATACTCCATACAACTAATGCAAACTCTATGAAGCCATTCCTGACTTACGGCATCACATCTTTCTCAAAAGCTTACTAGAAAAAAAAAACAGACTTCATTAACCTCTAAAAGTCAAAGAGATTAAAAGCTGCAGTTGAGACATAAGCCAGAACTGGACAAAGACGTCTCTTGCTGTTCTTCCAGCATGACTCCAAAAGGATTGACAGATTGTCAACCAGCTTTCTCTAGACTCAATCAATCAAACTTTTATTATGGTCACAGACCAGCATAAAAATTATTAATTTTAAAAGTTAGAAAGGTTAAAATATACAGTGATACCTCCTCTTACAAACTTTTCGAGATACAAACCCGGGGTTTAAGATTTTTTTGCCTCTTCTTACAAACTATTTTCACCTTACAAACCCACCGCCACCACTGTGATGCACCGCCTCCAGACTTCCGTTGCCAGCGAAGCACCCATTTTTGCGCTACTGGGATTCCCCTGAGCTCCCCTCCATGGGAAACACCACCTCCGGACTTCTGTGTTTTTGTGATGCTGCAGGGGAATCCCAGCAGGGGAATCCCAGCAGTGCAAAAACGGGTGCTTCGCTGGCAACGGAAGTCCGGAGGTGAGGTTTCCCAGTGAGGGGAGCCTCAGTGAAATCGCAGCATCGCAAAAACACAGAAGTCCGGAGATGGGGTTTCTCATGGAGGGGAGCCTCAGCAGTGTAAAAATGGGTGCTTCAGCTGGCAAAAGGGGTGAATTTTGGGCTTGCACACATTAATTGCTTTTCCATTGATTCCTATGGGAAATATTGTTTCGTCTTACAAACTTTTCATCTTAAGAACCTCATCCCAGAACCAATTAAGTTTGTAAGACAAGGTATCAATGTATAAGGTTATTTTTTATAAGTGTATGTGTGCATGCATGTTAATCGGGGCGGGTTCCTCTTACTGCCCTAGTGGCGCACTGAGTGCGCATCATGACATTGCGCACGTGCAAGTTCTCGCTACGCTCTCTCTTGTGTGTCCCCTCATGGGATTTTGCTTCTGTGCATGCTCAGATAGATGATTTTCCTTCTGCGCATGCTCAGAGAGCAACAAAATCGCTGAAAATTAGGGAAAAAGATGGCACCAGCGGACCAACGAAAACAGCATAGGAACTGTCGCACACAAATTAAACAATCAGTAGTCCACTAACGGAGCAGTGCACTGGACTGCACCAGCAAGAACCCACCTCTAATGTATAGTATATGCACTGTATGTATATGCCAGAACTTGGTACATTGTATATTGTACCAGGATTAATGTCTGCAAGCAGCAGGGAGGTATAAAATTGTCACGTATTTGCATGTTAGTGAGATGAAATAGAATAGAGTGCAATAGAATTAGAAATAGAAATAGAACAGAACAGGACAGAACCAGGGTTGCTTTTGCCTTGGAATTGCTAGCTTTCTGAAGGAACACTCCCTTCATCTTGCTTAAGTTGAGTCCACGAATCACTACTCAGGTGGCCCCAGGACACAGATAAACCTACAAGTACTTCAACCGCCTTCTGCCACACGAATCCCAGCGACCAGTTAGGTCTCACAGAGTTGGCCTTCTCCGGGTCCCGTCAAATAAACAATGTCGTTTGGCGGGACCCAGGGGAAGAGCCTTCTCTGTGGTGGCCCCGACCCTTTGGAACCAACTTTCCCCAGATATCAGAGTTGCCCCCACCCTCCTTGCCTTTCATAAGCTCCTTAAAACCCTTCCCCCTAGACTTATAAAATTTATGCATGGTATGTTAGTATGTATGATTGGTTTCTTAAATTGGGGTTTTTTAAATTAACTTAAATATTAAATTTGTTTACATTGTATTATTGTTGTTGTTAGCCACCCCGAGGTTACGGAGAGGGGCAGCATACAAATCTGATTAAATAAATAAATAAATAAATAAATAAACAAACAAACAAACAAACAAACAAACAAACAAACAAACAAACAACCCTCTAAAAGGATGCAAATGGCCAGCTGTCTGCAAGTAGTGATGGGCTACCAAAATTTTTACTGTCACACTGTGGCCGTGGCTTATGCATTTTGTTTCAACATCTTTCAGTGCAAATTGGGTGCTCCAAATTTTGCTACCGGAACTGCGTTCCTGACCGTTCCCGTAGGAGCCCATCACTGTCTGCAAGGAATATAAATAATTCCATTCTCTACTATTTTGTCAGAGCTGGGGAAGCTTCTTGGATGAGAAGGATGTCTACAAAAGTAAAGCAACAACAACAAAAAGAAAGTCCAAATTGCCTCCCGAATAAGCACGTTTGGGACAACCATGACCTGGATGACTGAGAATCTCTACAGTCTTTTAGCTATACACTTTGGGGTGAACATCCTTGGCATGATGCAGGAGTAGGAACAGACTTCCAGAGGAAAAATTGCAGACTACATGAACCAGGAACACTATTCAGTTGATCCTGAGGACACAGGTAAACCTCCAGGTGCTACAACAACCCTCTAAAAGGATACAAATAACACCATGACTTGGATAACTGAGAATCTCTACAGTTGTGAAAGTTGTTGATAAGTCTCTCAAGGGAAGGATAGTCACGTTCCTACCACCCAAGTCCCTCTAAAAGCTTTCAGTAAGAGTAGTGGATGTAGTGTCTGTCCCATGCCCATGCTTTAGATCTAAGTAATCTGCATCTTTAGGTCTAAGTTATATGATAGATATTAAATTCTTTTTAAAGAAGAATAATCCCACAACACTACTTCTGCTGAACACGATAATACATGAATGCATTTTAACAATTTATCATTAAATGGTATTGATCAGGACAACCTGAAGATAGATATTAAACCCTGCAATGTAATTTTTAGTTTATTCTGAACAGTCAAAACATTTATAGCGTTTGAGACTCATCAATACTTATGAATTTTCACTAACCACACTTAAGATATATGCTTATTTACACCTACCACTCCTTCGCACCCTAAAGTTGTACAACTCTAAAGTGTCAGCTATGTTGCAGACAATCTTCCCTCCCTTCTTTCCTTCCTATTCCCCTCTCTATCCCTTTGTGTCTTTTTTTTTCATTTTCTTACTCCATATTACTTACACTCTTTATTGTACTTTGATTATAAATATACATATTTATTATTATGTACTATTAATTTTACACTATACTATGTATTATGTCATTTTTTTTCTTGTTATGTTTGTTTCCCCCTTTTTAATGTTAATATTTAATAAACATTATTATTTTTCAAAAAAAAAGAGAAAGTTGTTGGTAAGTCTCTCAAGAGGAAGATAGTCACGTTCCTACCACCCATGTTCATCTAAAAGCTATCAGTAAGAGTAATGGATGTAGTATCTGTTCCATGCCCATACTTTGTGGAAGCTGCTGAGTCCCTAATGAAAGCAATACCTTCAAAAGAGGCTAAGAGCAACCCAGCCGTGTGTGGGGTCACCCACGAACGCGAATCTTAGAAAGAAGGACCTGGACACATTCTCTCTCTGGGTGGAGTGACATGGTGTAGAGCCATGTGCCCCTTTTTATTTAGGAACATAAGGAAATGGGGTATAATTACATATACATGTCAAATGATACATCCAACCATACAACTTCAAATGTATCTTTTGAGTTTTTCCTTTCCCATAGATATCAAGACCTAGAAGCTTCCTGAGAGCAGATGTTTATTCACACCTAATTTCTCTGAAGCCTACTTCCTTATCTTGCTAATCTTCCTTAATTGCCCTGCTGTTTGTGTGTTCCAGGCAATGAAAATTTCCCCCTTTGATCCTATAATGTCCTGTCCCGAGTGGTGAAAACTTTGTTTATTGTGAGATGTTTTATTTGAGCCCTGTAGTGATTGCCAGGAATGCAGATTAGTGTCCTCCTGTCCTGATTTTATAGAACCAGTTTTTTCTACGCTAGAAATCCAGATTTTTAATACAATCCTATTCTAACATAATTTGCTATAAAGTGATCCCTCGATTTTCGCGGTCTCGATTTTCGCAAAACGCTATACCACGGTTTTTCAAAAAATATTAATAAAAAAATACTCCACGGTTTTTTTGCTATACCATGTTTTTTTCCACCAGATGACGTCAGAGTCACTTCTCTGTCTCTTTCTCTTTCTCTTTCTCTCCTGTCATTTTCTGCTTCAATCATTTTCTCATTTCTCTTTTTTTCTCCCCTTTTTTCTATCATTTCTCTCTCTCTTCCTTCCACTCTTCTCTCTCTCTTTCTTCCTCTCTCTCTCTCTTCCTTCCTTTCTCATCTTTCTTTCTCTCTCTCTGTCTCTATCTTGCTTCTTCCTCTCTCACACTCTCTTCCTCCCTCTCTCATCTCTTTCTTTCCTTCTCTCTCTTTCTCTATCTCTCCCCCTCTTGCTCTTGAGCGGCGGGCGGCGGGCGGGCGGGCGAGCGGCGGGAGGGCGAGCGGCGAGCGGGCGGGTACCTACGGGGAACGGTGGCCACCAGCGCTGCTGCAGGAGGACCCGTGTCCGAAAGCCGGTGAGAGGGGTGGATCGGGCGGGCGGGCGGTAGCGGCGAGGGCGCCAGAGGCGCTGGGGGGGGGGGCGGGGGCAGCCGGCATTCAAAGCAATCTGTCGGCTTCCGCACTTTCATCACTCCCCGCCTCCACCATCTGCGCATGCGCGGCCATGGAGAAAGGGCGCACATGCGCAGATGGTGTTTTTACTTCCGTACCACTATACTGCGGAAAATCGATTATCGCGGGAGGTCTTGGAACGTAACCCCCACGATAATCGAGAGATCACTGTACTGCAACAATACTTTAGGTCTAAGTAATCTGCATCCTCCAAACCATTTTGTGATTTGTAATTGATTTGCAAATCAATTCTTCCCCCAAAATCCTTCTCCAGAAGTGAGTGATTGTAAATAGGACAGCAGTTGTCTATTTCCATTGGATCCAGGACTGACCTATTAAGGAGTGGATTTTCCAATATTTCTTTCAAAGCAGCTGGTGCCTCCCTTTTCTCAAAAAAACATTGCTGATTTCAGACTTCTTTCTTGGCCAGAAGACTAATGGCCAGGCATACTTCTTGGAGTCAATAAACTCTAAAACCTTCCAAGTACTATGGCAAGGTGCCACCTCTGTTTGAGATTTTATCACAGAGTTGTGTGACCTTCTAGAAGGATTGCAGATTTGGCTTGGGCTTCTATGCTCATGACTCTGGCACAGCAAAATGCCAGCATTTTGTTGCTGGAAGGGTATTAACTACATCTTGCATCCTATATGTTCCGTGTAAAGCTTTCTGAGCTACAGTCAACGGAGAGCTTTCAAGAGCCACAGCTCCAGAGGGGAAAGAATGCAATAAATGTGGAACAACTATTGACACTGACTTTCTATGTGACTTTATTTTATGGATTTGGCAAAGAAAAAGACATACTGATGTTAAAGGGACACTCTTGATAACATTATCGTTTGCAATTTCATATAATATTACTGCACCGATAAAAGACTATAGGATATTTTAGAGAAGCGAACTGCTGAGTAAGTAATTTAGGCTGTGTAAGCATATTATTATATATTGAAATCACACACACGTTCACACAGAGAATAGAGGAGAATATTCACAGGACGAGTAACGGCTGCAGTAGAGGGGGGGGGGAATTTGATGTCAAATCCCTGCTTTTTTCATGGAAAGAACAGATTTACCAAAAGGAGACAAATCTCACAATGGCTTCCAAGTTATTATGACTCATCCTTCCATCCTTCCGAGGTGGGTAAAATGAGGACCCAGATTATTGGGGCCAATATGCTGACATTGTAAACCAGGGGTCCCCAAACTTGGAAAGTTTAAAACTTGTGGACTTCAACTCCCAGAATTTTGTAGCCAGCTATACTGGCTGGAGAATTCTGGGAGTTGAAGTCCACAAGTCTTAAAATTGCCAGGTTTGAAGACCTCTAGTGTAAACCATTTAGAGAGGGCTGTAAGTGCTATTGCTACTATGAGACTTCAGAAAAGACATCTGGCTGGTGAAAGACGAGATGATATGAGACTAGACCTTTATGTTCTTAGTACGTTTTGACTACAATCATCAATACCAAATTCTGCAAGGGGGACTTTAAGGAAAAATAGGAATAATTCATCTGCTGAATGTATTCTATTATTTTGCTGTTAACTTGCTTGTGCATTGAGTTTAAGCTTTTAATTATTATTCAAACACTTTGATTAGATGCATATATTTTTTTTCTGTAGAAGGGTGCCATTTCCATCACTGGCAGACTTTTAAAATGGTAAGAAAATAGAATATTTAGCACCAGAATAGAAGCTTTAGTTCCTAACACCATGGGAAATTTGTCTTTTCCCATGGTCTTAAGCAACCCCTGTGAAACGGTTGTTCGACCTTGACTCCCAGGTTGAGAACCACTGCTTTAGAGGCAATCTTGCATTTAAGTCTAGCCAAATGGTGAAGAAACTTACAGGATTGAGCAGGAATTCGTCGTTTAAAACGTTTAGGACAATTAATCCCTTTTAATAATTTAAACAATAAATGGTTAATCACAAACAGACAAACCATCCTTATGCAATGTATGTGCCTGCTTTTTTATTAACTCTAATGAGCATTCTAGGGGAAGAGCCTTCTCTGTGGGGGGCCCAGTCCTCTAGAATCAGGTCCCCCAGGAGATTCGCACTGCCCCCACCCTCCTTGCCTTCCGAAAAAGTTTAAAAACTCATCTTTGTCGCCAGGCCTGGGGTCATTAGATCTTTCCCCCTGACCAACGAGTGTTTTTAGTGTGATTTATTGAGTGAGTGTTAATGAATGTTTTAAAGTTAGATTTTTTAAAGATTTTTAATTATATTAATTGGATCAATTGTATTATTATGTCTTTTATATATGCTGTGAGCCGCCCCGAGTCCTCGGAGAGGGGCGGCATACAAATCCAATTAAACTAAACTGAACTAAACATTAGCATTCTCCTTACTAATTTAAAACATTAAAAGAATACATTTTGTTTGGGATTGTGAGAAAATTGATGAATTTTTGGTTTTAATTTTGTTTCAGTTTTAAATGTGCTGTTTATATCTTGAAATGGTTTGGAATATGTTCTGTCGAGCTCTCTGGTAGAATCCTCCTGAAAATTCACAGATACAAATTTCAGACACACACATGTTTGAAAATTCAAAACAACGTTCTTTATAACGAAAATTCAAATAAACTAAGCACTCTTTTTGTATAGCCAAGAGCACTCATCTCCAAACAAACTGGTAATTTGTACAAGTCCCTTATCAGTGCTGAGATACTTAGCTTGCAGCTGTGAGTCAATTCACAGTCCTTCTTCTTCCACAAAGTAAAACACACTTTGCTCTGGTTTAGTTTCAAAGCGGGGAAAAATCAGCACACAAAGGTCAAAGTCAGCAAGGCAGTCACGAAACACAACGATCAGATAATCCTCCACAATGGCCAAACCAACATGCTGCTTTTTATAGTAGCCTTACTAATTACCACAGCCCCACCCAACCACAGGTGGCCTCATTTTCTTTGATAATAATCTCTCAATTGTTGCTGCCTATGCATCGCTCTCTGCATGCATGGCTGTATCATTAACTTTTGTTCCGAATCCAAGGAGGAGCTAGATAATGGATCTCCTTCTGAGCTGTCTGCCACACTCTCCTCCTCCCTGTCACTCATGTCTTCTTGGTCAGAGGAGCCTTCATCAGCAGATTCCACCGGGAGCAAAACAGGCCTGTGGATGTCTCCCCCACATCCACTGTCCTTGGGGCAGGAGCTGGGCCAGAGCTAACCACAACAGAATAGTATCCAGTATTTCAGTATTCTTGCCTGTGCTCTTCTGTTTTTTTTTAATGGAAATGGGAATCATAGCAATAGATGTCCTCATCCTTATTTTCTCCATCCCTTAACCTCCTCATCTCTCTCTCTCTCTCTCCAACACAAACATGCACATTTAAACTTTCCAGAGACCCCCACTGACCTACCACTGTCACTGGTCTGAGGTATTAGAAGCCTCAGCCATCAAGATTCCAGTAAATGCGGCCGT